>NC_090021.1:230661945-230980160 GCF_037176765.1 Anolis sagrei
TAAAGCACCTTGTACAAAATCAACACATTATCCCCATCAGCCATATTTGAAAAATCCTTAGCAAATTGAACACAGCAGTTTCAAACATTAAAATGCTTGGAGGAAGAGTACAAAAGTAATGGTACATGAAATAGTTTGACAACAACATGAAGGCTGTTGATCTAATAGGATTTTGGACAGAAAAGGAAAAGCCTCTTTTTAAACAGCTCAGACAGAACTGCTGTTCACACCTGCAGGTGTCCATTATGACTGCTAGGGAGCTGAAAGCACAGCTGGGAAACAGGTTTTAAACAGATGTTTTATCTGTATAACATAGCATTGAATCCATCTGCATTGTCTTGTCCTGCCAGTTAGGGATGGGAAGGTTAGATGCCGGAGATGTAAAGGGAAACCTTTGCCTTTGTTTGCGCTCTGAATGTTATTGTTGTTATTGTATAAAAGGCATTGAATATCTGCCTATATATGTGTATATTGTAATCTGCTCAGAGTCCCCTTGGGGCGAATGAGTGGAATATAAATAAAGTGTATTATTATGTATTATAAGGTTGTTCCTTCTGCCTTGCAGTCTCAGACCATTTAAATTATTGGTTCTGCACTATTTCTGATCATTTAAAAATATATGTGTTAATTTACACCAGTGGTTCCCAACTTTGACAAGGGCCCACTTGACCAGGAACCACTTGAATGGAGACCTCTTGACTGGGGACCACTTTGACCAGGGACCGCTCTCCAATATTAGTACCAAAAAGGGCTGGGCTGATCAGCTCTGTGGAAAGGAGCAGAAATAAAATAAATAAAGTAAATAAATAAATAAATAAAGAGGAAGGAGGTTTGCGGACCAGATTTTCGTTCTCGCGGCCCATTGCTGGGCTGTGGCCCACGGATTGAGAACCACTGATTTACACCATGGAATAACTATTGTTTCTCACTACTACAGACATGAGCAGTTAAACTAACTAGAATTTAGCATAAGTGGTAGTTGAAATGGTTGCCAGGGATGAGGATCCGGATATTGGAGTGCCCTCTAGATGTTGCTGCACTGCAAATTCCAGCAACTTCATTTAATTGGAGATCATTGCCAGAAACTGCATTTTAAGAATATCTGAAGGGCCACCTGATTGTTTTTCTTTCTGTGTATGTGCCTTGAAGTTGGCTCTTGAATTATGGAGACCCCATGAATTTTATAGATGGTTTTTTTTGGGGAGCAAGGAATACTCAGATGTCGTTTTACCAGTTCCTTCTTGTGAAATATAGCCTGATATTTATTGGCAGTCTCCCAAGCTAGTACTAGCCAGGGCATACCATGCTTAGCTTCCAAGATCAGGGGAGATCGGCTGCCTTGGGAGTGTTCAAGCATTAAACAGCCAGGATTGTGTAGGTCAACAATTTTCCTTCCATGCATGATGGACTCCTGGACTAGATGTGTAAATTCTGTCCTCACATGTAAAGATGAGCAACTACTAGCCTGCAAGGTGAATAAGTATAGTAGCATTTTTCTTCCATGGCATTTCAAGTTGTTCAGATATGAGGGAAAGCTGTGCAAAAGTCTTGGCACTCTAATATTTCTCACAACAAATGTTTTCTGAAAAAATACTTGGACACATTATTTTAACCCCTATGTCCTAGATTCTAGAAAATGCTTGTTGACCTCTATCTGTATGTATGTGCCAAGCTGTGTGTCCTTTGGCACTGTCCACGTGGAAGCTCCCAGGCCAGCAACAGGCTGTGTGGGGGAAGTGTTGACCTCTGGATGGGCCACCTGTATAGTGGTGTGGTGGCACGTACCAAAGACTCTTGCTAGTCCTGGGATTTGTGTGACGATGGCTCCTTCTAGTGCAGCTGTCCAGTCCGTCAGCCTCTCGCTTGGGGTTTGGTGGTTATTTTTGCAAAGGAATGTGCCAGCCCCTCAGATTCTAGCAGGGCAGCTTGAGCTAGAGTTACACACCAGGCAGAGGGCAAGTGCCAGGCCTGCAAGATGAATAAATATAGTGCTTATGCTGGAACATTGGACTGAAGCTGTATGCATCTTAGCTTTTCTCTGAGATTTACACTGTCTGGCTTGAGAAGACGACTGGCTTGCATCTCTTTTTCTCCCCTTCCCCATTCTACTCACTGACTCCTGTCACTATTTTATCACTGTTGTGGTAAAGACACCAGAAAAAGTAATTTATTGGTCTCTACCTTGATGAAGTTGGGCCATACAGCAGAGATGGAAAAGTTGTTCCTTTAATTGTACCCCTCAGAACCCCGCAGTCAGCATGACCTTCCTTCCAGCTTTGGCAGGGAGGGGCATTGAGACGTGCAAGATTCCTGTTATCTGCTGTAGCTGTGCAATAAAAACGAAGTCAAGTAAATGTGTACTGACACAGGATCAACAGGGAGCAAAAGCACTATCTTACATGACTCTATTTTGGCACTTTGAAAAGTCATGAGAAAAACCCAGTGTAAGGTCCAAAGGGCAGCACTGTCATGTTCTGTATCCTACAACAGAAGCACGGAGCAGCAGGGATCAAGAATGCTCCTGACTGTGGCAAATGTTTATTTATGAGATTTGAAGAGACCCAGCTTTCCTGTCACCTTAGAGCTGGGAAAGAGGCAGAGATACTTCCAGGAGTTGTAAGACACCATCCTTTCCTCTCCCTGCCAACACTTAGGTAAAGTGCTTTGGTGCTCTGCTTCTAAGGAATGACAAGGGAAGCACTGGTTTCCCCCTCTGGATTGGATGTTATATCCCACTTCTTCAAAACTGACAGGAAGCAGAAGGAATATTTACTAGATATTTTAATCTATACATATACCCTCCAACTGTCCTGATTTGACAACGACAGTCCTGGTGAATTTAATATCCCACTTTTTCCTGCTTTAAAAAACAAACTTTTTTTTCTCTTTACACTTTATCACTCCAACCCTCTACAGTCACATTAGACAATGGATATGTACCATGTTGAGTACCTTCAGTATTGCACCTCTCTTCAGTATTGCAATTGTGCCAAGCTGTGGTCTCATGATTATTCTTCCACAAACCCATCTCTCTGCCATGCCAGTTTTGTATCTTCAGGCTGAGGGTGTTTTGAATTATGGGAGTGTTTGAATATGTGAGGCCCCAACATGCAGCTTTCCCATTCTGGTGGTGGTGGGAGCCCCTTCTTATTTGATCATATTGAAATATGCACATTGGTTGAAAAAATATATATATATATATACACACACACACACACACATACACACACATATATGGGCCAAATCTGGCTGAGTAGCCTCAGGCAACAATTACTGGAATAATTCAGGGAGAGCACTTAGCTTCACTTTAAATATTAATGAAACATTTAGGAAGGTATAAAGGGGGAAAACATTTGTTGCATAATTTGGGGGATAGGAGCGGAGGAAGTGATCTCTGGTGTGTTGTGTGATGTAGTATTTGTGCATGCAGTAAAACTGTATCTTGCTTTACAACAGCCTATGAGAATGTAACTGATATGTTTATGGTGTCAAAAGACAACCTGCCAACAGCAATTTGTTTGACACAACACATTAATACTACTAGGCTTTGAGAATTGAAATTGATTGTGTATTGTGATTTGTCAAAAGAAACTCTTTAGAGTTGCAATCACCTGTAATAGAAAGACATTGGTTATTATTTGTTTTTAATGTTTTAATGGTTTTTGTATTGTATTGATTTTATATTGATATTATTATGGAGTTTTAAATGTTTTAATTGTATATTGTGGATTTTTATGGCATCAAATGTTGCCAATTTGTAAGCCACCTTGAGTCGCCTTCGGGCTTAAGAAAGGTGGGATAAAAACATCATAAATAAATAAATATTTTAAGAACCATGAGGGATTTTAATAGGGGGAAATGGAATTTTCCAGCCAGACACAGAGCTTTGGAAATTTAGTGTTTGGACCACAGCTTCCAGAATCCCTCAACCATCACAGCCAGTGGCTGTGGGATTCTGGAATTTGTATTACAAAGAGGGAGCAACTTTTCCAAGTGCTGACCAGCATATACGTATAACTTTTCTGCAATGGAGATAAGAGCTTGAGCAGCATGATAACACAAAGCAAGAAAATTAAGAAGATCCTTGTGAGTTTGGACCACAGAACTGTCTAATTCAACACTCTCCCTGTCCCACTGGCCAACCTGCTTTGAGGGAACCCACCAGCAGGACTCCAGATATTGTAACACTCTTCAGTTTGGGTTCCCAGCATAGATGTTTAGAGGCTTGCTGCACAGCAGCACAGGATTTGTAGGGGGAAAGTCTCGGTTTCATGAATCCCTGGTATTTTCAGGTAACAAAAAACTAGCCAGAAAGCCTAGAACAGTGGTTCCCAACCCTTGGGCCTCCAAGTGTTTTGGACTTCAACTCCCAGAAATCCCAGCCAGCTTACCAGCTTACCAGCTGTAACTGTGGAAGCTGAAGTCCAAAACACCTGGAGGCCCAAATGTTGGGAAACACTGGTTTACAATTCCTCTTTCCAAACTCAGAAATTGCTTCAAAGTGCAGATATCAGCTTTGGAGAGCGGATGATTGTGGGGACCTTCAAAAGGGAGAGAAAGGGGTTTTGTGGCGGGTAGCTGCTAAGAAAACAGAAGAGAGAGTTTGTGAAGTGGCATTGGCCCCCCACATAGTTCCACCCCACCGCCACGGGCATGCAATCTCCAGGGGTGTGTGGTAGGAACAGCCCACTCTCGGCTCTGAATCCTGGGGATTGCTTATCTCTCTTTGTGTGTGTGGTATTATTCGCAAGAGATTGTAAATGTAAGATGCCACTGTTATGTTTTTCCACTTTTCTTTTTTCTTTTTGGTAGAGCTGTGCTTTTGATTTTTGCATGACAACCAGTAAAAAAGCCATTGATGATTTTCTGGGCGTGGAAATGAAGTGTCCAGAACTTAACCTGCTAAATTTCTACTTATATGCATCTGTAAAAAGCCCCAAGAGACATGCCTGAAGAGAAAAGAAAATACCCATATTTCTTGGAGTTGGCATACTGCATGCTTTTGCAATAGTAGCAGGACTGCAAGCTGTTTCTAGCTTCATCTGTAACCTGGCACCTCCTGTTTGTTGTTGTACCTCCACTGTGATACAGCTCTTGCAGCTCAGCTTACACATCCACGTATATTATGTATAGAGCCAGTTTGAGCCTTGGCCTTTTGTCAGTGTTTGACAGATGAAAATGGGTATCATTCTTTTTAGATTTGAGCAGAGTACTAACAAAACTGAGAGCAAGCAACATAAGCAATCTTCTGTGCCAAACTAAGGAGGTTATTCATGGTCATAGTGTCTTCAGGAACTATTTTCAATTGTGTTCATTTCCTTTCTTTTTTTCAGAAGTACATCGTATAAGCCTTTTCACTAAATACTATAATTTTGAGGATGTCAGAGAGTCCTGGTAGCAGGGTAATTTGTACTCAGACCAGGAAAGGATAGCCATTGCATTGCAATTGAGGTGAACTCTCCTTTGTACATATCAATGTGGCACAAAATATAATTAGAATATATGCAAACACTTTGTCTACACTATCCTGTTTGGCAGGGATAATCCCAATCAACCTATCAGACCATTTCTCAGCTGCTTTTAAAATGTTGCCCTTTCTCTCTCTTCTTCCCACTCTCCTCCTTTGTCCTCAGATTAGTCCAGTTATGGCTAAATTATGACCTTATCCCACCAGCCTCTGTTGTGAAATGGCAGGGTGTTCCCCTGCCACAAGAACACTTTCCACATCATACAGGAGAAGCATTAGAGTCAGCATAACAAGGGAAGGCTCCCATGTTGCGAGGGAAGCATTGTATGATGTTTCCACTCCAATTGTGGGTGGGGCCTCCTCCGGAAGTCCAGCGACATCGTGTGATGGACAGCATGCCCATCCATCACTGGACTTGTTGGGAAGTGTCCTAGGATGCAAAAAAAAAAGCCCTGTGTGATGAGATCATAAGTTTAAACTGGAAAAGTTGTTTGTGCTCAGTTGATTCAATAGGAGGGAGAAGAGAACAGGGCTGAATCTTGCCTTTCCCTGTAGGCTAGGGTAGAAGCAAACTAGTGCAGCCTCTCCTAATTTGTGTGTTTTCCCTCATTAATAACCTTTGTCATTTTGACTACTTTCTGGTGTTGCTTAGAAGTATAGAATCATAGAGTTGGCAGAGAACACAAGAGACATCCCAACCCCCCCAACCCCATTCTTCCATGGAAAAACACACAATCATAGCACTCCTAACAGATGGTCATCCAACCTCTGCTTAAAAGCCTTCAGAGAAGAAGCCTCTACCACACTCCAAGGCAATGCATCCCACTATCAAACAATCCTGACTGTCTTCCTAATGTTTCAGTAGGATCTTTTTTCCTGCAATTTGATCCCATTGTTCCATATCCTAGTCTCCAGAACAGGAGAAAATAAGCCTGCTCCCAACTCAATGAGATATTCTTTGAACTACTGAAATGTGGCTATCATGTCGCCCGCTCAACCTTCCTTTTCCCAAGCTCCATAAGGTTTGGCTTCAACACCTTTAACAATTTAGGTCACCCTGCTCTGGACACCTTTCAGCTTGTCAATATCAGTATTCCAGGTGCGATCTGACCAAAGCAGGCCATCTGAGTCCTACTTTTCATTTGTGAAATACTGTGAGATGTGTTGTCATGAGTGAAGTGTATGGTTCTTCTGGTATTTCTCTCAACTAAGTCCAGTTATGGCTAACTTATGACCTTATCACACCAGCCTCCATGGCAAAACAGCAGGGATGAAGGGCAACTCTGTGTCACTGCAAACCTGAAATGTATGTTGTATTCCACTCATTGGCAAGCCAATCTGGGGTTTCTTGAATGTCATTGAGCTGGCACTGCAGTGGTGAAATTCATCTTAAGCAAGTCTAAGCCTTGTTTACCAGCACCCACTAGGCTAAACAGGGATGAGAGGACGATTCAGGTTGCAGTCTGATTGTTCCTCCTTCACCCTTAGGGAACCCGAGGCCTTTCTGAAAGAGGTGATGTCATTTTCACCCCCTGATGAGGTTTCTCCTCAAGGCCCTAACCAATCTGGGACCCTTGCCATGATCATTTTATCTAAGAAATGTTTGGCCAACTGTTCCTCATGTAGAGATCCTTGACAACTCCCATCAACCCATAAAATGTTGACTATTTCCTTTTAATATGACAAAACCATGCCCTTGGGTGGGGGAAGCAGGAGGAAATTAGTGTCTTGTGTGCTTCCATGCACAAATGTGTGAAATAGAAAGCTAAGTTTCCCAACTGTTTTCTGGCTAGTGCCTGTTTCTGATTCATTCTTGCTCATGTTTGACTTTGAAGCTATTGCAAGGTTTTTCTTTAAAATATAACAGAAGGTCATATGGCATCTTAAGGCTCACTTATTAAAAATACTATTAGTAGGTCAATCATGGGTCAAATGGTTGAAATATTATTTTCCATTAGTAGGTACAGAAATGAAAGCAAGGAAATGTTGAGCAGTGGTTCCAATTGCTAATAAAATGCAGTGGGGGATATTTCTATGTGAGAATTCAGTATAAAACTTAAGATAGGTCAGCTGAACATTCACCATAGCAGTAAAAAAAAAACCAACCCAGTTTTGCAATATTATTATTGCAGAGACCATTATTGGAAATAAAAATCGTAAACGCAATAGCTTGGCATTTCTAGTTTGCTAAATGTTAAACCTCTGAATAGGGGACAGATCTATCTTCTCCCTAAATGTCAATGCACTTATTTATACACGCATATAATTTAAAGAGCCAGCACGATGTAATAGTTTGAGCATTGAACTAAGGCTCTGGGAGATTACAGTTCAAATCCTCACTTAGGGAAGGAGACCCATGGAATGATCTTGGGCAAGTCATGCTGTCTCAGCCCCAGAGGAAGAGAAAAGCAAACCCTCTCTGAACAAATCTTGTGTTGGGCTACATTCACCTTTGGGTCACCATAAGTTGGAAATTAGGCTTGGGTCCAAATCAGTTTGAATGAAAATGATTTGTAATTTTTGGTGGTCCGTTTTGTATAAACTCCGAAAACAGAACGGGGAGAAGGGAACTGAAAAGCTGACCAAAATGGATTAAGAGAGTTGGATTTTATCTACTACTGGACAGGATGGGGTTAAGTCTGCAATATACTTTAGGCAGGGGTCTGCTGCAGGGCTCCTGGAGGAGATGGGATTATTTCAGTGTCTGCTTCTCCCTCCTCAGTAATAGCAGCATCAATCCATTTCTTTTTGGAAAGTTTCCTGGGCTCCCCGCTCCAGAAAGGGTCCTGTTGGGAACTCACTTTCCCAGCAGAACTTGCATGGGGCGGACATTGAAAAGTCTCTGAGTTCCTCTTGGAGCATGATGGGAGTTGAAGTTTCTCTGTGTGTGTGTTTTTCAGCCAACAAAAGGTCTGGTTGTGTCCATGCTCTGATTGGCCAATAGTGGACACAACTGGCAACTACAATTCTCAGAACTCGCTCTTGCAGCTTGTCCCATTTTTAAAATGTTATGGTAAAAAATTAAAATATTTCTTAAAAAACCAGTAGATTGGTGCATTGTTTTGAAACTTGGCAGGCCTGCAGTTGTAAATGGGATCTAAAAGGAGGTAGGTTTCATGCAGATAAGCCTTAAAATGGCTGAGTATTGAG
Source organism: Anolis sagrei (assembly GCF_037176765.1). Lineage (NCBI taxonomy): Eukaryota > Metazoa > Chordata > Lepidosauria > Squamata > Anolidae > Anolis > Anolis sagrei. Next base: position 230,670,563 of record NC_090021.1, read on the forward strand.
CCTTTAAAATTGCCCATTGTCATCAATGGGCCGAATCTTTGCAAAATGAAAACTGCGACACTCCTCCCTATTCAAGTAACTTTCTGGTAAATGAAATGAGGGGCTAGCCCAAAATAGACCGTGAAATGGCGTGCCTTTTGTCCAAATTGCACACATTTGTTGGAAATTATTTGATGGTGCCTCAGAACACCTTATTTTAAACATTTTACACTTATTTTATAATTCTGAATGGTGCAAAATAGTTTTTTGTGTGTGTCAGGAGCTAATTGAGAAACTGCTTCTGGTGTGAGAGAATTGGCCGTCTGCAAGGACATTGCTCAGGGGACACGTGGATGTTTTACCATCCATGTGGGAGGCTTTTCTCATGTCCCCGCATGGAGAGCCGGAGCTGACAGAGGGAACTCATCCACGCTCTCCCCTGATTCAAACGTGCAACCTGCCTGTCTTCAGTCCTACCAGCACAAGGGCTTAACCCATTGTGCCATGGGGGCAATAGATAAATAGATATGACTACCAACATATTTCAGAGGAAAGGTAGTGGCAAATCCTATGAACTTCATGAGCTTGCCATCAATCAGCAGCATGGGGGCAATAGATAAATAGATATGACTACCAACATATTTCAGAGGAAAGGTAGTGGCAAATCCTATGTTCATGAGCTTGCCATCAATCAGCAGCAACTTGGAGGCAGGCACATGTACACACACAGACTTTTTCCACTCATACCACTGTCCTTCCCAGCCTTTCATCCCCGGTTCTCCAGCTTGAGTCCTTCAAGTGCCCTGACATCTGCTCTCCAGGGTTCTCCAGACTTTTAGAGCACATTAAAGGGGAAGATGGAGTTCTGCCGTGAGGAGGAGAAATCCATTCTGCTGCCAGATGCCATTCCAGGAATGGAAGGTCACAATTGGATTTCACTCCAAGCACAAATACAATACTAAAACATAAAACAATAAAACAACGAATAATAAAACCCATATAATTTTAACCTACAGCAGATTTTAAATGTCTAGCTAATTAAAATATTTCTGCCTTTTGCCCAAAAGGCTGCCAAATCCCTTTTGCCATAATTGCCTACCCAGGTGCTGCAGAACGCATTTCAGTTGCTTTCAGCTGTTGTATCAGTTCCACAGACCTATTCTGTGAATAAGGCTGCAGTCCTGAATGCACTTACTTGAGCATAAGCTCCACTAAACTCAGTGGGGCATACTTCTGATTGACATATACAAGGTTGCACTGCAAGGATTTTAGTCTATATTCTTCAGCTGTAAAATCAATTGCACTTCCATAAACTGCTAAGGCTGAGCAGCTACTGTGGTTGCTTTGACTAAAACAGATTTTTTCAAAATCAGTGCAAGGAGATAAAATGAGAATAACACAGGAGGGTAGAACAGCCAGGGCCGTAGCCAGAAAAAAATTTCGGGGAGGGTTGACAATTTCGGCGGGGGGGGGGGGGATTGAAAATTTCGGCGAGGGTTGAAAATTTCGGGGGGTGGGTGGGTGGGTTTGAAACCTGTCTCCTAGCTCACGCTGAAGCAAATAGCACAGCAGGGGGCAGAGCAACCTTCAATAGCCTGCAGCTCCGCCCCTGTCAACCACCTCCACCAAGTCTGGCCTCCTTAATGAGAGCATTCAACACACACACACCCAACTTGGTTGCTTCGCTACATTGGCTATTGCTGCAAGTAATGACAGTGTGAATAAATTGTCAATATTTGCTTGAGATAGTGCTTAGGGTTCTGGAGGGACTCTTAATTTTTGGCATCTCATAGACTTAGCATGGGGATTTAGTTAACCAGTTAAAATTCATGAGTAAACCAGGTTTTTTAAAAAAATCTGAAACATTTCGGGGGGGGGGGTTTGAACCCCTAAAACCACCCCCTCGCTACAGGCCTGAGAACAGCAATATAACACAGTGTGGGAGGGAAGGTCCTTCAGGCAGTGGTCTTTCAAGTGTGAACAGGGGGATTTCAGGTTCAAGGGAATTGTCCCTGCTACCATCTTGAAAAACGGAGCAGAACAGATCTGGGTAATAAGTTAACCTGACACTATGTATATGAGCAAGGAGTAGTACCATAAGAGAAAAATCTAATGAGGCTAGAAAATAAACATAGATTATATGATGGTATGCCCGAACCTATGGGAAAACTATAGTGTCTGGCTTTACTCAGGGGCTATCTGTATACCTTTTGTTAAGATTAAGACCCTTAGTAGACAGAGGCACTTTAGGCAAGGTGAAAAGATAACCAAAAAGAGCTTATTGCAAACAAGATGAATATAGGGTTAACTCCACCTAGGACTATCATAAGGTAACTTATAATAATACATTACAAAAGGAGCCTTAACTGGATGCAGTTATCTCTCTGGAGTCTTTGAAAGTTTCCTGACTCTGGTGCAAAGTGATGTTTATAAACTGTCTTATTCTTTTATTCTTGTGAAGCATACGCTGGTCATAAGCTTCTGTTGTCCTTTGGATTGATGGTATAAAAATACTCCTGAATGCAGGTGCTAAGGATGCCTGTTTTTGGATTGCTTGGCCTAGGGTTACCAGACAATCCCAAGCCTAAGTCACAGTAGCTCTGCTGTAGAAAAAGGAGAAGTCCAGCAAGACAGCTCTATACAGGGAAATGGAATAAATCAACTGGCCTCTGGGGGTGTTATGCTCCATCCAAAATTAATACAAAGGAAGGTATCTACACTACTGGGAAAATCTATGAACAGGAGAAACTGAAGCAGAGGAGAGGAACAGGCAGAGCTAAGACTTCACAGGTTTGTCATTGGTACTTTAACAATTGCTCAAAAATGTTATTTTCCCACCAGCCATGCATTCTCTTCATGGTGGTTTGTCAAACCCACGGTTCTCTTCTTGTGCACATATAAAATGTCTTCTGGAAATGCTTGCTAAAAGCTTTTCAGCATGTGTCACTTCATTTTTCTTATGCAGTAAATGAGCCATGGTGTTACAAGAAACAATGCATGGAGAAAACACTTCAAAACCCCATCATGCCTGGTCACTGTTTTGTTTTGGCAGGGTCAATCCTGATGAAACCTGTGTAAGCCCACTTTTTCAGTTGCTTTCAAAGTGTCCCATTTTTTTCTCCTCCTCCAACACTCTCCCCATTGTCCTCAGCTTACTTCAGGTATTACAAACAGCATTCAAATGGCAACAGTAGTTTGCACTCAAACTCAGCAGAGCGGGGTGGGAATAATGTCGCAGAGTCTTGACCTTCCCATAGGATCCAGGAAAAAGCAAACTGCTGCAGACTCTGCTAACTTAATTAATACCTTCCTGTCATCTTGACAAGGCAGGGCCCTTCCACACAGCCATATAATCCAGAACACCAAGGCAGAAACTCCCACAATATCTGTTTTGAACTGGGTTATCTGAGTCCACGCTGCCATATATTCCAGTTCAATGCAGAAAATGTGGGATTTTATTCAGTTGTGTGGAAGAAGCCTCCGTGATGTTACCTGGCCACATGTGTCTCAGTTTCTTTCTTTTTAATCCTTCTTTTTATTGAACATTTTGTTAGCTTACATCCAGGGTTTTGTGTGTGTCAGGAGCGACTTGAAAAACTGCAAGCTGCTTCTGGTGTGAGAGAATTGACTATCTGCAAGGACGTTGCCCAGGGGACGCCCAGCTGTTTTGATGTTCTACCATCCTTGTGGGAGGCTTCTCTCATGTTCCCATATGGGGAGCTGGAGCTGACAGAGGGAGCTCGATCCACTCTCCCCAGATTTGTACCTCTGACCTGTCCGTCTTCCGTTCTGCCAGCACAAGTGTTTAACCCACTGCGCCACCGGAGGCTCCTTGCGTCCAGGTAGTAAGAGTATATGAAATGTTTACAGCATTTATGTACTTAACACATGCTGTCCAGCAAATAACAAGGAAAGAAAATAAACATTAGCAAAGAAAGGAAAAGAAAAGATGAACAGTCAACATTGGGCAAGGAGGATGGAATGCTTTGTGGTTAAAGAACCCTGATTTTGAATAAAATCTGTGTTCTCTTATAGGGTATTTTTAGTGGTCAGTTGAGGAAGAAGTGCTGTAGAGTCCTTTCTGGACAGGTGGAGATTGATGCGGATGTGCACATTCATTTACATATTCAATAAAGAGGTGCACCAGTTTCATCCATGAAATGTTAAAGGGTATGATTCTATTACATGCACATATATAATAAGGGAAATATATAAGGGAGGGATGGGTAACTAATGATCCTCCAGATATTCTGGGTTGCGTATACACATAATCCCTCACTCTTGATTACAGTTAGAGCTGGTGAGAATTTTAGGCTAGAAAACAACTAGAAGACCACAGTGACCCACCAGGATCTATGCTTTCCCAGCAGCCTGGATCCTCATATGGTCTGTTCCATGCAGAGGCAGCCCTAGGTAATTTTCAACGGTAAGCAAACAGTATTTTAGTACCCCCCCCCCCCAACCAACCAATCACCGGTATATATTTTCTGTTCGTTGTGGGAGTTCTGTGTGCCATATTTGGTTCAATTCCATCATTGGTGGAATTCAGAATGCTCTCTGATTGTAGGTGAACTATACATCCCAGTAACTACAACTCGCATATGTCAAGGTCTATTTTCCCCCAAGAGCGCCTCAAGAGTGCTGTTCTGGTACAGCTGTACCAGGAGCTCCAACTTTATTTGCTTTGTATTAAATGTTTGATTGCAGTCCTAGGTTTCAGGGACTCTGCAGATAGGTGGCTTCTTTTGGTTGCAGTCATAGGGCAAGTCACCTGTTCATCATCGTTAAGTTTTGGTCCCGCCCCTTGCTCAGGGCAATTGGGAAGGGAAGGGAGCCATTTTTTAGTTAGTCTCAGCAAGGAAAGCTAATGTATAGGACGTGTGCAAGCTTCCCCTTTACAAAAGCTTCAACCTTTAATAATTTTCAGGAAAACAGCCCTAAAGACCAAAGAACTCCAGCTGGAGAGTCTACTGCCTTACTGGTAGGTCCACTCGGCGTTCGAGATGCAGTTCGACCCGGTAGCAGAGCCCACATCAGTAAGGGTTAGATTACAGTCAGCCTGGGAGAAGTTAAAAAGGGGATTTTCCTTTAAAGAAGAAGTTATTGAAGGCAATTGCCTGTCCTTCGTGGGCAAGATTAGGAATTCGCCAGTTGCCTAAAAGCTTGGAGTAATTTGCTTAACTTTACTGAAGACAAGAGAAGTTTCTGTTTGATTGTTCATTAATAAAAGACTTTGTTGTACTTCACAAGCCATCTAAAGACTATTTGTGCTGAAAAACCTCTGAGAACGTCTCTTTGGGCCCCTGGTTTCCCGCTGGGCAAAGGTTGCACGTCCTGTTCTAAACGAAATTATTTACAGGCCCAGCGCGCGACAGAACAAGCGCCCCTGGGCAAAATCAACTATACTGCAAATGCTTACTTTGCGTAATGGGTTGAGCCGCCCCTGGTTCCATGATATCTGTATTCAGTGAGTTATGCAATGATAGGAGCTGACTTTCCTATCTTGATTGGGTTGGGTAAATGAAGGCTTCTTTTAATCAAATTAGCTATTGGTGATGTCCTTGGGGATGCATTTGGCTCTTGTGTTGCACTAGAGATATCAGATTCATAATTGATCTGTGTTTTAAAAGGGTCAGTTCCAGACCTTTTTTGCATTTCACCATAAATCTATATTTAATGGCCCAATTATGAATAAGACCCAAGGGAGTCCACTTAGCAGTAATCTCCCCTTTCTGGTTAATCATCTCCCACTTTCAGAACTGCTTGTGTTTTAGATATAGTTTGCATCCTGTGTTTTTTAATGAAAGAATTAAAGAGAAAGATGTGCTGATCCTTAAGCTTCATCAGCATAAGCTATTCCGCAGTCTAAGCTGTCTGCATATATTTGTTATACTGAGGCTGCAAGTATATTTACATGCTTATTTGGAGGTTTGTACCAATGAACCTCCAAATTCCCATTTGTTATACATAGAGAACCAGATGAAGACTGGCCAGGGTGTCAGCTTGCCTGATGGCAAGTGGACCCCTTAAATATTTGACCTTTAGTATCTTAAAAATATAATAGAAGTTCTAGTATTATTACTGTATGCAACTAAAATTTATGTTGTTTTACTATTTTTTTTAAAAAAAGAATGCAATCATTTTTTAGGATACTTTAAGATATGATGATATTTATGAGTACTGTTTTTATTTATATACCATACTTATACCCCACCTTTCTCAACCTCATAGAGGACTCAAGGTGGCTTACTTACATAGGCAATGATTCAATGCCATGTATATATACATACATAGTCAAATAAGCATATACATTAAAACAATCATTAAAACATATCAAACCTTAAAACACTTATTAAAATCATGTTACCCACAATCATAATCCATTCCAAATTGTCATTGTACTATTCCATATTCTCTAGTGCAGCATTTCTCAATCCCAGCAAATACAACTCCCAAATGTCAAGGTCTATCTTCCCCAAATTCCAATAGTGTTAACATTTGGGCATATTCAGTATTCGTGCCAAGTTTGGTCCAGATCCATCATTGTTTGAGTCCACAGTTCTCTCTGGATGTAGGTGAACTACAACTCCCAAACTCAAGGTCCACGCCCAGCAAACCCTTCCAGTATTTTCTGTTGGTTGTAGGAGTTCTGTGTGCCAAGTTTGGGTCAATTCCATCGTTGGTGGAGTTGAGAGTACTCTTTGATTGTAGGTGAACTATAAATCCTAGCAACTACAACTCCCAAATGACAAAATCAACCTTCTCCAAACCCACCAGTATTCAAATGTGGACGTGTCGGGTATTTGTGCCAAATTTGGTCCAGTGAATGAAAATACATGCAGCATATCAGATATCTACATTACAATTCATAACAGTAGCAAAATTACAGTTCTGAAGTGGCAACAAAAATAATTTTATGGTTGGAAGGGGGGGGGGGGGGTCAACACAACATGAGGAACTGTATTAAGGGGTCGCGGCATTAGGAAGACTGAGAATCACTGCTCTAGTGGATTACTAACCAAATGGTTGATCCCACATACAAATCTTTAGCCTTTTCCTGAAGGTCAGGAGGAAGTGGGCTGATCTGAGTACAATGAATAACTCTGAAAAAAAATCTGTTTTGTCTTATGTGAGGCCGATGCATACATCATATAGTCTTGGATCTTTACTATTTCTTGCAAAAATTAAGTGATAGCCTTATCGTTGTGGGTGGGTCCTTCTTGTTTCCTGGCAACCACTATTTTTAGACCCAGTCAGCCATTGTAGGGAGCCCAGCCTTCCCTTAATTATTAAAACATATCTATTTGTCCTTATCATTTCACAAAACAAGACTGTTGAGCAAAGATGCATCAGTTTGAGAATGGTTACACACATTGTGCAGAACTGACATGGGTGCAGTTGTTCAAGATTCATAACCTTGGAAAGTACAGGAAATTGGCTTGTTAGAGACAAGGAGAGGCAAGAACAGCTCGGAGTTAGAAAAGCTTTTAGAAATTGCTGTTTTCCAAGTTTAAAGCACGTGTTTCTAGCTCATGCTTATCCTTGCTTGATATTTTCCCCATCTTCTACCTTTTCACAGAAATCCCATGTGCCCAGGCTGTGCGCAATAACCGTTCTTTATTTCCTTTTGTGGAGGAAATTGTTTTGATTCCCCACAATGCTGACTGTGATCTGCTTATCAAAGGTTTGAAGCAGTTACTTTCCAGCTGTCCACAGGTATTTTGAGCGATGAAGACAGATTTACCCCCTGCGTGAAATGACGCAGTCAGTTCCCTTGGTGCCTCTGCTCCTGCAGGGAGAGGCCTTGTTTGTGTATTCAAGTAGAATTCTTGGCGTAAGTTGGGTCCATTTTAAGCTACAATAACTTCCCTTCCTTATCTGTTAGTACCCCATTTATACTACCTTGGGTGTTCACAGTTTTTCAGGAATTTGATGACAGGTGCTGTATCAATGTGACTTTGGAGATGCATTAAAAAATAACAATATTATAGTTTTGTGCCATATAGGAGATCATCCTTGTTCCCTTCAGTTTTATATCTACACATATGTCACTGTGTCCAACTATATTCCTTCCTTTCAAAGTCAACAAAAGGAAATACTGTCATTAACAGAGAGGAAGATGGCTCATTTTTGCTTTGGAAAAAAATAGGTACGCGAGTGTCCACAAATGGAAAGGAAACACAGGTCAGCGCTTGTATGGAAGGGCAGCAGAAAGATTGTTTGGCAAGCTCTTTATTTGTCTGCCTGGTTCAAGGAAGGAAAACCAGCTTTTTAAAGAGGGAATATAACTTCAGGATGTAATCAGCACCCTTCTGGTTTCATTAATATTATTTTATTATATCCAACCTTGGAATGCAAAGGGGCTCACAAAGAGAATTAGGGTGCGTCAACACTGTGGAATTAAATGCACTTTGACACAATTTTAAGTACCTTGCCTCAATGCTATTTTTTTTATCGTGTCAGAACTGACTTGAGAAACTGCAAGTCGCTTCTGGTGTGAGATAATTGGCCATCTGCAGAGATGTTGTCCAGGGGATGCCTGGGAGGCTTTTTTAATGTCTCTGCAAGGGATGCTGGAGCTGACAGATGGGAGCTCACCCTGTCTCATGGATTCTAACCACTGACCTTCAGTGCAGCAGTTCAGCCGGCACAAGGGTTTAATCCATTGCACTACCGTGGCTCCTGCCCCAGTGCTATGGAACCATGGGAGTTTTAATTTTACAAGGTCTTTAGCCTTCTCTGCTAAACAATACTGGTGCCTCATCAAACTACAGTTCCCATTATTCCACTGTATTGAGCCATGGTAGTTAAAGTAGTGTCAAATTGCATTACTTCTGCAGTGTATATGCACTCTTTGGTAAAGGTAAAGGTTTCCCTTTGACATCAAGTCTAGTCATGTCCGACTCTGAGGGCTGGTGCTCATCTCCATTTCTAAGCCAAAGACTTAGAAATGTAGACACCTCCTAGGTCATGTGACCAGCATGACTGCATGGAGCACCAATACCTTCCCACAGAAGCAGTACCTATTGATCTACTCATTTGCATGTTTTCGAACTGCTAGGTTGGCAATAGCTGGAGCTCACCCTGTTCCCCAGAATCGAACTGCCAACCTTTCAGTCAGCTCTGCATGGACTCTTAGATAGTTTCCAATAAAAACACAATAAGCCACACATTTTAAAATGGAAATCAAATCAATTACACCATTAAAATCTAAATTAAAACAGCTTTTAAAACATTAGATGAAAAAAAAAAGCTGTAACATACCCAAACAGTTATGTTTTATGGGTTTCAGGTTAGGGCAGAAGTGGGATATCAATTTAAATAAATAAATAGCCAAAAAAGCCCATCCCTTTAAAAAGTTTTATCAAGCAGTCTAGTCCGTTGCTCCTTTGAGAATTTTTTTCCTGTGTGTATGTACATAAGACATCCAAATGGTTCTCTCTTGAATAGAGCCATCAACCTATTTGCTTTAATGACTGAACTGCTACTGAGTTCCCTTAATGTATTGAATTCCCTTAATGTAATGTTAGATCACTTACACAGACGGTTGTGCAATTTAGATTTTTTTTCTTCCCCCCCCCCCCTTTAATGGTGTGCTGGTCCTGTAAATACTTTGTTTTCTGCCTCATAATTTTGAAATTTAGATACTTGGAAATGCAGTCCTGGGCACACATACCTAGGAGTAAGCTCCAACTAACATCATGTACTGCCAACCAGATGAAAAAGTCAAAAGATGGAACAGGGCCAAGACATTTTTCTGCCTGAGATGAAAGACAAAATAGCACTTTCTCCCGCACTCTATATAAGAAGATGCCTGGACCACCAGCTGAATCTTACGTGGATCAAGAAATGACATTGTCTACCACACATAAAGACAACAGACTAGATTAGGCTGCCCAGGTTGAACCATGGTGACACACACAGTACTAATATCTTGCCATTCTTTGCTCCTCTGTTTGCTTCTACCTAATGCAATGTTTCTCAACCTGGGGGTGGGGACCCATGGGGGGGGGGGTGCAAGAGGGTGTCAGAGGGGTTGCTAAAGACCATCAGAAAACACAGTATTTTCTATTGTTCCTGGGGGTTCTGTGTGGGAAGTTTGGCTCAATTCTGTCATTGGTGGGGATCATAATGCTCTTTGATTGTAGGTGAACTATAAATCCCAGCAACTACAACTCCCAAATGTCAAGTCTATTTTCCCCAAACTCCACCAGCGTTCACATTAGGGCATATTGAGTATTTGTGCCAAGTTTGGTCCAGATTCATCTTTGTTTTAGTCCACATTGCTCTCTGGATGTAGGTGAACTACAACTCCAAAACTCAAGGTCAATGCCCACCAGACCCTTCCAGTATTTTCTGTTGGTCATGGGAGTCCTGTGTTCCAAGTTTGGTTCAGTTCCATTGTTGGTGAAGTTTAGAATGCTCTTTGATTGTAGGTGAACTATAAATCTCAGGAACTACAACTCCCAAAAGACAAAATAAACCCCCTCCCAAACACCCCACCAATATTCAAATTTTGGTGTATTGGGTATTTGTGCCAAATTTGGTCCAGTGAATGAAAACATATGCTGCATATCAGATATTTACATTAAGATTCAGACTGTTGTGTATGAGGGGAAGGGGAGGAAGGAAGAGCAGGGAAAGGAAGGGACAAGGCAGGCAGGCAGGGAGGAAGGTGGGAGGGAAAGAGAAAGAAGGGAAAGCAGGGGGGTAGTGCCCCTCCAACACCCAGGCAATATAAATAAAAATAATGTTCTTATTTAGAAAATTATGATAGTATCAATACAATATAGGAACAAATTGCACAAACTGCATCCCCCCCCCCCCCCCCAGGTCTGCATGGCTATGTTTATTAAAAGAAGAAATACAAAGGAAATCAATTCTCTGTGAGTCATGGAATTACAGTGAATTTTTCAAAACATACAAACACAACTAAGCTGCTCCAGGATCAGAAGAAGCCTTTCATGCATTGACAACAGACAAGATAAAAAAGTGGTACATGAATCAGATGTGCATTTGACACATCTGGGAACAGAAGTTGTCCATCTGTATTGCGTGGCCTTCAAAAAACAGATGCATTCATAGCTGCCTTATATAGAGTGAAACGTCCTCAAACCACACATTATAAAAGCCAGAATTGTCTGTTGGCAGAAAATCTTCCAAAGATTTTAGAAAGGAGTGATCCTAATCCTATCCCTAACTGGGAATGTTAGCACTTATAGCTGTTCCCTCACTCTTATGCCATCTACACTGACGGTTTAATGCAGTTTCAAACTGGCATTGAAGGAAGTGGTTTTGCTACACAGATGATTACATAGGAAATCCTGGAACCTGTTTAAGGCACATGATTACACAAAGCACGGAGCACTGATTCACATTAAGGGCTTTCTTTTATATGCTTTTATAGGAATTCGTTGTCTGAAGCTAGCTTTGAACTGTATAATATGGTCAGTGTAGATGGATTTTCTGTCAAATGGTAAGACAGGCTCCAAGAGCACACAGACCTTATGAATAAGTAGTTTACTCTGTCATACTCAATCTGATGGGGGCATTTCCCAATGTCTATACCAAAGATTAGATTTGCTTGTCATTCTTTGTCTCTTAATTTGAGTTGGCAAGACCCGAGCTCTCATGGAGAGCTGTCATTCATAGGGTTACCAGAAGTCAAAGTGGACTTGACAGCAAATAACAACAAAAAGAAGAAATCTCTTTGGGATAGGAACATAATAATAATAATAATAATAATAATAATAATAATAATAATAATAATTCTGAATTCATACAGACAGAGGTTTGGAGCACAATACTCCTGACCTCACAATCTTGATAAAAAAAACAAAGTATGGATTGTTGATGTTGCAATCGCAGGTGACAGCAGGATCGAAGAGAAACAAATGGAAAAGCTGACACGATATGAGGATTTAAAGATTGAACTGCAAAGACTCTGGCACAAGCTAGTCAAGTTGGTCCCAGTGGTGATCAGCACACTGGGTGCAGTGCCTAAAGACCTTGGCCTGCACTTAAACACAATCAGCGCTGACAAGATTACCATCTGCCAGCTGCAAAAGGCCACTCTACTGGGATCTGCATGCATTATTTGCCGATACATCACACAGTCCTAGACACTTGGGAAGTGTGATCCAATTCAACGGCCAGCAGAGTGATCTTGTTTGCTGTGGACTTACCTTGTTGTGTTTCAAATAATATTAATTATTATTACTTATATCCTGCTACCCTCTCCCAAAAAGGACTCAGGACAGCTTACAAGACACTGCAGAGCAGTATATAACATAAACAATACATTAGTATAAATCAGTAAATCACATAAAATTATAAAACAACCACTATCAACTAGGGCTGGGCGGTTTCGTTCATTAATTTCGTAATTCATTATTAATTCGTATTTAAATTAGCTTACGATCCGATATTGAGCCATGCAGGAATAGTGTGAGGAGTAATTAAAAATTGAAACAATTTTTCCAATTTATTTCGTATTGTTTCGTAATTGGCTCAAAATTGTTTCGAAACTGTTTCGTAATAGTTTCGTAATTATTTCCATATGTCTGGTGCAAGTTTTATAGTTGTTGTTTGTTTTATCAGTGATAAAAAATAAATTATCACACCAACAGTCAACAACAGAGGGAGAGGGAAGCTTCAGAAGTTCCCCCTGTCCCATTTGGAGGGGGTTTTTTTTAGCATATTGCGCAATTGTGTCCGCCATTAATGAATCGATTCGAAATTAACGAAATTTCGTAAATAACGAAATTTTTGAATCTCAAAATTTCGGAAGTATTTAGAATTTGGAAACGCTAGCACCCCTTGGAAACGAATCGAGTTTAGAAACAATTTTTTCCGTGGTTACCCAGCCCTACTATCAACACATAAAATAAAACAACACAATTTAAGCGCAAAACCATCTGTAGTTAAAACTTGGAAGTTATCCAAACCTAAAAGAAAATATGGGTCCATCTTTTAACTCAATATTGTTTGCAGTGCATGATTTAGGGTTACAGATCAGGGTCTGTCCCAATTCCCCTTGTGGATGGCAAGGTTGGACTTGGGACCTTAGGTACACACAGTGAGCCCATCTCTTGTGACTGTAGCAGGTTTTCAACAAGTCACAGTTTGAACACAGGCCATAAAAAGTGGATTACAGCTCCCAGAATCCTCCAATCAGCATGGCCAGAATATAACTTTCTTGAGCTTTGCTTCTTGGGTTTGCGACTGCAGCCTTCCGAAATTTCAAAAGCTACCATAACCCAAACAATTTTTCTCAGGTTCACTATGAAACCTAGGCCCTTCCAAACAATGCCTCAGGTAAAAGCAAATTAATTCAGAACAAAGCAGGATTTCCGAATTAATTACATATCTGGTAAGACCTGGATCTTAGGTATGATCTGAGCCTTACTAGGCGTGGCTCCTGTGTGGATTGGGCACAGGGACATGCTTCATGTGATCCCTGTGCCCAACCCACACAGCCATCTCAGTTTTTTGGGCTCCATGAGCCCAGGAACCCCTAGAGAGCATCCACCCCTCCCCCAACACCCAAAAGAAGCCCTGAAACTGACCTAGCCACCATTAAGTAGTCCTAGAGTCCTCCTGGTATGTAGAAATGATGTACCAAGAGATAGGGGGGAGTGATTTTCCTCCTTCCCCCTCTCCCCACCCCGTCACCTGGTGTGTCATTTCTACATGCCAGGAGGACTCCAGGATTAACTTAATGGCAGTTGGGTAAGTTGTTTAAAAGTTTAAGGGCTTCTTTAGGGGGCTTCTGGGTGTCTGGGTGCCATCCTGGTAGTTACTAGAATGGCATCTAGACACTCTGCCCAGGAAAGCCCAGATTTGGGGGCTCTTGTGGGAACGAAAACCCATGCCGAAACAGGTTTTGAAAACCCGCTTTGGCATGGCTTTTTGTCCCCACAAGGGCCCCCAAATCTGGGCTTTCCTGGGCAGGGTGTCTAAATGCCATTCTAAAACCCGCTTCAGTGTGGGTTTTATCCCTGCCTGGAAGCGTCCCATGTTAATCTGATCACACCCTTGTTAATAAAAGTTGCAATGGAATTGTTATGTGTGGCAAGTAGTCACCTAGAGGAGCTGACTGACTTAGAACACCTCAAAAATATGTGAAGAAGCAACTGAGTGGGCATCTACACTGTAGAATTAATGTTGTTTGACACCACTTTAACTGCCATGGCTCGATACTATGGAATCATGAAACAGATAATAGGAGCCCCCGGTGGTGCAGTGGGTTAAACCCTTGTGCTGGCAGGACTGAAGACCGACAGGTCGCAGGTTGGAATCCAGGGAGAGTGTGGAGGAGCTCCCTCTGTCAGCTCCACTCCATATGCAAGGACATGAGAGAAGCCTCCCACAAGGATGGTAAAATATCAAAACATCCGGATGTCTCCTGGGCAACCTTACAGATGGCCAATTCTCTCACACCAGAAGCGACTTGCAGTTTCTCAAGTCGCTCCTGACACTGAAAAAAATGGAACAGAGACAGAGAAGGCCAGGAGAGACATTCTAAAAGTACAGTTCCCATGGTTTCATAGCATTGAATCTGGGTAATTAAAAGGGTGTGGAGGTCTTTTTTTTCAGGCCAGGAGGGTGAGCCAGGGAAGGAATAACAAAGCCCTGGGCGATGTCAGAGGTCCTTGCATCTTTGGGTGGCATCCTAAGGCACCTTTGCCTGCCCTTGCCTTAACTCAGTCGTCCAAGCTGGTACCCAAAAAGGGAGGAAAAAAACATCTCCTCCTCTCCAGATGTCTTAATGAGAAGCAAAGGGATGCCCCGCTTTGGGGAGGGGGGGGGAGGCACAGAAGGGGGGAGGCAAAGAAGGGGAGCTTGCCTCCTCCTCCTCCCTCCTCCCAACCTCTCCCCAGCCCCTCCCTCCCTCCCTCCTTGGCTCCTTCCCTCCCTCCTCCCCGCCTGCGCTGTCATTGTTGTCTCGGGCGGCAGAGGCGACGGGGCTGGCAGTGCCAGAATTGGGGAAGGCGGGCGAGAGAGGGAGACCAAGGCGCATCTCCTGCCTCCCCCCCCCCCCCACCCGGAGGATGCCCCTCGCCCCCGGGCCCAGCTCCGCCTTCGCCTTCGCCGCCTTCGCCTTCGCCTCTGCATCGCGCTGAGCGTGGGGAGTGGGGAAGGTGCTCCGGGCGCCCGCCTGGAGAGAGGCGGCGGGGACATGAAGAAGATCTGGGTGAAGAAGCGTCTCCAGGTAACGGGAAGCGAGGAGGGGGCTGGAGCCGGGACCAAGGGATAGGCAGGGCGGGGGACAGGGCTCGGGAGACGCCCCACTTGCAGAGCCCACCCGCTGACTCCCCGCTTCGTGCTTGCGATGGGCCGCTTCCCCGGGTGTGTGTCTCAGGCTGCTGTCCAGCCACGGCCACAAAGACCCAACAGGAGGCATCGGGTTAGAGGTGGCACAAGGTGTTGGGCAGGTGCTGGGAAAGGGGCGCTCAAGGGAGGGGGGGGAGATCCTCCCAGCCCCTGGCCGCGCTGTCCCTGAATGGCAGGGGTTGGTCTGGATGGCCCTGGAGTGCTCCGTCCCCATGCCCGCTCCCACCTTGTGCCCGGGGGCGCCACCTCTGCGTCATCCGGCCCTGCGCGTCAGCACCTGGCCGCTCGCGCCGGGCTCCTCGTGGCGTGGACGTCACTCGGGGGCCTCCCGCGGGAAGGGACAGGCAGGGCGGGGCCGGGAAGGGGCGCTTCCGTTGCCCCCCAGGGAGCCAAGGCAGCCGCGAGAGAGGCCTTCGTGGGCCTGCCCTGCCTTCCTCCCTTCCCACTGCCCCGAGCCTCCATGCCCACCAGTCACGTCTGCAGGGGAGCAGCTGGGAGGCAAGGAGGAGGAGGAGGAGGCCAGATGCTTTGGGTAAACAACAGCAGCCCCCGTGGCTTTTCCTCCCCAGCAGCATCTGGCTGCCCACCGATGGAAACAGTGTGCTGAACTAGCGGGACCTATGAACTGAAACATGAGGGCTCTCTTTACATTCTGGTTCTGTATAAAGGCCTCAGTGTTTGAGAGCAAATGAGCCCACTCCCAATCCTAGGGGTTACTGACCTCAATAGAGCTTTGAAAGGTGGCACCCCAAACCAGGCAGGCAGAGAAAGGACCGTTTTTGTAAGTCTTTCAGGCTGTATGACCATGTTCCAGGTAGAATCTCACTTATCCAACATAAATGGGCCGGCAGAACATTGGATAAGGAAAAATGTCGGATAATACGGGGAGATTAAGGAAAAGCCTATTAAATATCAAATTACATTATGATTTTACAAATTACGCACCAAAACATCATGTTTTACAACAAATCGACACAAAAAGCAGTTCGATACATGGTAATGTTATGTAGTAATTACTGTATTTACAAATTTAGCACCAAAACATTGCAATGTATTGAAACAGCTGTGGATCCAGGTAGGAGGCAAACTGCATTGGATAATACAGAACGTCAGATGAGCAAAGGTTGGATAAGTGAGACTCTACTGTACATAACCCCCATTTTCCTAGTTTCCAACAGAGCTCATAACCTCTGAGGATGCCAGCCATAGATGCAGGTGAAACATCAGGAGAGAATGCTTCTGGAACAGTCCAGAAAACAGTCCAGAAAACTCACAGCAACCCAAAGGACAGAGGCTCTGGAACTGCTAAGGTGTTCCTCCCCAACCTGTTTCTGAATATAAGGAGTGCAGAACATAATGAAACACAGAGAGAAGGGTGAACTCTGGGTGCTAAGGATGGCTAGGGGTTCATTTAGATCAGTGGTTCTCAACCCGTGGGTCCCCAGATGTTTTGGCCTTCAACTCCCAGAAATCCAAACAGCTGCTAAACTGGCTGGGATTTCTGTTAGTTGTAGGCCAAAAGCCCTGGGGACCCACACGTTGAGGACCATGTGGGTCCAGAAGCCTAGACAGACCACACGCACACACAGCCAAGTCCAAGGATCCCCCATTTCTTTTAGGCCGAATGGGGATTTGCCTGTCCTGGGAGGCCTTGCTTGGCTCCTTATCTTATGTGTCTGTCTTTGTGCCTTCCAAGTTGCCTATGGCATATGGCAACCCCACTGATTTCAGAGCATTTTCTTAGGCAAAGAATACCCAGAGGTGGGTTTGCCAGTTCCTTCCTCTGAACTACAGCCTGACATTTGCTTGCCATCTCCCACCCAACGACTAAGCAGAAGTGACTCTGCTTAGTTTCCAAGATCAAACGGTAGATAAGCACTCTTGATCTCATTTTTTTCCTTTTCTGGCCATCCTAGTGCTGTGAGTATTGTGCAGGTTCTGTAGTAGGCTGTGGCACATGTTTAGGAGGTTGCTCATACTATTCCCCATGGAATGAGGTTGCCCTTTACCTGACTAGGGCCCCTGTGCCTGGCATTCCAGGATCTGAGTGGTAAGCCAAGTTAGTAAGTGATCCTGGAGCCAGGTCTTACCCAATGCTGTATGCCTGACTCCAGCAGATGCCAGCCAGGTACCCGTTAATGGCCCTTGATTGCATTTTCATTTCTTAATGGGGGAATTATCCATCAACAGCGCAGCTAATCTGTTCATATATCTTCCTGGCCTGGCATGTGGGCTGCCAGCCAACACCAGCCTTCTTGGGGGCAATCTGGCTTGGCCAGAATACAAATCTACCTGGAGGAGATCAAATGCTACTGGGAGCACTTACTTGGGTCAGGCCCTTGCATGTGATGACAACCCCCCTCCTTACTTTGATGTATAATGCAAAAGAGAAACAGGAGAAGAAGGCAATCGATTGTGTGTGCCTATGTCTGTTTGCTTGAATGTGTTTGTCTCTCTGTTATGCCAGCACCCTGCCTCACCAGCTCACTCCCTCATCACAGATTGACGCTGTCACCTCTATTTATTGCTTCACAGGGTGTGTCACTTCACTACGAATATTATGGAAATGTGGCGGGTGGAGCACATTTGCTAGCGGGAGATGGGGACAGCAGGGCTGCTGGGGATGAGGTGTGGGTGGTTTTGTGCTTGAGCTTCTCTGTGTATGTGTGTGCCCGCACATGTACTTACAAGCACAGATGTACAGCTTCATCTTGGGTGCTGAATTGAGAGGCCTGTCTTTCCTTGCTGGAGGCCATGGCTAATTTGTCCCCTGGGAAACCAGTCATTTAGCGGGTTGGTTAGAATCAAATCCCTGCCCAAGCAGTCCTTTTCCACAGACAGGCTGTGAATTGTTGCTTCTTGCTCGGAGCCATAGAGAAGAACATGAGGAGGGTCAGTGTGAATGATATTTCCAGAGGGAAATGTGGAGCCCCCAGTGGTGCAAGGGGTTAAACCCTTGTGCCGGTAGGACTGAAGACCAACAGGTCAGATGTTCGAATCTGGCAAGAGCATGGATGAGCTCCCTCTGTCAGCTCCAGCTCCATATGCGGGGACATAAGAGAAGCCTCCCACAAAGATGGTTGAACATCAAACATCCAGGCATCCCCTGGGCAATGTCCTTGCAGACAATCAATTCTCTTACACCAGAAGCGACTTGCAGTTTCTTAAGTCACTCCTGGCACAGGCAAAAAGGTGGGAGGGATGTTATAGTGTGTATTTGTACGTGCACATCTACACATGCACATACATATACACAACAAGCATTGGGATGTCATCTCCTTTCAAGTTTCTGCCCAGAAAAGAGCCAGAAAGCCACCTGCTCCTTCTCTCTAAAACACTTGAAAACTCATATTAATTCAAGTCTCTCTCATTTAGTCCTCCAAGGTCCTTATTAGAAGACACAATGGGAAGAAGGTGACGGAGCTCAACAAAATTACTTGTTTGAACCACAATGTCCTCTCAGTTATCATGGTGGCTAGCAGTATCTGGTAGAGATAATTAAAAAAATGAAACACTTCCAGGCTCTGTGATATCAGTATAGTAGGCATGGGCAAACTTCGGCCCTTTATGTGGTTTGGACTTCAACTCCCATAATTCCTGGCTTCGGGACCCTTCCTTTTCCCCCTCAGCTGCTCAAGCAGCTGAGGGGGGAAAGGAAGAGGCCCAAGGCCAGGAATTGTGGGAGTTGAAGTCCAAAACGCCTGGAGAGCCGAAGTTTGCCCATGCCTGCAATATAGACTGATGCATTCCTTGATGTGGTGGCAGTTCAGAAGTAGAAACCTCTGTTTGGATATGGGCTTCCTCCTGGTATTTTCCTCATGGTGCAATTCTGGATGCTGTAGGTGACTAGTTACTTTACCTTGTGGGTATCGCCTGGCCTGTGCTTGGCCTGTTTTTGAGCCTGCCTCTCCACTTTCGTCCCCTGCTGCTATGGTATAATGTTGTTTTCTTTTTTCCTTTCCAGAAAGGTGGCCACTCGCGGCGTTTTGGGCGCTTCACGCATGGTGCGTTGTATTACTTCTGCCCCTTTCTGCCACAAATACAGTCATGGTGGGGAGAAGGGTGGCCAGATGAAAAGAACTGGGGGGGAGGGGAGGGTGACGAGTTCCTTGATCTTCCATAGTAGAAGGAAGCAATGTTTCTATTCCAAATCATCTGCTAGTAAAGCTAACTCCTTCTTGTATTTGGTGGAATAGATAAACCTCCCAGTGGAAGCAACCAAAGGGATCCTATCCACCAGGCTCGAAACTGTAGTCGTGAATCAGCTCCCCATGCATAGATATGGACCAAACAGGCACTAAGAGTGTATTCATGTGCTCCAAAATAACATCACTGTCATGGCACTTTAACAGCCAAGGCGCCATCCTAGGAAATCCTGGGGTTTGTATTTTTGTGAGTTTCTTAGAATTTGTAGGCACTGAGGTCTAATTCTGTGGCTCAGGGAAATGCACTAGAGAATTTACCAAACTGCATATCTTACGAATCAGAAAGATAAGTAGCCATGGTAATAAAAATGGTTTCAAACAGTCACAATTGTCTAGTGTGGACACATCCGAAATCTTTGCTAAAAATGCACACAATATAGGCAAGGCAATTTCAGCAGAACTTCAGTAATGCTGAAATTATCTCTTCCACACCACTGTTAACCCGTCCTCTTTTTCCTATGGCCACCTTAGGGTGAAGCTATTCTATTCCTTGAGATGTCCTATTGCCCATATAATCATAGTGTATCATATTCCTATGATAAGGAAGACCGCACTTCTTCATAGTTGATAGCTCTGGGGCTCTTCAAATGATGGAAACCCTATTTTTGGGGGAAGAATGAGATAACCCCAGGATAGGGAGGGAGGGAAATCAGATGTGGTTTATGCAGTGAAGGCTGATGGCTCCATGTCAGTGTGGTGCTCCAGTTTTCAATCTAAACTTAATCTGAACTACCTAAAGTACTGAAATCATTTTAGGGATAGAGTTCAATATCTTGAACAGCTCTTTTAAAGTCTGGAGTAAAATTCAGAGAAAGTTCACAGCTCCACTGACTTGGAATCTACCAGACATCAATGGCTTGGGGGTCTATATCTTTTTGGGATATGGAATAAACAAAAACAATGACCTTGGTAGCTGAGAAGTTTGTGTTATTTTGAAAAAGTTTCAAGAGCTGTACTACGGCAATAACTTTTATTAGGGCCAATCAAAATTCCCAAAAATAGCAAGTGAGATGTTGAGCTATTTGATGAGCTTCATCAGTTTTGTAGGACTCAGCTATTTTAAAACACTTTGGCTGGTCATAATATGGTACGATGAATGAATGAATGAGGGGAGATTCCAGACAAGAATCAATGAGGGCCAGCTAACACCTTCCAACAAAGGATTCCCCCAGATAGCATCCAGCCAGGTTTGGAAGCTTCAGGGCCATTCAGTGCTAATCAAGGTGGCCAATTGCAGCATTCACACTTGCCTCAAGCAAACAAGAGTTCTTTCTCCCACCCTGGACATTTCACAGATATATAAATAAACCTCACTTGCCTAGTTTCCAACTGACCTCAAAACCTCTGAGGATGCCTGCCATAAATGTGGGTGAAACATCAGGAGAATATGCTTCTGGAACATGGCCATACAGCCCGGAAAACTCACAACAACCCAAATGAATGAGATTTTATTTCTATCCCACCCTATGTCCCCAGTGGGGACTCCGGGCAGCTTACAACATATAGAGATGCAAGCATTCAATGCTGTATAAAAATACAAAATAACATAAATCAAAAGATAAAACCCAATGTATATTTACATAAGTAACAGACAATCAGACAATTGAACACAGACCAATACATTAACATTTTAACCATTTCATATTTAACAGATTTTTAAAATTTAGAGTTTAAAAGATTAAATCAAAAGTATTTAAAAGCCTATCCTATTCTAGGTTTCTGTAGGGTTTCTTTTCCTGATGGGTGAACACATAAGAAAGATTCCTTTACTTCTTGAGTAGAGTGACATTGAATTCCATGAATATTCAAAGAAAGATCTGAGCACAGAACTGTACATTATAAAAACGTGTCCAGGATTCAGGCCTTCT
This sequence comes from Anolis sagrei, assembly GCF_037176765.1. Classification (NCBI taxonomy): domain Eukaryota; kingdom Metazoa; phylum Chordata; class Lepidosauria; order Squamata; family Anolidae; genus Anolis; species Anolis sagrei. The sequence goes on from NC_090021.1 coordinate 230,691,951, forward strand.
TGTATCAGAAATTGAGTTATCAATTGGTGATATTTTAGGACAGGGAAGGCTTTTCCTTACTACAACAGAATGTAGAGATGTCTGTTCGATATACAAATGATTGAAATCGGGGTTGGAAGCCTATGGCCTTCCAGGTGTTGTTGGGCTTCCCACCATCCTTGCCCATTAAGCATGTTGTGTGAGGCTGCTGAGACAATATTCAATAACATCCAAAGGGTGACAAATGTGTCATCTTTGAATTAAATAAACCCAGAGATGATTTGCCTAAATTAGTAGTATTAGCAGTAAAAATGCTTATTCAGAGGTAGCATGTCTTTGACTGCCTAATGTTGGGGACAAAATACAGAGGCAGACTCTAGTTTCCATGTCTTGTTTGTGACCTTCTTGACAGTACAGAGTTACAAAAGGTCTATATGAAACAATAATGAATTTCAGGTCTTGACTTCGGTCTTACCTCCAAGATATCTAATTATGTATGTGTATGCAAATACAGGTATTCCAAAATATAAATACTTCTGGCCACATGTATTTCAGATGAACGAGATCTAACCTGTATTCCAGTTAGCTAATTTTGAGCTCTTCTACACAGCCCTATATCCCAGAATACCAAGGCAGAAAAACCCACATTATTTGAGTGTGGACTCAGATAACCCAGTTCAAAGCAGTTATTGTGAGATTTTCTACCTTGATATTCTGGGATATATGGCTGTGTGGAAGGGCCCTTTAGCATGATTTCAGCAAATTAACTCTTATAGGCTCTATATTCACTTACATGGGAGTCAGTCCAATTAAACTGAGTAGGGCTTACTTCTGAGTAGACACATGGAAGGATTACTCTGACAGCTCTATAAAGCCAGGGGGTGAGGTTTACAGTGCCCACCTCCCATCGCACTGGGCATAGTTCTTGGGCAGGGATACATATGTAGACACTGCTGCTTATAGTGGGAGGAATGAAAGGGAAGGAGAGTACACTATTTGTAATCATAACCTTAAACCAGGCTCTAAAAAAACCCCAAAACATCCAGTGATTATTGGAAAAATGCCTATCACAGCAGTGCAAGGTTTCTGGGCCACTGACTTCACTGATTTGTTTTGCATTCAGTGAGCTTCTCTCTATTTCCTCCTGATCCCTCAGTTTTCATGCGTTCCCAGTTGGTTGATGGGTTCTTCCTCCATCAGCCCCGTCTCTTGTTCAGATCTTCTCTGGTTTCATCTGGATGCCTTATCACACTGACAAGGAGCCCCCGGTGGCACAACTGGTTAAACCCTTGTGCTGGCAAGACTGCTGACCGAAAGGTCGGCGGTTTGACTTTGGGGAGCGGGGTGAGCTCCCATCTGTCAGCTCCAGCTTTCCATTCAGAGAAGCCTCCCACAGGATGGTAAAACATCCAGATGTCCCCTGGCCAACATCCTTGCAAATGGCCAATTCTCTCACACCAGTAGTGACTTTCAGTTTCTCAAGTTGCTCCTGACATGATAAAAATCAAACTGACCAATTCTCCTGCACATACAACATCCCAAACTTCTCTGGGTTTTACAGGACAGCTAAATAAAGTCAATTTAATTGTGTTTTGGGGTAATTGTGAGACTGGGATGGTTTGGATGGTAACGCTTTGTTGACGTGTGTCTCTCTTTCTTGCTGCCCCTATGGAAGCGAAGTTTTCCGCTCCTGCAGAAAGCAAAGTTACGGTAGGCACTATGTGATATCACGCTTCCATTCCTGAGCTTTCTCCTCTTCTCCTATTTCCATGCTCCATCTCCTTTCTCATATACTTGCCGTTCCATGATCCAAATATAGTTTCCTTTTCCGCATGCGTTTTTGGGATTCGGTGGGAGAGGATGTCTTCTGTGTAGACTTTGTGTTTATTTGTTTCAATATTATTTAGATTTAAACATTTATTTATTTTTTAAAATGTACATTAAGTTTTGCACAACATATCCATGTACTATCCATTTCCAGCATCAGGTAATCATGGAAGGTGTCCTTGCAAATTTCTGTATTAAGGCTGATAACTCTATTGTCCATAGAGACAGATATTGAGGACCAACTGTGCAGCTCGGTGTATCTATTTATCTCCCACGTTCTCTTTCATTGAACAAAAATAGGCCTGAAGAAGGAACAGTTGGGGGAGCGGCAATTACACTTATTGTACTCAGTCTTTTTATGATGCTGTAGTTCAGTAATTTTACTGTATTATACTATTATATGAATGGTTTTCATTGTTGCTACCTTCCCCGAATGACGTGAGAAAAGTAGAAGGGTGGTATAGACTCATTTTAATGAATATATTATTCTGTTAGTCCTCTTCACCAAGGGCAAGGTTACAAGTACCTCAAAGGCTCACCTTCTTTTGATTGCAATTCACATTGCAATTGAATAGTCCTATCTGCTGCTGGTTTTTCCTAATCTTGATTTCTTTGTTGTCGCAGTACACCTTCCCTGCTTTGTCATTTTTTCCCCTGGAGTAATGTCTCCCACAGAAAGGAAATGAGCCACAGTTGCCAGAAACACAAGCTGCAATTTCTTGTCCACACACAGCTAGGGCCCGCCTACCATGCTAGAAAGGGATGGATTCCAGGTAGTTTACTCAGCCTCACATGTTCCCTCAGCCTTTGGCTCCAAAGACTTATTCATTTATATTTTTATCCTGCCCTTCTCTGGGAATGTGGAAGGGTTTGCTCAGCCTGTAAGCTGGGTCCTTGGAGTAAGGACAGTCCGTAATAACTCTTGGAATCCTTCGAGCTCTCCAAGATAGCTGTTGCACCAAGGAGCAAATTGCAAATGGTGTATTACATATGACTGTATGAAATTGCCCCCGACAATTGGAAGTAGAAGAAAGGTGAGGATGATAGGAATACTTAACTCCTAACCTTTCACTAGCTTTGTAAGACCTGAGGTAATCTCTATATATTCTTGAGAACTCATGATTCAACATGAGCCTTTCCCTGAATATCATAGAGTTGGAAGAGACCATGTGGGTCATTTAGTCCAACCCTCTGTTGTGTAGGAAAAGCACAATCAAAGTACCCCTGACATTCTCAATCATTGGTGCCAAACATGGTTCAAAAAGTAAGATAACCCTAAAAGAAAATGATAGCCTGTCTATGAAAACGCAGGCTTCTGAAAAGACTATTTTTGGCCTGTAAAGTGACTTGCAACCTCACACAGGATAAAGATGGCCTAGATCTCAAAGGCAGTTACATTAGTTGTTAATTATTTTCTGGCATTTTCTTTGTCTTCGACTCTCCTCATGATTAAGAAGGAGTGTGACCTTCCCCTTGAGACCATTTTGAACCAATGTCTCAAAATAAGATGGAAGGCTGACATTTTGGACTTATGGTGATCATAAAATGACTCTGTCATGGGTTTTTCTGGATTTGAAAGTATATGGCTTACCAAGGTCGCTTAGTAGATTTCCATGTCCAAATGAAGAATCAAACCCTAGTCTCCAGAGTTCCAGACAAATCCTCAAACCTCAAATTGCCTCTTGATTCACATTTTGGCTGGCTTAATAAAGAAATCACAGAAGACAATGATAACCGAACTCCTGGGGTGCTTCCAAATGGATAGCTTCTCACAAATCTCATGTGCCTTCAAATCACACGTCAACTGATGGCAACCCTGTGAATTTAATAGAGTTTTCTTAGGTAAGGAATACTCAGAGGTGGTTTTGCCAATTACTTCTTCTGAAATATAACCAATGTCATCCAGTATTCATTGGCGATCTCCCATTCACCAGAGAAAAACTCCAGCCGTGTTTCTGTCTTTAATGGGCTTTATATGATAAGAAAAAAGTAGAAGAATTTGTGGGATAAGCTAGGGGAAGGGGTTATTTATAAATGAAAAAGTTTGTTGTCTGGATTGCATTATGAATATTCAGAAATGAGGCAGGAAGTTTCACAAGAAAAGCCTGATCTTGACCAAACCCTGCAGAAAATGTCCTCGGAAGCACTTTATCTTCTAGTGCAATTAAACCTTACTATTAAACCTTGCAATTACTTTTTCCCAATTACTTGTTTGGTGTGTTCATTTAGATTGTTTTTGTATTTATTTTTATTTTCATTATATTTTACTGTTTGTATTTTATGTTGTATATTTGCTGCACTATTGGGCTTGGCCTCATGTAAGCTGCCCCACGTCGTCTTGGGGAGATGGTGGCAGAGTATAAATAAAGTATTATTATTATTATTATTATTATTATTATTATCATCATCATCATCATCGGTGAGTGTCCGAATCCCCACCTTGTGGGTGACACACCAGTAACCATACTAGAGAAGTGTTCCTGCCCCTGTTCTACCCGAGGCTTTGTTTCCAAGAAGCAGTCTATCCCCTATTTCTCCTCAATAGGCAAAGGTTTCCCTTTGACATGAAGTCTAGTCATGTCCTACTCTGGGGGGTGGTGCTCATCTCCATTTCTAAGCCGAAGAGCTTGTGTTGTCCGTAGATGCCTCCAAGGTCATGTGGCCGGCATGACTGCCTGGAGCACTGTTAGCTTCCTGCAGAGGCGGTACCTATTGATCTACTCACATTTGCATGTTTTCAAATTTCTAAATTGGCAGAAGCTGGGGCTAACAGCAGGAGTTCACCACGCTCCCCAGATTCAAACCACCAACCTTTCGGTCAGCAAGTTCAGCAGCTCAGTGGTTTAACCCGATGTGCCACCAGGGACTCCCACAAGTTTATTAGGCAGTAATTAAACTACAAAGAACGTTGGTAACAAATAAACAGAAAAATATTTGCCACATTTTTTGAATATTGTTTTTTTTTCTTTGTATGTATGTTCTTTCCATAAGAACAGTAAAAAGAGACTATTTTGTCCCCAAAGACCCTGAATGCTGACTGCCTCAAGCCTGAAGGCATATTTCATTTGCTTTGACATTTCTACCAGCTTCCCACAATTTTGCCAGCAATTCTTTTAGTGAGGGAGGGGAATGCTCATGCAGTATTTTTGCTGCCAACATTTCAACTGTGATTACTAGGTGCCAGAGTCAGATGCGCTTGTCACATTGACTCATCAAAAAAGCCTGAGCAACATTGGAAAAGGATAACTAATACAGAGTACTGGAACATTAAACCTATCATGTTCAAGAAGCAATTTAATCCCCAAAGGACTTTGGTTAGTGACGGTCTGTTTTTGGCTGCCAGCATTCCCATCATATATTGCCTTCTTTCTGAATATTTTGCTTATATGATCGGAAATTATACAGTGGATACATACTCTTGTAACAATTTTCCTTTTCATTCACACATGATGCAAAATTAAAGCCTTTCATCGGCTGCACCAGTACAGTGGAATGACCTCCTGGAAGAGATCCGACAGCTAAATCAGCTGTCGGAATTTAAGATGCAATTGAAGACCCATCTCTTCTAGCAGGCCTTCCCAGTCAATTTTAACTTCTGAATTTTAAACTGCACTTTATTGGTAATTTTAATCTACATTTTACCTGTGTATATATATTATGGGGCCATGGTGGCACAGCAGGTTAAACTGCTAAGCTGCAAAGCTTGCTGATCAGAAGGTCAGTGGTTAGAATCCATGGACGGGGTGAGCTCCTGCTGTTAGTCCCAGCTTCTGCCAACCTAGCAGTTTGAAAACATGCTAACGTGAGTAGATCAACAGTTTGTCGGGAAGGTAACAATGCTCCATGCAGTCATACTGGCCACATGACCTTGGAGGAGTCTATGGTCACTGCCAGCTCTTCAGCTTAGAAATGGAGATGAGCACCATCCCCCAGAGTTGGACACGACTAGACTTAATGTCAGGGGAAATCTTTATCTTATATGTTATATACTGTGTTCTGTTTTATCATGTTGTACTCTGCCTCAAGCCATGTAGAGATGAGGGAAATAAATAAATAAATAAATTATTGGTATTATTATTTTCCATGTATATGATTTGAAATTCCTATCTTCATTGTCTTCTTATCTAAGCAAGAAGCTGTTTTGAGGTATTATTAGTCCCGTATGTGCCTGCTTAGACTTCCAGCTAGGTAGGTAATCTAAATATCCATGTATTTCTCTGACTGAACTTTTTAGACTCCTAAGCTGATTCCTTAAAAATGACTCAATAATAATGTTAATCAGAAAATGTTATTAAATAGAAACTCTTATGATTTGCCTCCTGGTGCGTGTACCTCTCAAATCCGTGATTGCCATGCTCTCGAGCCTATCTGTTCCACAATAAGCATTTTGGTCACCCTGTCTATCTTTCTCTCTTTAAAAACACTGAGAATTGGATTTTCTAGATTCTCAGAAAAGCTGCACGAATTGCATGCAAGAAATGGGATTGGACTGAATGGGTGATGATGTGGGTTGGCCAACCAGCAGAGCATCTTCCTGAACTGGTCCTTCCTCTTGTTTTAGACTCGGAGACGGGAGAGGATGATGCCAGCAGCGCACAGGTGACCCAACGCAGCCAGCTCCAGGATGAGACAACCTATAGCTCCCCTACAGGTGAGCTGGAGCCAGGCAACAGATGCAGAAACTGGGTTGTGATTTTTTTTTCTGTGTCAGGAGCGACTTGAGAAATGGAAAGTCGCTTCTGGTATGAGATAATTGGCCGTCTGCAGGGATATTGCCCAGGGGATGCCCGAATGTTTTGATGTTTTACCATCCTTGTGGGAGGCTTCTCTCATGTCTCTGCATATGGAGCTGGAGCTGACAGAGGGAGCTCATCCGCGCTCTCCCCGGATTTGAATCTCCAACCTGTCAGTCTTCAGTCCTGCCGGCACAAGGGTTTAACCCATTGCACAACCAGGGGTTGTGAATTGAATGGATATGAATCTATATTTGAAACTAAGAGAGTTTTGTCTATTGTCCTGGTTTCTCTTCCCTCCCTCCCCGCTGCATGATAGCTTTATAATTGCAGTTTATAGACCCTCCTGTTATCTTGCCCTTGATTTTATGTGCCAGTGCTGTGTCACACATAACACTATTCCTGGTCCCTGCAGCGAGAGACCATATTTGTGGCTGCTGTCTTCTTGGATCATTTACTTAACACCTCTCACTTGGATTCCTGGGAGAGACTAAACTTTTAATGCAGATTGCAGTCATCAATGCCTACGCAAATAGGTCACAGTCTTTTTAATCATGAAAAAAGGATTGCTGAGTCCTTTGAGCAGCAATTGCACTTGTCTCTGGGGCTCCAGCTCTCCTGGATTATCTGCCTGCGAGTTTGCTCTCTTTCTCTTGACTCTTCCAGCATTCCTGTTTTTGGCAGCTACCACTGGAACATAAGAATTACTGCTCTCTGGAGAGACAGCTAGCATGAAAGCACCTTCGTTAGGAAGCAGGGCAAATATTAACCAAGGCAGAACATTAATTTAATAAAGAGGGCAACTTTATATCAGGAAAGGACTCAGCAAAGCATAAAGGGCATTCAATAGGAAAGAAATAAAACTGAAAAATGGCAGTATTTAACTACTGCAGGGACTTAATGTGGGGAGGCTATATATGGTCACTTCAGACAGCTTTCAAACACTGTCCTCAGGATGGAATGATAAGGTAAATGGAGGGATGCAAAATGTGCCGGGACAATCACATAACTTGGCCAGTCCCACTCCTCGGTGTCAAATATATTCCCCATCTACCCTCTTTTAAAGCAGGAGTGGGAATTCTGCAGTGCTTCAAGTACAGTCAGTTTGTAACTCTTATTATCTCCCAGTATTGGCTATGATAGCTAAGGCTGATGGGAGTTGCAGGTCAACAACATCTGGAGATCATGCACTGCCCACCTAAGCACAGAATTTTTAGTACCTAGCATGAAAAAGTATGGGAAACTGGTGTCCCTCTAGGTGTTTTCGGCTTCTGCATTCTATTAGTCTCAGCCAGCAAAGCTATAATTGTCAAGAATGATGGGGATGCAGTCCAACAACATCTGGAGAGTCCAGGTTCCTCTCCTCCAGCTATAAAGTGTCATATAAATTGAAAACCCCATACATAACATATGCATACTATTTGTTGTTGAAGGCTTTCATGGCTGGAATCACTGGGCTGCTGTGAGTTTTCCAGGCTGTATGGCCATGTTCAAGAAGCATTCTTTCCTGACATTTTGCCCACATCTATGGCATGCAGAGGTTGTGAGGTCTGTTGGAAACTAGGCAAGTGAGGGTTATATATCTGGAATGTCCAGGGTGGGAGAAAGAACTCTTGCCTGCTTGAAGTAGGTGTGAATGTTGCAATTGGCCACCTTGATTAGCATTTAATGGCCTTGCAGCTTCAAAGCCTGGCTGCTTCCTGCCTGGGGGAATCTTTTGTTGGGAGTTCTTAGTTGGCCTTGATTGTTTCATGTGTGGAATTTTCCCACCCTGGATATTCCACAGATATATAAACCTCACTTGCCTAGTTTCCAACAGACCCCTCAACCTCTGAGGATGCCTGCCATAGATGTGGGTGAAATGTCAAGAGAGAATGCTTCTGGAACATGGCCATACAGCCTGGAAAACTCACAGTGACCCTATGTATACTGTTTTAAAAAAAGAATTTAAAAAATCTAGGATGGTTGCAAAGCAGAAATTAAGATAGAGAGCAGCACAGGTAAAGGACAAAGTTGTGTAAGAATGGGTAGACATGATTTTCAGTGGCTAAATCTATGAAGTAAAATACTGTATTATCTTCTTTCCAGTAGAATTCTTGAAATTCTCCCAGGTATTGTGGCCACTGACTAGACTAAAGAATTTTGGCAGAGATTGCTCAAAACTAACTTGCCCTAGGTCTGGTTTATCTAACACACCAGTTTTCACTTACATATTATTTATTTATCTATTTATTTATTTTCAGTATTTATCTGCCATTTTTCTCACCCCTGGGGGGGACTCAAAGTGACTTACTTAGAAATAGTGGCAAAATTCAATGCCTTACCAATGCCTAAACCAAATTACAATCAACCTCATATAACTAAGCATAAAATCAATAGCACAATTCTTCAGAAGAAGAAACAAAAGGACATTTCAAACATGAAATATAAGAATTGAAACACCTAATAAAAACATTTAAATCACATGATCCAAGCACATCCAATGTTCAATGTATTGTTGAAGGCTTTCATGGCCGGAATCACTGGGTTGTTGTAGGTTTCTCCGGTCTACATGGCCATGTTCTGGAGGCATTTTTTTCTCTCCTGATGTTTTGCCTGCATCTATGGCAAGCATCCTCAGAGGTAGTGAGGTCACTACCTCACTACCTCTGAGGATGCTTGCCATAGATGCAGGCGAAACGTCAGGAGAAAAATTGCCTCCAGAACATGGCCATGTAGACCGGAGAAACCTACAACAACCCACATCCAATGTTGATTGTACATATTCCATATTTGCTTTACATATTCCATATTTACTTTGAGTAAATATACCGCAGTGCACCTGTGGAGGTTGTGCAAAATTCAACCCCTTCTCCTGATGGGTGAAGCATACTTGGTGGCGAATACACTATTTTGGAACTTCCACCCATTCCTTGGTTAATCACCAACTTGAACTTGAGCATATTAAAAGACTAAAAATATACAATGACTAAATTACAAAAAAACAGTTACAAACAATACAATTTCCTAAAAGCCTTCAGTTCTCAATACCTTTTGGAATTGGCTTCATCTTCTGTTGGAACAATACCAAAGAAGAAGCCATTCTAGCCTCACCACGCAGGGAATTCCAGAGTCTAGAGCAGCCACCAAGAAGGCCCTATTTTGTGTCCTCTTCTGCTGTTACCGGTGAAGGTGAAGAAGGGCCTCTCCAGAGGATCTCATAACCCAGGCAGACTCATGTGGTCTGGCAGATAACCTTGTCCCGGGTTGTATAATTGAATACATTATATAACTGGAACAAGAAATGATTAATCTTCTCTACTCCTGCTACAAATATTTGACCTTGCAGACCTTTTCTACACTATAGAATTTAATACTCCACCAGGTTTTTCGAATTCCTCCTCCTCTGTTCTTTACAGCTGATAAATCCCAAACCGAGAGGGGAAAATACCTATTCTTAGAACCTGGGAGCATGACCTTATGCTCATACAGTGTAGTATATTCCCTGCTATTATATAGACTCGGTACAGCAGCAAAATCTGTAAAATCATTGAATACTTTGAACCCCTGTGTAGCCTTGGAATGCCTCTGGTCACTCCTATGGATCTGTCAGTCTGTGTTGTACTGTCAAGTCTGCTCTAAGATATATTTGATGCCCAAGGCAGAGCAGCAGATTCCTTGCCTCTCTGCAGTAATGGCTGGGAACTCCCAAGCCAGGAGAGTAGTAAATCTACTCCAGATTTCAAGGAGGTATCCAAGGTGCTGAACATATCTGTGTGACTGGCTTAAGCATTTTGGATAGCTCCCTTACAGTTCAAATCAAACATAGAACAAAATGAATGCCTCCAGTCTGTCATTAAAACGGCCTCAACTGCTCAATTTCCAAGTGACAGGACCCAAAGCTAGGCAAGTAATTTTGTCATAGGTGAAAAATTAAACGTTTTCCCTTGACATTAATTCCAGTTGTGTCAGACTCTGGGGGTTGGTGCTCATCTCCATTTCTAAGTCAAATAGCAGTGTTGTCCATAGACAGCTCCAAGGTCATGTGGCCAGCATGACTTTATGGAGCATCGTTACCTTCCTGCCGGAGTGGTACCTATTAATCTGTTTACATTTGCATGTTTTCAAACTGGTAGGTTTGCAGAAGCTGGGGCTAACAGTGGGAGCTCACACAGTTCCCCAGATTTGAAAGTGACCTTTCAGTCAGCAAGTTCAGCAGATCAGCAGTTTAACCCACTACACCACTGGGGACTCCTTTTGTAATAGGAAGTAGAAAAAAATAGTTGTCTGTAATGAAACATCTATATAAATAAAAATGTAATGTTTGTTTGTGGGATTAACATAACTCAAAAACCACTGACACCAAATTTGGACACAATATACCTATCAGGCCAATGAGTGACCATCACTCATAAACACTGAAAAACACAGTGGAAAAAACTTAAAAAGCCAAAAAACAAAAATTATATTACAGCGTGTGTGCAAAACCATGTATATATACACAAATACACATATATTCACATATACAGAAATATACACACACACAAAGCTCATATACACAGACTGGGCCACAGCAATGCATGGCGGGCGACGGTTAGTATACAATAAGAATATTAAGAATTATTTATTGTTTTTCTGTGGCTGTAGGTTGTATTTCAGATTAATCCACCTCTGAGTATTCCTCACCTGAGAAAACCTTATGGAATGTGTTAGGTTGCTGTAAGTCAACAGGTGATTTGAAATCACATACATGCATACCTATACATATGACAGCACATGAGTGCATGCCTCATTCTGCTTAATGATAGGGCTGACTTCTAGCGAGCATTATCCATTTCTGTCAGTCCTGGCCCAATGACCTGGGCTGGTTATGGAAAGGCAAAGGGAAAGAGCCCAGTTGTCTCAATCATCTCTTGTTTGTGCTTCTGGCAGGGGAGTCGGACACACTGGTGGACGCCTCCATGAAGACCACTCCGACCTCAGTGCCAGGCCTGTCCCAGACAGATGAGCACTCCAGTTGGTCAGGGAGCCAGACCACGGTGTTGGAGAAGGATCCAGAGGCCGGCCCCACGGTGAGGGGACCCTACCTGCACCCCAGCATTCCAAGGCAAGCACCTGCCGAGGCCCGGCACCTGGGGGTGGAGCCGCTGGTACGGGCATCACGGGCGGAGCTGATTGGCGTGGCCCCGGGGTCCGAGGACAGCCTGTCTCTGGGGAGCGACCCCTACGGCAGCGCCTTCAGCCTGTACCGGGGCCGTGCCCTCTCCCTGCACGTGTAAGTAGCCATGGGGCGGTGGAGTGGGGTGCAGGGGCCATTGTGCTGGGACCATCATTTCTCCCTAAAATCCTCTCCAGTCATGATCCCCACAGACCCCTGTACTCTTTGAGTCTTTGGTTCCAACACACCACTAAATCCCTCCTGAGCCCCTCCATCATAACCTTGACCCTTGCTGTCATAGCATACTCCATCCAAAGCCCCTTCTGCACCCAGCCCTTTGAAACCAGCCCCACTATCCTTCCATTGCCTCCTTTGCTGCCTTCTTTTGTTGCACTCTTCTCCCTTTTGTCACTTCCACATCTTCCTGCCATCATTCTCGTAGGGCTTTGCTGGGCGGATGATAGTTTACAGAGGTATGTATCCATTCTACTCTGGCCCAGCCAAACCGGAGTCTCTTCTATCAATATAGGGAGCAGAATCCACCAATTCCTTTCACTCTGAAGATCGCTCTCTTTCTATGACTCTAAGCTTGGTTACACATGTCATGAGATGATAGGAAAGCCTTCACAGGCTGTCACTAACTCCAAACAGATAATGGTGCATTTTATTACAAGTGTATAGAGAGCAGGACAATTTTCTATCTGTTTGAATTCAAAAACCAACTACTCAAATTGGTGGCCCATTCTCAGTACCTCAAATACTCGTACAATATTTGTTTATTTAAATCAATGGAACATAGAAATGCTGTAAGTAAGCTAATATAACTAGCCTATATTAATCTGATAGGAAAATTGCATTTCAGTTTGAGACACAAGCTATCTAGGTTTGCTTGCAGGAAGGTAAGAGGGAGACAAGGTGCAAGATAACAAGGACCATTGTTCATCATAGATAGGGGCTATCCAGAATTCCAAAATTGTCCTCATAAAAGGCTGAGAGAAACATCTATGCTTTCTGATGATCGAATATGTACAAACTTTGTTGCATATACAAAATTATTCAAACATATTGTGTATAAAATTACTTTCAGGCTATGTCTACAAGCATTAGACATAACATTAGGAAGAACTTCCTGACTGTGGTGGAGGCTCCTTCTTTGGAGGCTTTTAAACAGAGGCTGGATGGCCATTTGTCGGGGTGCTTTGAATGCGATTTTCCTGCTTCTTGGCAGGGGGTTGGACTGGGTGGCCCACAAGGTCTCTCCCAACTCATGATTCTATGAGTATATGAAACATAAACTCTGTATTTATAGTGGGATCCTATCTCCAAGGTATCTCATTATGTACATATATGCAAATAGAGGTGTTTGAAAATCTGGAAAAAAATCCAAATTCCAAACCACATCTGATCCCAAGCAATTTGGATAAAGGGGATTCAACCTATATTTAAGACACAGTTGTTGGACTGTGGCTACCAGTTTGCACCAGTAGCAGTGCTTTTGCTACAGGCAATGCGGGTTTTTTGGTAGTTGAATGAAGATGTCTATTACTAGAAATGTCGCAAAGTAGTATAGGGGGGCAAACCTGTAAGACCTTTAGGAGAGATATAAAAAGCCATTCAGAGTCCCAGAGCCCTTCCTCGGAAACCATATTAAGGTTTCCTTCAGCTTCTGAGCCATTAAGTAGGTTCTGCCCACACATATTTTATTCTTTCTTCTCTGCAATAATGGAGAGCTTGACATCAGGAGTTTTACTTAAATGGAAAGCTGAGAGTCATCATGATCTGACAATGACAGCAAACCCCAGGCTGAATTGCAGAGGCAGGAAGACTGGTGAGGATCTAATGGAGGAGGTGCACAGAGCAATAGGAGGGTTGGGAGTCCCCTGGGGAACCAGCAATGCTTAGAGATACCCTCATCTCCCTCCTCCTCCTTCCTGAGTTTGATTTCCCCCCACCTTCTCCTCATGCTTATCATCAAAACTGCCTTGCTATTAATGAGCGAAGAAAAGGCTAATTTATATATGACTAAATATACATGTGTACAATTGTCGCTCTATGTGTGGGTGTGGAGATGTGTGCACATGCATGTGTGTGCTGCTGAACATGCAAACCCATTTCTTCTCAGGAACTGAGTTGGCTGGGGGATGAATGTGTGGGCCTGCTTATACACGCAGCTGAGTAAGTTATTTGTGCCTCTAAGAAGAAGCATGTTTGTGTGTGCTGTGCAGGTTGCAGCTCGATATACTCTCCTCTCCTTTTTCTGTTGCATTTTTGGCTGCACCAGGGTCTCCCCCATGTCGATCCCACCCTTGCCCTGTCCTTAGGTGAGGCCAACAGATACTAATTTATCACTGAACTACAGCCTGACTAACCCCCAGATTTCTTCCTCTGCCCTTGTGTGGCTCTTTAGAACAGTTCATTCATAAGGTAAGGCCTGCTGGATTCTGCCATCAAGAGAGGCTGCATTTTCTTGCATTTTGTGCAAAGAAACCTGGTTATCCATGCAGCCGTTCTTGGAAATATTTAACTGGAAGGAAACATAAGCCTTAGGTATGAGGCAACATCTATCAGTATGTAATTCAAACCAAAGTATGGCAGAGGGCAAAAAGTTTTAGGTGGAGCAAACTGCTCTTGGAGACTCACATAGCAAGTCAGGCTGTATGTTATAGGAAAGGCCAAAACAAATCAACCAACTTCTCCTTTGTGGAGTTTACAGAAACTCATACAGAGGACAGAAAGTCTGCTGGAGGAAACAGTTCTGTCCTGTGTCAAGGCTTTAGCTTGGGACTGAATAAATTCCCATGGATCATTTCCCCTCCTCCAGAAAGGAAAACATTCTCCCTCTTACATGGATAATTTATCCCTGGTGCCATTGTGGGCAGCTGTCTTCATGGCCATAGTTTATTGTCCCTCTAGGCCTCTTCTTCCTTGTGGTTCACTTACCTGGACTAGCCAGTCTCCCTTGCCTTAGCAAACCTTGCCATATCTCATTTTCCAACTGCAGCAGCCTTCCCCATGGTGGATACCGGAGGGATGAAGCCAACAGCAGCAGCAAAACCAGCACAGATACCCTCCACCCACCTGCACAGAAACCTCCTCTTCATCGCCCAGTGTCCCCTCGAGCAGGGCAGTGCCCAGTCCAGCCACCGGGAACCAGCCGGGGCCCCACACCACCTGTAGCTCCTCGCAGAAAGCTGCTGATGCCCCCTGAATTTTCAGATACAACATCAGAAGAATTTGATGAAAAGCTGAAGCGCTCCAAATCATCAGTCTACTCTCAGGCCGGCACAGGAGACTCACGGCCCCAGACCCCATTAAGCGAAGCCTCCAGCCGCGTGTCTGTCCTCCGCCCATCACCCAAACTGCCACGGTCAGGTTCCAAGATCTTTGACAAGCTCAAGTTCTTTGAGGAGCGGCGGAAAAGCCTGGAGCAGAATGAGAACCCCTTTGCAGGCCACACATGGCTGCCCTTACGCAAGACCCGCTCCTTTGACCAGCCTGGCTTGGATGATGCCAGCCCCTTCCTCTCTGCTGCCTCACATGAGGACCTCCAAGATGACATCCACTCAGAAGTGGGTGGTGTGGCGTTCCGGCGCCAGGCCTTCCACCAGAAGGCAGCTTCCTTGGATGAGCGTGGCCGCTTCTCCAATCGTGTGTATGACGTGGAGCATAAATTCACAGAGGAACTTGGCCGCATTAAGCGCACGGTGTCCCAGCAGCAGCTGCGCCGATCCCAAGAATTGTTCAGGTCTCCTTCTCCACGTGCTTCTGCTGAGCCACCTGCCCCCAAGGTTCCACCACCACGGAAACTCAAGCCGCTCAAGGCTTTGCCACGTGTGGAGAATACTCATGGTGTGCAGCAGTTGGTGTTGTCTAGTGTGGGGCTAGTAGGAGCCAGAGATGAGTCCAAGGGGACACAAAAGTCTCTGTTGAAGAGTGGAGCCATTGCAGAGCAGGCAGCTGAACAGAGCAGAAGTCAGAAGGAGAGTGAGATGAATGGACAGGACCTGAGGCGGAAGGTGGAACAGTTCCCACTGTCCCATGCGGCCCCATTAGGAAAAAGGGACCTACTGAGGTCTCCAGATGGGAACGAGTGTGTGGATGGAGGCTCTCTAAAGATGTCAAAAGGGACTCATGAGGCAAAGGGTTTGGGTGAAGTTCTGCCTACATGGAAACGGGAGTCTGGCCAAGAAGATGGACATTCCCTGGCCTGGGGTAGGACAGAACCCGGCACAGATAGAGGCAGGTCAGGGACCCATGCTGAGAGAAAGACTGGAAGAGTTACAGAGAAAAAGGACAATGCTCTGCAGTCTCAGGAAGGAAAGAGCGCACGGAGCAGGGGCAAAGGCCGACGGACCCGACGGACATCTCCTGAACCAGGTATGGAAAAAGGACTACTATGATCCCATGGAGAAAAACATGGCAAGGGGAAAATTCTAGATATAAGTGCTCCCTCTATAGTACCCTTTCCCCCAGGATAGGCTACATCCTTGAGATTCGGTCCAGTGCCTATTTAGGACTGAATGAGCTTATCAAGAAAGCTGGTAAATGCTCCAGTTCAGTCAAAGTTTGTTTTCCTCTACACTTCTGAAATACCATTTTCCTTCATTTATATTTTGGATATGATTTCCTTCCCAAATAGCCCAGTCAGTAAGTAATCATTAATTCACATGTACTGGCAGTCTGTCTACCAAGAGGTAACTGTATGTTTTTTGCCACTCAAGAGGGACTTAACCAAGTGGCAGCAGCCAAAGAATCCACTGTTGTAAAAGCTAGAAATAGAAATAGAAAAAGGATTTCAAGTATTAAGTTATAAGTTTAAGATGTAAAAATCACTCTCCTGAGGCATTGCTCCTGGTAACAGAACCAGTCCTAGACTTTCTGAGCTTTTCTGTGGAACATGGAGTCCAGCTTTAAGGCCATTCCGCCGCTCCTGGGTTTTCAGGCCGCTCAGTCTTCCAGCAGAAAAAAGACAATCCTGCAGCTTCCTTTTCTCCCTCTTTCTCTGCAGAATCTTCTGATGATTCCTACATCTCAGCAGGCGAGGACCCACTGGAGGCCCCCATCTTTGAGATCCCTATCCAGGATGCCACAATCATAGCTGGAACTGAGGTGCTGTTCAAATGTATCATCACAGGCAATCCTTCCCCAGAAGGCAAGTCTTTGCGGGGCCTAGATTTCAGAGTGGGTGTGTAGGATAAATGCTGTAGGTTAATGCACATATGTGTTCCCTGGACAGACTAGATTGAGATAGGCCATGGGTGGACTGTCTTGCTGATGCTTCCTTGATATCTCAGTCCCCTTCTACACAGCTGAATAAAATCCCACATGTTTTGCTTTGAACTGGAATATATGGCAGTGTGGACTCAGATAACCCAGTTCAAAGCAGATATTGTGGCATTTTCTGCCTTGATATTCTGGTATATAGGGCTGTGTGGAAGGAGCTTCAGTTTTTAAGGATTTTAGAAATTTCACCTCCAACCACAATAGTAATATAGCGATTCAGAGATTATGCTGATTAGTTTACATCATTGAGGTCTTCTTTTTTTTTTTTTTTTTTTTTTAGCTTCTGAACATGACTCATGGTCACCTGGCCAAACTTTTGTTACAGGAAAAACAAGGAGACAAACGCCTTTGTTGAAGGTTTTCATGGCCGGAATCACTGGGTTGTTGTTTTTCGGACTGTATGGGCATGTTCTAGAAGCATTCTCTCCTGACATTTTGCCTGCATCTGTGGCAGGCATCCTTAGAGGTAGTAAGGCAGTGAGGTAGTGACCTCACAACCTCTGAGGATGCCTGCCATAGATGCAGGCAAAATGTCAGGAGAGAATGCTTCTAGAACATGCCCATATAGCCCAAAAACCCTACAACAACCCAGAGACAAAGGCCATTTTATTTGACCTGCCTATTTTAGGTAGACAGTTATGTTTTTGCAGTGTATTTGATCTTGTCCCACTAAAATGTTGGATTCTGCCCTTTGGATTCAAACTTGAAATTTGGTCTGGGATTTCCTATTCAATTGAAAGTTTTCAAGGTGACCATGTTAGTATATATTGGAGCAAAACAGAAAAACAAAGCAAAACCCAATTACTAGAGCTTGAGCTGCACTGAGATATAATAACCTGCTATTTTTTCAACTCATGCTCTAATATTTTTTTTAAGCCCAAAGGTGTCCTGGGATGCTTTATTGTCCTGTGACAAAGTGTTCCCACACCTTGCATACCACATTTTGTTATTTGCAAAAGTTAACACTTTTAACCATTAAGTAGTACTGAAACCTTCTCCCCTCTTATGGCAGTGAAATATTGCCCCATATTATGACTGGGGGCGGGAAATAGCCATATCTATGAAAGGAATGTGTAGGTTGTCCTTTCCAGGGAATTCAGAAAAGGCAGCACTTACGTTTTCACACCCATCTGTTTCTAGCAGAACTGATAATCTTTGGCATTTGCAGAACTCTATGGCTAAAATGGGCAATTTTACTTGTGTGTGTGTGTGTGTGAGAGAGAGAGAGAGAGAGAGAGAGAGAGAGAGAGAGCATGAGTGGGGAAGTGTGATGTCTCCCCCACTCTGACTTCTCATGTCCACTCACATGTTTGCCACAGTGTCATGGCGAAAAGATGGCGTTCCCTTTCGGAGCAGCACCAACCGACCTATCAAAGCAGAGGGAGAACGCCACACCCTGCTGGTCAGGAATGTCCGTGTGGCTGATGCCGGCCTTTACACCGTCTGTGCCACCAACGAGGTGGGCGAAGCCTGCTCTAGTGCCATCTTGAATGTGCGGCCCGGTAAGGATATTATGGTGGTATGCTGGGACTAAAGCAAAGGTAGTTCACCCATGAAAGAACTGGTGTGAGGATCCAGTTTGGGTCCATAAAGCCAGGAATCTATGTAGCCTTATACAGTTAGGTCCCCACATTTGCTGGGGTTAGGGCCGCAGGACCCACCAAAATGAAAACATGTGAATAAAGACATTATAAACCCAATTTTCGTAGTTTCCAGCAGACCTCACAACAACTGAGGATGCCTGCCATAGATGCGGGTGAAACGTCAGGAGACAAGGCTTCTAGAACATGGCCACACAGCCCAAAAAACTTACAACAACCCAAAGACATTGCTTCTGTTTTTAAAAACTTGAGAGAACACCTCTGCAAATTTTTAGGTCTTCCAACAAGTTTCTCGAGTCCAAAACACCTGGAGGGCCCAAGTTTGCCCATGCTTGATCTATTCTGTCATATTAATGTGGTTTGACACTACTGCCATTGCTCAATACTATTCAATCATGGGAGTTATAGTTTGATGAAGCACCAGCACTATTTGACAAAAGGTTATAGGCCTTGTAAAACTATAACTCCCATGCTTCCATAGAACTCTCTAGGGCCTCCAGCATAATTGGAGGATGGTGACCATAGAGCCATGCTGAAGGACCCTAGAGCTTCCTGGAGAGAACATTTTAATTAAATCCATGAATAATCAAATCCACAAATGTCAAAACTGCAGATGTGGAGAGGCGACAATATATTTCCCTGCAGGCTTTGGTTTTGATGGTGCTAGGGGGACCCTCTCTGCCAGCTTATTGCTGCTCTTGCTGCTGCTGATGAAAGAGCCAGGAGGCTGCCTTTACCCTACAAGGCTTGGTTTAGACCAGGCTGTCTGGCTGACAAACAGCCAGCAGCTTCGACTGGAGGGAAGAAGAAGGGAGAGGCGGCCGGGCCAGCATGCAGAGGGCAGGGGCCAGCCTGCTTGGCCCCAAGGTGCCTCCTTTATCCCAGCTGCAGCTCACCCACTGGACTGGGACCAGCCCCGCATCCCTGGGGGCAGTGTGTAAGTTTCTGGGGGCTGCAAAGATGCAAATGAGGACATTTGTGGGTTGATCTGAAATGTGAGCCCCGGCGAGGAGGGGAGGGGTGTCCTGTCTGAAGTGCTTGTGAGGGAGGCAGCTGGCTTTTGTCTGGGCTCTGGCTTCTCCTTTCAGCCTTGCTTAGCTGGCTACTATTTGCTCACCAGTCTCGTCCATAGTGGATATGACCTTTGAAGGGGACTGTTTATGATCTTGAAGAGAAAAAAGAGGGGGACTGAGAGGGATAAGAGGGGGAAATGTTGGATCGAGGAGATGTCCACCCAAGCCCTGTGGTCGGGAGTGACTGACTCCTCCTCATGAGTGGTCCTCCTGGGCAGGTTTCCATGAAAGTAAGTTGCACTGCATTCAGTGAAGTAGTATCACAGGTAAGTTGGCCATAGCTTGGCAGGTGTGGTAGGAATGAGGACTCCAAAAAAAGAGGGGGGAGTGTGAGCTTGTTGTTGCTGCTTGATACAGTATAGGTGCATATACTCTGTAGAATTAACGTAGTCACTACTTTAAATGTCATTACTCAGTGCTACAGAACTATGGGAGTGTAGTCGTACAATACCTTCAGCATAAGGTTGCTTAGAGTTTTCTGGGCTGTATGACCATGTTCGAGAAGCATTCTCTCCTGACGTTTCGCTCACATCTATGGCAGGCATTCTCAGAGGTTGTGAGATATGTTGGAAACTAGGCAAGTGGGGTGTATATATCTGTGAAATGTCCAGGGTGGGAGAAAGAACTTCTTGAGGCAAATGTGACTGTTGCAATTGGCCACCGTGATTAGCATTGAATAGCCTTGCAGCTTCAAAGCCTGGCTGCTTCCTGCCTGGGGAATCCTTTGTTGGGAGGTGTTGGCTGGCCTTGATTGTTTCCTGTCTGTATTTCCCCTGTTTTTTGGGTGTTGCTTTTTATTTACTCTCCTGATTTTAATTTTTTAAAATAATATTGGTAGCCAGATTGTGTTCATTTTCATGGTTTCCTCATTTCTGTTCAAATTGTCCACATGCATGTGGATTTCGATGGTTTCTCTGTGTAGTCTGCCATTCAACTTGAGAAGTCAGCCATAGCAGAGCACCTGATGAACCAACCTGGACACAGCATATTACTTGAGAACACAGAAATGCTGGACCACTCTGACAACCACCATGTCAATCTACACAGAGGAGCCAAGGTGGTGAATTGCAACATTCACACTTGCCTCAAAAAGACAAGAGTTATTTTTCCAACCCTGGACATGCCACAGATATATAAACCTCACTTACCTAGTTTCCAGCAGACCTCACAACCTCTGAGGATGCCTGCCAGAGAAGTGGGCAAAATGTCAGGAGAGAATGCTTCTGGAACATGGGCGTACAGCCTGGAAAACTCATACCAACCCAGTTATTCTGAGCCATGAAAGCCTTCGACAACATCTTCAGTTTCCTCTGCCAAATAGTATTGGTGTCTCATCAAACTATACCTCTCATAGTTGCATAGCACTGAGCTGTGGCATTTAAAATTGTGTCAACCTGCATTAATCCAACAGTGTGTGTTCACCCTTTGCCCATCTGGTTAATTGTTAGTTTGTATTCATGTGCTGGAATGGCAAAAAGGAAGGGTTCTTTATGTATCGAGGCAGTATGATTGGCATTCCTTCAAGTCATTTCTGATCTATAGCTGAAAACGTGTGACTTCCTCAAGGTCACCCAATGGGTTTCCATGCTCAAAAGGGAATTCAAACCCTGATCTCCAGAGTCATAGACCAGCACTAAAGCCAGTACACATTGGTACCCCCTTTTAAAGGAGGTAATGGAGATGGTTTTACAAAGCCACCAGGAGTAGCTGACTTTTGTGTGTTAATCTGGGGCAGTGGTTCTCAACCTGTGGATCCCCAGATGTTTTGGCCTTCAACTCCCAGGCATCCTAACAGCTGGTAAATTGGCTGAGATTCCTGGGAGTTGTAGGCCAAAACATCTAGTGGCCCACAGGTTGAGAACCACCGCCTCATAGAAACTGGGGTTCTTCCTTTGGGTGCCACTATCCATCTGGACATTTTGGGTTGTAAGTTCCCAAAGCCATGACTTTTAACTGAATTTCTTTCTGGGCCTCACTCTTTACAGTATGGGCACGACTCAGAAAAGAAGGCTGCCATTTTGCATTGATTTAATGCTTAACTTTTGAATGGTTTTGCTGGGGATCAAGGAATTAGGGCAACTCAGGGAACAATAGGAGAGGCCCCAGGTTTTTCCTTCCATCCCACACAAGGTGGTTGTCCCCTTCCTACAACTGAGCTGGATGTCGTGCTTGAAAGACAAAACTATTTTGTCTGGCTCAGACAGGGCTTTGCCTGCCCACCTGCTTTGAGCAAAAAAACTAAAACCTTCAGTTTAGCTCTGGGGACGGCACAGGATCAGTATGCACATACATACACCATCTTCTTATAAACACCTCTTCAGCTTGAAGGGTAACATTATCATGGAAATTGTTACCTTTTAACAAGCTATTCTGCCTTTTCACAGCAAGCCCCCTCACCATGCATAATGGCCAAACTGTGATTGTTCTCACTCCTAAGGTCACCTTGGCCTCTTCCAAGGAGAGCAAGCCCAGACACTGCCTGTATGAAAAGGGAGCGATCACATTCAATCCTGGCACTGCCCAGTTCTTGCTGATTATCTCTTGTTTTGCGGATTATCTCAATGCTACTCTCATCCATTGGGGCAGCAGTGGTGCAACGGGTTAAACTGCTAAACTGCAGAACTTGCTGACCAGAAGGCCAGCAGTTTGAATTCATGGGACATCATTGTTAGCTCGAGCTTCTGCCAGCCTAGCAGTTTGAAAACATGCAAATGTGTGTAGATCAATAGGTACCACTTTGATGGGAAGGTAATGGCACTCCACGCAGTCATGCCGGCCACATGACTTTGGAGGCATCTATGGACAATGCCGGCTCTTTGGCTTAGAAATGGAGATGAGCACCACTGCCAGAGTCACACTTGACTAGACTTAATGTCAAGGGGAAACCTTTATCTTTGCCTTACCCTCATCCATTAATAGGTAATGCCCATGGAACTTGGCAGTGGCTTCTGAAACTGCAGTAGGGAAGGGGACTCATTGCTCTATTGTGTTTGCTGAATAGGACATCAACATTATTGTCAAATACAATAGGTCCCATAACAAAGACCATCAAATTATTTGCATTTACCATAAACAATGCACTATGTAAATTATATATACATGTTATAGAGATTGTATCTGATCAAACAATTTTGTTACTGGTGTGCTACCTTATTACAGCAGATATGCATTGGAAATTGTGTATTTAAAACAGCACTGTTGTAAACAGATTCCTGAAAAGTGGATGCTTGTTTATTGGTTAGCTTTATTATTAGTAATTATAATGTATTTATAGTCTGCCCTCTCTCCCCAAAGGGACAGGGTGGTTTATGAAAAATAACAAAAATGGCAAACATTCAATGCCCCAAAACAAGTAAACACTCAAGACAAAATATTAAATAAAGTAAATTCAATATAACTTATAAACAACCAAATCCAAGTGTTAAATTAAATAAACATAACAGGCAGAATGCAGAAACAGAAAAAATGCAAGTAGAAGGTATCGATTCGATGGCAAGGTAAAGGCACTCCATGCAGTCATGCCAGCCACATGACCTTGGAGGTGTCTATGGACAATGCCGGCTCTTCAGCTTAGAAATGGAGATGAGCACCACTCCCCAGAGTCAGACATGACTGGACTTAATGTCAGGGGACAACCTTTACCTTTTACAGACAGAAAGAGTCATACAGATTAATACCCAATACATTTAAACCATAATATAATATAACACATTAGCAAGTTGAGGCAAATATCCATTGTCAGGGCAGGAGTGTATGTCAGATATGCTAATCGTAATTATTGCATTTACTGTCACATTTCCTCTGATGGACTCAGGGCAATGTGCATATTCTTTCTCTTGATTTTTAAAAATTCAATACAGCATTTTTGAGGTGAGCTAAAATAGGAGAATGTGCCTTCATAAGCTTCAGGGTTGATGAAAAATTGGATGTAACTTTACTTCTGAACAGGCAGATGTCATACAGGGATTGATTTTGACAAATGCCTGAACTGATAAATTTCCTATGTAACGGAATTGGGCAACTTTTGAATCGTTTTGCTGGAGATCAAGGAATTAGGGCAAGATTGGCTTTTAATGGTGTAGCAACTGATCCTCCAAGTATATTCTTTAGTAGAACAGTCTTGGTTTTCATCCCATGCAGTGTTTCCGACCGTATAACTCTATATTAGCCTCTAGCTCCATTCAATAGAAGTGGAAAGGGTCTAATTGAGATAATATAATTCATGCTAGGTTTGGTACAGTGTCCTAATTGCAAATTAGGGCATAGCAGAATAGTCAAGAGGATAGAAAGAAGATTGGGACATTAGCTAGTGTGGGTAGGGATAGGTCATTTGAACTTGGAAGTAATGGGAAGAGACAATGAGAAACAAAACATGAGCTACTTTGGCCCCATCTCTTAGAGTCAGTGTTTACATTGCCAGGCCAGTCTTAAATCGATGCTCTTTAGACTTGTCAGCATGCATCATGTATCATTTTTCACCAAATCCTCATTACCCTAGTCTTTCAAAAAAATCAATTGGTTCTTATTTGATGTTGTTGTTTAAGATCAAAGAACTAATTGCTTTTGCTAGATATCTGGGGCATGTAGGGAGGGTTGAAATATCCACATAAATGCTTTAATATTATTTTATTTTTCTAAAAAATGTCAGTATAAATCAAACCTATCATGTTTCAACTAGTGTGAGTATTAAATATTTGAATATTTCAGCCAAGCCTAGCATTTTAAAATTTCATCTCCACCATGACTTCAGGCTGCATCTGTAACCTCCCCTTTGTTATCCCTCATTTTGGGAAGTAATGGTGTGACATGATTGCTACTTCCCCAGGGGTCCATCCTGTGCTGATCTAATTAACATCTCAGTTATGAATATCACACGGGAAAGAGCTGGCTATGTGGCTGCATCTCACATATAGAGTGGGATGTGGTCACGTGAAATTATTAACCATAATTTTCTGTATTGCAAGAAGAAAATGAATGGCATCTGCCTCCTAATCAGATGCTCTGCGGTCCTTTTTATGATTTAGTGATTATGTCTACAATTTTCAGAGGATCCAAGCTATCCTTATGCATGATTATGGTTATTAGGAAGGGCAGTATATGTTTCATAGAATGAGGGAAGATATTTCATTTGCCCATTTGCAAATAGTCTCTACAGATGATATAAGTCATACTTGAAATATTTCATTAGTGGTGCCATTTGGAAATACTATTCTCTAGCTGTTTGGAAAGAGCCAATATATTCCCATAGCTGTTTTATGTCATTCATATTTATGTTTCACATCAGTGCATTGTACTTTTTGAAAAAAGCAAAAAAGACACTTAAATTCTGGGAGAACAGAGCAGTGTGCTGGCTTATCATGTGGGAAGCTTCAGCTCCCAAATGTGAGGACATGAGGAGAAGCCTCCCACAAGGATGATAAAACATCAAAACATCCGGGCGTCCCCTGGGCAACGTCCTTGCAGATGGCCAATTCTCTCACACCAGATGCAACTTGGGGTTTCTCAAGTCCCTTCTAACACGAAAAAAATGTGGGAAGCTAGATTCTGTAATGTGCTCTGCTTGCCAGCTAAAATCTGTGGGCACAAGCACTCGTTACTTGGTGCCTTCTATCCTGGTGCTTTCCCACTTTGAGCTAGGGAACTTTGCCTTTATGCTTTGCTCTGCAGTCACTAATCCTTGCACTCTCTCACCTGCCTAGCTCCCCCAGAGAGCCACAGCCGATTAATGCCTCACCACGAGCTCACCAGCCCTGTCACATCCGACGAAGAGTATTTGAGTCCCTTGGAAGAGTTCCCAGAGTGCAGCACCCCTCGGCATGAACCTGTCATGAAAGTGCAGCCCCGGTCTGAAATTGCCCCAACTCCTGCACACGTAGGCATCAACTTCAAAGCTGCACCATCCTTTGAGGTGAGCAAAGGGATGAAGCCAAAGGTCAGCAAGGGGAAAGCAGCTTTGGTATACCAGAATAAGGAATTGTTCCCTTGAGTAGCTGTGGATTATTGATAGCAGACGCACTAGCCATTGGCTCAGCCACTGAGAAACAGAAAAATATGACAGGCAAGGTTTTCTTTGCCTAAGCTATTGCACCTACTTCTAATATCCCCAACCTCAAATATTCCTTGTCTAAAAATTTGTGAGCTGTGTATTACAGAAGATCTGCTTCCCTGTTCACTTTGTCAGTTGGCGTGAACTTGAGGTTGTCTCCTGCAGGTGACACTGAATGACCAAGTAGTACTGGAAGGACAGGATGTGGTCCTGCGCATTCGGGTGCAAGGGGAACCCAAACCAATTGTACACTGGTAAGTGGCCTGTGTTGTATAAATGGACTTGAAAAGTAAGCCCTCTTGTCTTGACATTCACATTGGCAGAGGTCAAATGGTGAGATGGTTCGGTTTCCCAGTCTAGCAAGTAAAAAGCACCTTCAGATGAGAAATCTGGGAATTGTTTAGATATTTAGAACAAAATTCAATATACCACAATGAACTAAAAAATTATAATGTGTAGGCTGGCAGAATAGTTTTTGAAAAGTCTTTGTGGAATTGGCAAAGCTAGTCTTTCATTATCAAGCCTACAGCCCCCAAAAGCATCAGATCCAATCTGATCTTGGAAGCTAAGCAAGGTCAGCCCTGGTTATTACTTGAACGAGAGAGCACATGCGAATACCAGGTACTACAGGCTATATTTCAGAGGAAGGAATTGGCAAGACTACCTCTGAGTATTCCTTGCCTAAAAGACCTAATAAATTCACAGGGTCCCTGTAGGCCAAACAGGCAACTTGAAGGCACATACATTCAAACAGTATTTCATTTCCTTGGTACTCTAGGTCCATATGGGAATGGTTAGTTTGCACTCAAGTACCAGAATGGAAAAGTGAAGGAGTTCCACCTCATTTATCCTCTAAAGCAGAGTTTTCCAAACTCTGTGTTACAACACCTTAGTGTATCAGCCACAGTGTGAAGGTGTGTCACGTGAATGTGACAAAAAGCCTCTGCATGTATATGAATAAGCAATGCATTTAAATATATATAAATGAAAGGGTTTTTTTTACATATATTGTGTCCCCATACATTTCATTATTACAATGTATGTGCATGTCCATATCTCTTATCAGGGGTTGGCTTAATTTTTAGTTTACTGGTAAAAGTGAATTACTGTGTTGTGAAATGATGCATGTCTAAAAGGGCATGTCACCAACATGAAACGTTTGTAAAGTTCTGCTCTGACGTAAGGCAGTTGTGGTGCTGTACCTTCAAGCCATTTCAGAATTATCTTGACCCTAAGATGAAACTAGATATCTATATGACAGAGTATACAGGAAATTGTATGTTGTTGTTGTTATTATTATTATTATTATTATTATTATAGAAACATCAATGTGCTGTAATGTAGTCAGTTTTTTATATACAAATCTTAAACTTATCTTTATTGTAGATAAATATATGTATTTACATACATGGGAGACATAAATCTCTTCTTAGTAAAGATCATTTAGAGGTCCATTGTATTTAGAGGATCTGTCTAGTAGTTCAAAAAGTCAATCTTGAATTACTTCGAGGACTGTTTGTTGTGTACCCACAACAAATGCCAAAACAAGGAAATACAACCCTGGATACCTTGTAGTAATCTTTTAGAACTCTTCTCTGACACTATGGCAATTCTTCATGTAACAAAAGATGCTCAAAAAAATTCAAGGTTCACTTTTTGAACTACTAGACAGATCCTGTCAATACAATGGACCTCTAAATTGTCTTTACTAAGAAGTGATTTATGTCTCCCATTTATGTAAATACGTATATTTACCTACAATAGAGATAAGTTTAAGATTTGTATTTGAATGTTGTGTATAAAAAAACTGACTACCTTACAGCACATTTGATGTTTCTATAATAACAATAACATATCATTTCTTGTATACTCTAAGGTGAACATATCACAAAGTTTTCTTGGCAAGATTTCTTCAGATGAGGTTTTCCATTGCCAGCCTCTGGGATTGAGAGTGTGTGACTTCCATTGTTAGACAGAGCCAAAGGTTAAAAAAAATCAGGTCAAATATACTATCTTAAAACTCCTGCCAATAACTAAGCCTAAAGAGAAGTATTCCAACCTTACAAAATGGAAAAAGAGAAACATACAGGCGCTGGGAAATGACCAAAATACGGTGTCATGAGAAGGGAAGGCATATTTTGGTACCAGATGAGTAAATCTGGGACCCCAGACTTATCTCAGTTCTTTTACTCTTAAGTACAATCATCCCTCAATTAGAAATAATATTGGCATCACACGACACAGACAGGTCTAGATGGGAGGGTGTAGCAAAGAATGGGATCTTTGCTCTCCCGAACTTACCTTTGTTATGCATGCTGCTGTTGAGGAAGAAAGTAAGATAGTTGCCAGTAGGAGGGCAGGACTGGGTGAGGTTGTAAGCATGACAGGCTTTCAGATCCTGTGGTTTGTCTTACAGGCTGAAAAACAGGCATCCGGTCAAGTATGGACGACACATTTCTGCTGTGGAAGAAGAGGATGGCTCTTTTTGCCTACATATTCACATGGCAGAGTGCACAGATGCTGGCTATTATGCCTGCAAGGCCATCAACGAGTATGGAACCAAGCAGTGTGAAGCCAAGCTCGATATACAAGGTACTTGGGGGAGCCACAGAGCATGAGGGTTTTAGTGCTTGCTTGCTATAGTATGACCCCGGAAGATTATGTTTGCATGTTTCCTCCTTTCATCACACGAGTTGCTCTCACCTGCCACAACCTCCTGGTTGCCAAACATCTCCCCACCAAAAGCCTGTGGCTCCGTGGCTGCTTGGTGGCCAAGTTTACCATAATGTAGCCACCTGCCACAGACGTTTCCCATAACTATTTTTCCCCCATTACGTTTAGGAGTGTTGGGACTCAGCTGTACCCATTTATTGTGTAACGTTCCTCCGGCCCCAACATTTAGGAGAAAGGTTGTGTATAAATAAAGTTTAAAAAATAATAATTGAAAACTGCAACTTGATATTCGGGAAGTCCAAACAAAATGGCTTCTGTGACTCACTTTGGCTACTTTCATGTTAAGGGGCAAAGGAGGCATAAGGAATAGATAACAGCAAGAAGAGAGCACAAGTGCCATTCATTATTATTATTTCTATAGGTAAAGGTAAAGGTTTCCCCTGACATTAAGTCTAGTTGTGTCTGACTGTGGGAGGTGGTGCTCATCTCCATTTCTGAGCCGAAGAGCCTCCCAGGTCATGTAGCCAGCATGACTGCACGGTAAGGCTTGCACTGGCCTGTTTTTATTTTATTTGTAGTATTTCTACTCTGGTGTGCAGCTGGAAAGGCTCTCAGGGCAGCTCGTGTGTCAAAAACAAAATACCACAGCCACTTGCTCTCAGCCTTATAGTCTAAACAAAAAATGTGAGCAAAAAACCCCTCAAAAAAAAAAAAACCCCGAATGGGGATAGAAAAGGAAAATATAAAAGTTGAAGCTCGTGTTATTTTGGTAAATTCTTAATATATTAGACAGGTTGAAATGGTCCATCTCAGGAGCACTATTCTTTCGGAACAATGATTTAATTTATTGTTGGATTTGGATTTCTTACATCAGATTCCAGACTGTCTTGGCCATGAACCCTCAAAGAATTGCACTTAGACGTTTGGTTGTTATAGATCTGGAAAAGAGGACAAAATGAAATATAGTAAGCATTTCTGCTTCCCTTTCATCCTAAATATTTGAGGGGTTTTTTTGGTTAAATAAAAAGCAATCTTGATTGGTACCCAAATAGCACCAGAGG
Source organism: Anolis sagrei (assembly GCF_037176765.1). Classification (NCBI taxonomy): domain Eukaryota; kingdom Metazoa; phylum Chordata; class Lepidosauria; order Squamata; family Anolidae; genus Anolis; species Anolis sagrei. The sequence goes on from NC_090021.1 coordinate 230,721,364, forward strand.
TTGTGGGTGCTTCAACCATTCATTATCCAGCTATTTGTCCACTTAACATTTCACCTGTGTTTCTCCTGAGGGGAAACAGCCAAGCAGGACACCCCATTCCCAGTTCTCCTTTTCTCCCAGCTGCAGCTCCTAAGGTCGCGGCCACTTACCAACAAGTGTAATGGGGAAATATCACATTTATTTATGTATTTATTATTTGAACTTATATGCCACCACTCCCCTGGTGCTCGGAGCAGCTTACAAGAACAGGCTAAAATCGAACACAATTTAAAAACAATTTAAAACAATTTAAAAACAATCAGAGATCAAAGACCCGTCGAAATAGATATGTCTTACATGCCCTGCGGAAAGCTAATGAATCCCGCAAGGCACGGACTTCAGGTGGCAGAGTATTCCAGAGTGATGGTGCCACTGCTGTAAAGGCTCTGCGTCTGGTTGCTGTTAGACGCAAGGTCTTGACACATGTAGCTTGGCCTGCTGTTTATGCTTGACCCCCCACACAAAGTCTGGTCTGGTCTCCTTATCTTCTCTCTCTGCCTATTCCATGATACCCAAGACAGTAGTTTGTATCCTTTATTCAGTTCAGGTAGCCGGTATTAGGCAGGTGCTTTACATTGTGTTGTACCAAGTTTCATCTGTTACCTCAAGGAAGAAAACAACCTCCTTCCCTACATGAGGATCTCTTTATCATTCTCAAGCGGCCCAAACTATGGGAATGTGTAGCTCCTAGGTTTGCTCTGGTCACCTAATCCTGCCATATCTGGCATGAGCTTAAATTGGATGTATTGTACTGTGAAACTGGAGTGCAGTGGAAGGAGCCAAACCTATGTATAGTTTGTTATTGATGGCTGAGGGTGTATAACAAGGTTCTGGCTCTCCAGACATTTTGGATTTTAACTTTGAAAAGTTGCACCAGTATGATTATACAGCCCCAAAATATTTGGCGTGCCAAAGGTTCCCCAGTCGTGATATATTGTACTGGCTCACCACACCCTGGTGGCATATTTTGTCCTTTCCTGTACACCCAATTGATTGCTTCAGTTTTATTTTGTGTCTTTCCACTTTGACCAGCTTCCTTTGCTTTCTCTTTGTGTTGAATGGAAACCTCCTTTGATTGGCTCAAAGGGGATGGAGTACTAAGCTGCTTTGTAGCATAAAAAGTACCTGCAGGATCCATTCCTTCTATTGCTGGATCCACAGCACTTTACTAGACGAGAAGAAGAGTTTAACAGTTCCTGTGACAGGTTCTACCTAATTTCACTGGGTGGGGTGGGTAATATAATCATAGGGTCAGTGTCAGCCAAGTGTATCTGTGTTTATGTGCAAATGTGTTGGGATAATAGCTTTGCTTTGCCAGGCAATGTCTTTGCAACTTCGCTACGTACACCTTTTGCTTATACCGAGCATGTGTGAATGTCTCTGTGCTTTGCCTCTGTGTCCATCATGCTACACTAACCCTTCGCTTGCTGACTGTGTTTTTGTCTGTACAGGGGGAGTGAGCTAAGGTACTGCTGACCCCTGGGTCATTCTAGCCAGACATCTTGGGCAGTTGCCTCTGCTCCCAGCGTGACTGAACAAACCAGGCTGGCAAGGCTTGGCTCCTGCCCCCACCCACTGGATGGCCAGCGCCGAGACTCACCTGGACCCACAGGGCCTGGTTCCAGCTGGAGGAGTGGGACTCCAGGGGTGGGAGAGTAGTTTTGGGTTCCTTCTAGCTGTGTGAGCTGAACTAATTTATGGTATCTCCTTAGCACTTGGGCAGGAAGTCTTTATCCAATGGGTCTCCACATGATCTACTCTAGGGTATATAATTCCAGTGGTGGGCACCATGCCTGCCTACCAGGCATTACACCTCTAAGTGCTGATGGTGTGTAATCCTCATGCCAACATCCATTTCTGTCTGGCCTGAACTGTGGCCAACGTGTGGTGCTCTTTGTTTTCTCCGTGTGTCCATGTCTCCTTGCCCCTGTTTGCACAGTCCTGTTACCAGGGGCCTGGGGTAGAGCACCAACATTTCTTCTCCCTCCCTCTGCTCCCCTATAGAACCCATATATGAAAGGGAGGCACATATGGAAGGATCAGATCAGGTTTGAGCCCATGTAAGTCACTGTGGGCAGAAGGAACGTAGCTGAACATTGCAAGAGGCAGCATCCCTACTCACATGAAATCTTTGGACAGCACAAACCGACTTGCAAAAGGCCCTTTGCCCAGAGCAATGAGGATTGGGGTGGCTCAGGGAAATAATGGGAGCCCATTTAGACTTGGGTGGTCTGGGTTTATGGAGCATCTTGAATGGAGGAGGCCAAGGGTACAGTCTCTTACCACCATTGTGCCCTCTCTCTGGGAGGGTTTCACAGGGGCTGGGATACAGTGAACCCCTTTTTGTAGATGAAATAAAGTCTGTTTGTTTGGTAAAAGTGCTGTGTGGTTTGTTCCTGGCACAGATCCCTGTCTCCCTCTTCCCTGTGTCCCCTTCTTTCCCTCATATCCTGCTCTTGTGTTCTTCACAGTCCATCATTCTTTCATTCAGGTTTAATTTGCTTCTGAATATGGCTGCTTCCCTCTATCTATTTTTTTTATTTCCTGTTGCAATGGCTAATGGGTTGCCAGATTACTGTGTGAAAGTCATCCCAGATGAGACATATACCAGTAGTGCTTGAGCCTCTTCTTCTGAAGGAATAGGGAAAAACTAGTCTCATATTGTTACAGCATCAAAACTGAGTATATGCAGAAGTATTTGCCATAATTAGCCCTGATTGCTAGTTTCAACATGTGTGAAATTTAAACATGGGTGGGTTCACTAGAATTCTGAAATAATATACTCCTGCCAGAAAACTGGTTTAGTTCTTACAGCTTTACATCCTAGTTCATCACTAGAATCAAAGTGAATCAAAGTTTTCCACTTGTAGTGGTTTTGCGTATTTGTATTGTGTTAGAGAATGGAAGCATAAGTATATAAGTGCTTCTTAGGTTTTTTGCATCGTGGCTACCTAAGGTAATTTGTAGAGGAGATGACACCAGGTTCCCCTATGTTTCACACAGCTCTTGCTGAAATTCAAACCTCAGATCTATCATAGGAAACTGGACTATACTTGGTTCTTCTGTTAATTAAGTGCATTCCATGGGAATATTGACCGTGACCATAGCCAGAAATGTGTTGACAGTGCATACCTGCATCTCAAAAACAGTCAGTGTTAGTAAATGCAACTTTGCCCTACCTCCCATCAGCACATTGCATGACATTTAAAAAAGAAACTCAGGGAGGGAATGCCAGGCCTTGATCTCACTGACAATTACAGTCAACAAGATAATGCCCAGCTTGGCAATTTTACTAAGCCATAGATACCCATCACACGTTTTCCCCACCTTGTGCCCTGCATTCCTTCCTATTTTTGTTCCATTGCTCAGAGACACCTCTCTTTCTCTCTCTTTCCATTTCCTCCCCCTTCCCTTCCCCTTCCCTTCCCTCCCTTCCTTCTCCCCAGTGCACCCTGAGACCCAGTCCCTGGCCGTGCTGGCCCCCCTGCAGGACGTGGTGGTGGGGGCTGGGGATGCAGCTATCTTCGAGTGCCTGGTGACGGGCCCACCTGATGTGGATGTGGACTGGCTGTGGCGGGGGCGCCTGCTCCAGCCTGCCCTGCTTCAGTGCAAGATGCATTTCGACGGGCGCAAGTGCAAGCTGCTGCTTACCTCTGTGCATGAGGATGACAGTGGTGTCTACACATGCAAGCTAAGCACAGCCAAAGGTAAGGGGGAAGGAAGTGTTGCACTGACAGTAGTCCAGGAGGAAAAGGTGACACTGAGATAGAAATGCGAATACTTACAGTTAGGTTTGCCAACTTTTCAGCTTATCACTGTAGCTATAAGTTTAAAAGCAATTTGACAAAGGCAATGGCATCACTAGTGTGTTAACACTTGGTGTCACCCCATAGACCTCTCTGTACCAGGCCATACCACAATCATAGAATCATAGACGACACAATATTGTAGTTTATATACCACAAAATTTGACAAAATCAGCAGTTATAAAAAAATAGCAACAACAACAAAAAGTGTGCTTGTAGAGCATGCAGATTAAACCAAGTGCTTTGAAGCATCATTGTAATTGGATAATGACTGCTTTGACTGGATCACATGTACATTAGAGAGCTCAGAAAGTAAATTAGCATAGAGTTTTAGCCTGTATTGATACAGCATGTGGGGCTTGACATTTTAAACTCGCATAAATCATTGTACTGGTCAACAGGAATAAAATGGAGTTTACTTTTATTGCCCTGATGTTAAACAGATGCATTTGGGAACAAACTCCATATTGTTGCTGATATCCAACTCTAGTAACTACAATCCAAGTTTATACTCCAGCTACAGAAGCCAAGGGGGAAGAAATTGATATATTCTAGCTGCAGTCCATGCGAAAATTGATTACACACTTCAAAACAGGAATGGTTGTTATTCTTGTTTTTAAAATAAGAATAACAGAAGGATCCTCTTTAACTGTGGGATGCAGATTTGGCTGTTGCCTAAGTACCCAATGAGCTGTCCCTAAGTATCCAATGAGCTGCTTCCCTTCTCCTAAAGAATCACATGCAGTCAGTTTCACCATCCCTAAAAAGACATGGGCATAATACCTGCAGGAGAATATTGTATACAATGGGCATGAGGGCTAAAGAGTACCAAAGTATGACATTGAAAGATGCTTCTTCACGTCTTGTATCTAGCTACCCAGCAGGAAGACACTGTTCAGGTGTAATATTCTCTGTAGCTGGAAATGCTGCACACTAGTTTTCAAAGGTACAAGAATGCCCTCTGGGTTTAGCAGTGTGTGCATATGTAAGGTGCCGATTAATGTGTATGTGCTTAGTGCAAAAAGCAACACCTCAACATGTGGAAAAGAGAAGCCCATGATAAAATAATATTGTTTAGGTTGAGGGTTACATCAAGAATTCTATCACACCAGTAACACTAAGCATCTTGTAGGGAGAAATTAAGTAAATTTGGAAAACAGAGTATAAGTTTTATTGTATGAGCCCTGGCCATGCATTGACTTCCTGATAATATGGTGAAAACAGGTGCCACCTGATCAAAGAAGTGAGATTCCACCATCATAATACTGAGACAGTGATATGATCTGCATTGTGTTAGTATCTCAAGTCTTTCTCATCTCTGCCATGCTTCCAAATTGGCATAAAAACAGGTATTTCTTTTCAACTTGGCATCTGGAGTGCCAGAGCTATGCTATAAGAAATCATTCTTTATTTTCACTATCACTTTCTTCATTTCCTGACTAATGCAGTCTTACATGTATATAAACGATTTAGGTCTACGGTCCAGTAGAGGAAATAATAGTGTAACCTCATCATCATGGAGACTTTGGAAACAAATGCTAATTGCTGACTCTAGATCTGGATCACCTGAATTGTGATCTCTCAGCCCACATCAAGGCATAATATACTATATTAGAAGTTGAAGAAATATATTAACATGATGGATCTGAATGTAGCCATACATGGGGTTTTTGAACTGGTAGTTCAATTAACACAATCCAAAATTCATTTCCACAGACATTCTTGCACATTCGTGTGTGTTAGTGCCAAAAAGATAACTTGTGTAAGGAGACAAGTTACACACAGCTGCCCATATACCCATACTCACTCAATCTGTAAAAGTGAGCAGAAAAAAATAATTCCACTCAAGCTTACCCTTAACATACAGAAGTGATCTTCATACATTTTGGAACTGGATCCCGCAGAATAGATGATGAGCACAGGATTTCAGTGGCTTAAAGTCTTGTAAACGGAAATGTGCAATTGGACAACAAGGGACAACATAATTAGTGACACATATTTAGTGTGTGTTTCCTCATTTATCAACTCTCAGATGTGACATGTTTTCTTCTTTGTTTTCTTAGGCCCCTTTCACAAAGCTAAATAAAATCCTACATTTTCGGCTTTGAACTGGGATATATGGCAGTATGGACTCAGATAACCCAGTACAAAGCAGATATTGTGGGATTTTTTGCCTTGAGATTCCGGGTTATATGGCTGTGTGGAATGGCCCCAAGTCATCATGTAGCCATTGATAGTAGGCCCCGGCCTAAGTGCCATTGCTTGTCTCAATCAGAGTTTGTTGTTGTGTATCTTTAAGTCATTTCCAACTTATGGCGACCCTAAAGCAAACCTTCCATGGGATTTTCTTGATAAGATTTGTTCAGATGAGGCTTGCCTTTGAATTCCTCTCTGTGACTTGCCAAAGGTCACCTAGTGGGTTTCCATGATCAAGTGGGTTTTCAAACTCTGGTCTGCAGAGTCCTAGTCTAAAGCTCAAACCAGTACACTATGCTGTCAATGAATCATAGAATTGGAAGAGACCTCATGGGCCATCCAGGTCACCCTCCTGCCAAGAAGCAGGAAAATCACATTCAGATCAATTAGAGAAGACTAATTAAATCTATGAAACTTACATAATTATTGACATACAAAGTTTCCAATTATTCAGTAGGTACTCCACTTAAGACTAAGAATTATATTTAGGCCCCTGTCTTTCTTTCAAATAAGTAGATCACTCTTACAAAATTTCTCTTCACTGAACATAATGTTTTATTGGTGATTTCAAAAACCTGTACAGGTTAATATGGAGGAATTCCTGAAGAGGCCTGAGCCCTGTAATGACTGTGGCCACTGCATAACCCCATCCCCACGATTTCTGTCCTCCATCTCCTTCTAGAAGTTTTCCATTTCCTTCATTTGGCTTTTAAAAAACACACAAATATAAATGCAAAAAACTGAGCATTTATCTCTCTCTCTCTCCCCCCCCCCCCTTGTGAATGCATCTGTGATAGGGAGGAAGGAGTGGGATGAAACTGTGGGCAAAAGAGACCATATTAAAGATATTTGCAAGCAAGAATAACCAATACAGAAGATGGAGGGAATAATGTATATTGGCAGAGGGACCGCTACCTGGAGGCAGTGAACATCAAGAGCATTTATGCCTCCAGCTCTGCTTAGATTGTCTATTTCCTTTCAAAGATGAGTAGAACTACACCATAATTCCCAGCCATTCACCGAAAACCAGCATTTACTATTTAATTCATAAGGAAATTAAAAAGAAGACATTTGATAGAAAAATGGGATAACCTGAGAAGGGGACATGTGAAAAGGACCAAGCAGTTCCAAATACAACAAATTGTTACTGAATATTGTATAATGTGTGTGTGAAAAAAAATCCAGAATGGAATAATCATTGAACAGAACAACAGGCTCTTACTTAGAAGGGATCACAAGGATCGTCAAGTCCAGTATCACCCACCGAGGCAATGTATTCTGCTGTTACACTGCTCATACACTGAAAATTATTTTCCTACTGTTGAAGAGGAATCTCTTTTCTTGTAATTTGAATCCATTGGTTCATGTTCTGGAGCAGCAAAAAAAGAATCTGGCTTCATCTCCTACATGACAGCTTTTCAGATAGTTGAAGATAGCTATTATGCCACATTTCAGTCTTCTCTTTTCCAAGCAGAACTTATCCAACTCTCCAAGTCATTCCTCATATGACATGGCTTCCAAATTAATCAGCTTATATTGAGAAGTCAGCAACAAAAATGAATGACCAAGACTATCGTTTCCACTGACTGAATTTTGAGGGACTACTTGTTGACATACCCACACTACATGCTCTTTTGTGACCTATCTTTCAATACAAAGGGTTCTGAAAAATAACCCCTGCTTTCCTGCTAAGCTGTATTGACCCTAGCATGATGTGCCTGACATCAGCTTCCTCCTCTATTCCTTTCAGGATATGGTCTTCTTGTTCTTTTCTAGGCAGTTAATCAATTAGGAACAAGAAAAGAGACAGGCTCCCAGGGTGTGGTGATTAGGAGCACTGGATAATAGAATCACAAAATGCTTATAATGCAATTCAGTACTTAACTTCCTGGAAGATGAGAGATCCTAGGAAGCTATAACTTGCAATGGGGCAAAGTTGGATGGGAGAGAAAAGAGATTTCTGAAGAATTAACTCCATGCTCATCTGTTTCTTCTGTGTTTTATGCTGGTGTTCTGGAGACAACTTGCAATCTAACTAAAAGTAGCTTGAAACAAAAAAGTCTTGGAGGCATTTGCAATTATGGAGTGACCAACCATATGTCCTTTCAGGAAGGAATTCTATAGAGATGGCACCTCCACTGAAAAGGCCTTCCCCAGTTATGTGTCTACCATTATAACACAATTTCATAAAGGAAACAATAATGTATGGCCTTTGTATAACACAGGAACCCTTTACTCTGTAAAGGAAAGCTGTGATAGGTCCCCTGGCAGCATTGGCTGGGGCCACCCCATTCTTTTTGTTTAGCCTGTCGAAACAGGTCCTTCATGATCTCACCACCCTGAGGATCCACTCCTATGTCAGCTTCCCTTGGCCCCCTTCTTTTCCAATGTGGTTAACAGTTATTACAGACAACTTCTAGTGCATGATGATGATGATGATGATGATGATGATGATGATCACCATCATCTTTAGTTATACCCAGCCACCATCTCCCAAGGAATTCAGGACAGCTCACAAAAGAACTCCAAAGTGCTGCATATGAAATAGACAATATATAAGCTTAAACAACACAAATTACACAAATTACAGCACAAATTACAGCGACACCCACAACGAAGCGCACATAACTTCACATAGTAAAACATGGTTAAAATTTATAAAATGCAGAAGTACCTGCAGATAAAACTGGCTGCCATTAATTAACGAACTAAAGTGCCAATGTGAATAGTCAGCCCTCATATGCATCCATTTCAGTCTACTCCAAGTCAAAGGCTTGTTTAAAAAACCATGTTTTTAGACTAGATCAGAAGGAATGGAGAGCGGGGGCTAACCTAACCTCTCTAGGGAGGCATTCCAGAGCTAGGGAGCCACCGCTGAGAAGGCCCTCCCTCTCATCCCCACCAAGTGCATTTGAGATGGTGGTGGGATTGAGAGAAAGGCCTCCCCAGCAGATCTCAAAGCCCATGCTGATTCATGGAAAAAGGTGGTTTTCCCCATGAGTTTGCTTTCCTGTAGCTTATAGCAGAGGGAATCCCATTTGAAAAAGAAGTTTCCAAACGGAAGTTAGCCAATAGGCTTTTAACGAGGTTAACATAGTTTGAGAGTGGTCTTGTTTCCCATGCTGACTCACATATTTATTTCAATCTGTTTTTTGTACTTATCAGATAAGTTTTTCAGATTATTGAAAGTACAGTTGATACAGTAGTCACCATACATCATTCCAATTAACAGCAGTTAAGAACAACAAATATGGCAAAATTCAGTACATGAGAGATGCATTTTAAAAAATATGTTCCTGTTATTTGCTATACTATTTGAAAAATGAAGTTGCATTTCATTGAAATGTTTTAGAAAGCATGTTCATGTGTTACTCATTTATTTTGCTTTATTGATTACATGGATGGCACAAATCTTGCCAAAATGTCCTTTAAAATAATTTTGAAGGCTATATAGAAAAGATTGTCCATTATACCAATAAGGCAGCATGATGAACCCCTCTTCATGTGTTACTTTGCAGTGGGGCATCGTGATACTTTTATTGCCTTGCTGTTGCCACACCCCAGAAAACAAAACAAAACCAACAAAAATGTTATTTGTATCTTGCTCCCTCTATGCCCTGACAAAAGCTCTCAGCTAAAAACAACCATGGGTTTTCATAAGCTGTATTCATGGAGCAGTATAAAAAAAAAAATAAGATAAACAAACAGCTCTTTCTGTCAGTCTAACATGGACAGTAGCAGTCTCATAGGGAAGCAAACACCTCTTGCTTATTTATATTCACATTTTCTCTCAGAAATGCGGATGCGATGCTCAAAATCAGGTGACATCTATAACACCCTGGAATGATAAACATTAAAGAGCAGAGAGGAGAAAGGAACCTGACACATCTGAATGCTTACTGTATAGGCATTAGATCAGAGTTTGACAGATTTGGGGGAAAGGGTCCAGCCAACGTTGCCATTTCATTTTTTTTCTTTCTTCCTGGCCTGGCTCCCAGGCTTTTAACGGAAATCTCATAAGCAGACATATAGCAGATGAAGATTTTCTTGGCATTGAGATATTATATGAAGAGAAAAATGTTTGATGATTCATTTCTGTAGATCAGAAAATGTTTAGTTAAGTTGGAATATCTTATGACAATCCTGAGAAAAAATAGAGATACTGGGAGCTAGAAATAGTTCATTTGTGACTTAGTAGTAGCTTATACCGTTGTCCCTCCACATTTGCGGAATGTACTTTCTCCAGGTTTGATTATTCACAGATTAGTTTCTCTAGGAATTTCTAGCTCCCCCAGTGTGATACTATGGTCAACATCTGGTGGAAATTGTGCATAGAGTCCTGCTGGAAGACCTAGAGATTCCTAGAAAAATGTTCTCATAGATTTAAAAAAAGAGTGTGGGTTTTTTTTTGGTAGCATTCCCACTTTTGCAGAATTTCTCTGCCCCTAACTGCAGCAAATAAGCAGAACTTACTTTTTTTCTCCCAGTTTAGGGTGCTTCCAAACAGCACTAAACCACAGGTTTTAAACATGGGCAAAAAATCCTGGGACTCCAGAAGAGGTCCACATACAGACCTGTTGGCCCTGGGATTTTTGCCTCCATTGTCCAGACTTGATGCTTTGTTATGAGATTTAGAGGCTCCCAAGATGGCTGCCGTTGAAGTTCTGCTGGAAACTTCAGAAGTTTTTTTAAAAAACTTTGAGATGTGGATATGCGGAGAATCACTGCAGTGAATCACTGCAAAAGTTTCATTTTTTGTCCTGGCCAAAGAAAATGTGCCCTCCACACATTTCATGAAGTTTCTGGCACACAAAGTTTTTGCTTTCTACTCAAGTGTCAACTTCTTTTTAGGAACTGACCAATCAGGAACAAAACCAGATATAAAATCCCATGATTTCCAACTGAAGGGGCATACAGATATGCGAAGATCTGCATATTCAGCTAAAACCCGTGATATTCCCGCACCTGGAAATCTCGCATTTTTTGCCTTTTGTAGCAATTGCTTCCGTGTTTACAGGGAACGGTGTCTGGCCACCCTCTTTTTTGCTGCGGAAGCTTCTGGGATAAAGGTACTGTCTGGATGGGCCCTTAGAGGAAGGTAAACCTCCTTTGAAGAAATCTTGCCAAGAACATTCTGTGTTAGGTTTGCTTTGTGGGTCAGCATAAATAGGAAATGACTTCAAGGCACCAAACAACAATAAAACAGCTTCAGCAAAGAATTCTTCATCCTACAAATCCTCGCCCTCTTTTTTTTCTTAATATCCCAAACTTCTCCTATAGTCGTTCCTTCTATGTTTTGCCCTCTGTACTTCATGAGCACAAATATTCTTGCAATCATCCAAGTTCAAGAAAATAAGGACAAGCTTCTCTCACAAGCTGTTGTCTCTTGTGATACTGAACCCTTTAGACAAGAAGTAGAAGTTGTTCTCTGGGCCCTCTGGGCATGGGTAGCTGACCATTTGCTATGCTTTACAGATGAGCTGACATGCAGTGCCAAGCTGACGGTCGGGCCTTCACGGCAGCCACTCTTCACCCGCAAACTTGAGTCTGTGGCTGTAGTGGAAGGACGTGCAGCACGGTTTGACTGCAAGATCAGTGGGGACCCGCCACCAACCATTGCCTGGACACGATTTGGTAATTATCTCAATTTGGGATGGATGAGAATGTCATTTGGTTCATTTTTCCCCATAATATCTTTCCAGAAGTTGGAATCTTCCCTTACAATTGACTTAAATAATTAGAGTATTTTTTTAAAAAAATCAATGGCCAGATTCACCTGTCCAAGCAGAGGGGTTCAGTGTTGAATTTTCAACCATTCAGCCATGCTAGGGTTGCCAAAACCTTTTCTCTGACAGGCTTCTCATCATAAACAGTTATATGGCAGGCAGCTACAACATGACCTATGTTATACTGCATTGAATTTGACCAAGACATTGCCAGTTTTGGAATTTGAGTGGAAGAAGCAGAGACTGCAACAAATTGAATGTGGGAGGAAGCAATACAGATAGATTCATCTGTCCCTATTAGAGGAGACTTTTGAATATTTGATATTCTAAATTCAAGCCATCTTGACTGCAGTGGAAGGATAAATATGTACAAGACTGTTTCTCATTTATTGACATTAGCCCTGATGACGAAGTGATCAAATCAAAAGATTCTCAAGTGCATGGTAGGTCTAAACCTATGTATATCTCATTCCCACCTCTGAATATAGCCATAGTTCTGAGTGACATGGCAGTCTGTTGTTGGTCTAGAGCAGTGGTTCTCAAACTGTGGATCTCCAGATGTTTTGGCCTTCAACTCCTAGAAATCCTAACAGCTGGGAAAGTGGCTGGGGTATTTTGGAGTTGTAGGTCAATACACCTGGGGACCCACAGGTTGAGAACCACTGGTCTAGAGGTTGATGATGGAAAAACTCTCTACAATGGTTGCAGTGAAGCTTTTGTATGTAGCACAATATGCCTTAGCTGCTGCTCTGTCATCATTTCCAAGATACCTCTCACCCTGGTATTTCTGGAAGGAGCCAAGGTAATTCTGTCCTCTATTGTTGATGACTTCCTTTTGATTTGTGTTTTTCTTTTCCCTTCAGTGGTCCAAATGCTGTCATTTGGGGGTGAGAAATGTGTGGTCTTCCAGATGTTGGAGTGGGACTCACATCTGTCAAGTGTGAGTCTCTCTCTGTGTATTTCCTTCTCCTTGGCCACATTCTGACCATGGTATGTCTGATACAGGTCAGCCTGTGCAAGAGGGGGAAACAGTACGTGTCTACAAGGATGGAGGGCTGCACTCCCTGGTCCTCCTTCACGTGAGATCCGAGGATGAGGGACAGTATGGTGTGACTGCCCACAACAAGCATGGCAGAACGGAGTGTACTGCAGACCTGTATGTGGAGGAGCCACGTCCAGCAGCCAGCTCCCAGATGTGAGTGTAAGAAGAAGGAAAGGTGGTTGAGTAGAATAGTAGTTGTTGAAATGGACCATTAACTGGCAGACATGGATGGCAAAGGCGCCACCATGAGATAGGCCCACATTGTACTTTGGTTATGTTGGTATAACCTCTGTCCTCTGATTCAAACCATGCTCTGGCTGTGGTTTGAATAATATTTCTGGGGTGTCAGCCATCCACATTTGGAGGTTTCACTTTGGAAGATTTGAGTATTCGCAGATTTCACTAATATGTTCTCTCTATGCCCTCCAGTCAACTTTTGCATTAGAGAGCCTAAAGATTCATAGACAACACTTATTTATTTATTTATTTATTTATTGCAGTTACTTATACCCCGCCCTTCTCACCCCCGAGGGGGGACTCAGGGCGGCTTACAAACAAAGGCACAAATTCGATGCCTGTCAAAATATACAGCATATATAAAACAGTATAAACATTTAACAGCATTAAAACACATCACTACATAATATAATAAAAACAATTTCATGCACAGTGAGATTCAGAGTTCCGAAATGTCCATTCATTCCAACAATTCCTGCTCATCAATGAGTCCTTATTTTAGCTGCCAGAATGTCCAAAAGCTTGGTCCCAAATCCAGGTCTTCAGTTTTTTTCTGAACGACACTTGTCTGCATATTTGTAGGTCCTCCAGCATGATTCAATCTTCTGGCAGATATTGACCACAGAGTTGTGCTGCAGGGCCTATAGATTTTTAGAGAGCAAAAAGTGGGCAAAAATTGGGGGTTTTTTTTTACTTGCAGTTTTCCCATTTTTGCAAGGGTCCTGTGCCCCTAACCCAAGTTAATGTGGAGGTCTGACTGTCTTTGTTTTCTTTGGCTTCTACCTACCCAGATCGTCCCTCCCAGCTCTGGTGCAATATTAGACAATGAATAGCTAGAAATTGTTCTTATGTAGGAGCCTTACCTAAAACCTGGAACCCTTTTTTTGGATGTTTTGGACCAAGAGATCCATCAGCCAGCCAGCATTTCTGGTGGCACATATTACTATATGCGTCCCATTGAGCAAGACTGCAAAGTAATACTATTTCCTTCCTCTTAAATGGATTGCTCTGTTGACACAAGTGAATGAATGATGCCCTTACAACCCTTTCCCGAATTGCTAAATTTGGGAGTCACTCTATTCATGAGAACCAGATACAGCCGCTGTTCTCACTGGCCCAAACACACATGCAGCTCTCTGGAATGTAGTCTCTATCACAGTGGCTCCCAAGCACACACATACAGACAAAACCACACAAACATGGGGTGTCTTTCAACCTTTTGGGGAATGATCTTGCTTACAGCCCTCACAGGCTTCCTCAGGGTTATCCAGTTCCAGGTTTTGGAAATGCACACACTCTTCAGAGCACATACGCATCAGTAGCTATAAATAGCATGCTTAAAAAGAGGGACATTAGTGAGACGAAATAAAGACATTTGATATTAAGGCCAATTGAACTCATTATATGTAACATAGAGGAGAACCGGGAGAGTTAATCAGTTGCAACAGAGAATAACAGATATCTCTGGCACCACATAAAAACAAACAGTTATCTGGCTGTCCAGAAGAGTGAGAAGTATTACCCAGGCAAAAAAGGACATTGGCTTGATTGCACAAACAGCTCAATTTTCATTAGAGGCAAACATTTTCCATTCCTCCTAAATGTGGAGAGAGTCCTGAAGTGATTACACTATATCTATGCAATATAGTGCCCCATTTAATGCAATCAGCATACTGTCCTGTGGCTGGCAAAAACCGCTCCTGTAATTATAAAGAACAATTTTTGGTAGCCATGAGACAGCATGCAATATGCAGATTAAATTAAACAGGGTGTCTATTACTTCAAGGCTGGAGTTCCCTATAATTTTCTATTTATAAAGCTGCTTGTATTCCCCAGCTGATTTCTCTTTGCATCCTTAATGATTTAGTAATTTGGTTGCCAAACCAAACAGTTGGGATTCTAGAGTCTCTTTCTCAGTTCCATCCTCCCACAACAGGATGAAATCGACCTAGCCATCATTCTGCAATTCACATACTTTTGCCAGCCCAATTCTTACTTCTGAGTTTTCCCCTTTAATCTCCCCTCCTTCCCGCACTCAGGGAATGTTCATATGGAATCTTCCCTTCTTGTTGGCTTCCCCTTCTTTTGAGCTGCTGCATTTTTGGCCCCTTGTAAGCCACCCTGAGTCCCTTCAGAGAGATGGAGGCGGGGTACAAAAATAAAGTCATTATATTATTAATATTTTGTTTAGAACATCTTGCCATGGTTATTCTTGTGAAACATGACCTTGGGTTGCTCAGAAAGGTGGTTTTCCCTGTGGTCCATCAGGTTAGAACAAGGGTGGGCAATTGAAGCAGGCCCAGAGGCCAATTTTGGGAGTTCTTTCTGGATACATGACTGCCAAAAGTGCCCAAAAGAAAACCTGAAATACCTCTTTCCTTCCACTCCCTGCTTATTTGGTTGGAAGTCCATTTCTGATTTGTAAGAAGTATACTTTTTAAAAAACAGTATGGATGGGAAGGAGACCTCAGTGGTGCAGCAGCTGCTAAACTTGCTGACTAAAAGGTCGATGGTTCAAAGCGGGGAGCGGGGTAAGCTCCTGCTGTTAGCCCCAGCTTCTGCCAACCTAGCAGTTCAAAAACATGCCAATGTTAGTAGATCAATAGGTACTGCTTTGGCAGGAGGATAACAGCACTCCATGTAGTCATGCTGGCCACATGACCTTGGAAGTGTCTATGGACAATGCCTTAGACACTTTGGCTTAAAAATGGAGATAAGCAACACTCCCCAGAATCAGACATGACTAGACCTAATTTCAAGGGGAAACCTTTATGGATGGGAAGATGACATAAACATATTCAAACAGTGAATTTCCAGTCTTAAATGCTTGATAAAGAGGAAATGCATACCTTTCTAGCCAACAAAAGAATGGTGATGGAGAGCTTTGAGAGATCAAGGGCCACAGAAATGGCTGGTGGCCCAGACTTCCCTTTGCTCACCACCACCAACAAAGAAGTAACTTTGGGCCCTTCCACACAGCCTTATATCCCAGAATATCAAGGCACAAAATCCCACATTATCTGAGTGTGGACTCAGATAACCCAGTTCAAAGCAGATATTGCGGGATTTTAACCTTGATATTCTGGGATATAGGGCTATGTGGAAGGGTCCTTTCTCTCTGGGATAATCCTTTATGGTCTGCTATGATGTGCCCCATGAGCATGGCAGGTAGCTGCTTTGTGTCAGAGCTGACTACTGTTGGTTAGATGTCTCCCTTTCTCTTTCAGCTCCAAGCTGGAGAAGATGCCCTCCATCCCCGAGGAGCCAGAGCAAGGGGAGAGCGAAGTGGAACGGTTCACCATGCCAGACTTCCTGCGGCCACTGCATGACCTGGATGTGGTGGAATCCAAGGAGGCCATCCTAGAGTGCCAAGTAGCTGGGCTGCCCTACCCCGCCATCACCTGGTTCCACAATGGCTGGCGCATTGAGAGCACCGATGATCGCAGGATGATGCAGTGTATGCTTCATCCTTTGATTTCCCCTGCCACACACACACACATGAACAGGAATTGCCATGTGGAACAGGGCTGGCTCAAAGGCTTGGAGAAATACCTTTGAGCCAGGTACCCTTAATATGCTTCCTGGCTCACCTTGCTGTCAGCTGAAGCTCCTGCTGAACACCATTGCTTAGCTGGTTACTGCCAGGGAAAAAGATGGGTAGCTATGCAAGCTTTGGTGTCTGCTCCTCTCCCATCTTTTTTCATGCCCATCCCTTTGCAGCCTGAAGAAAAGAACAAGCAAGTGGGCTGGGGACAGTGGTGAAGAGAAAGGATGGGAAATGATTGAGATATCTTAACAGTGGGTGCCCTGTGTGGCCCAAGAGATACAGCAAATGCTTGAGCATGCCAACCTCTGGCATCAACCCAGACATAAGAGCCACAGTGGAAATTGGGGTGCCGACTGAGCTCTTTCTTACTGCAAGCTAATAGAAGGCAGTACTCAAATGAAGCAAGGTATCGACATATATTGGTACATGAAACACTAAAATTAAATGTTGTCCATCTCCTCTTATCACAAATAAATATGGGGATGATCTATAGAAATGCTTTCCTGTTGGCAATGGCCCTAGCATTAGAATTAGATAGGCATTTCAGGTAGTAAGTATTATTGACAGTACAGGTAGTTTTCTGGCTTCCCATCCCCACTGATCTTGGAGGACAGAGCTATATGTGCCATATTGTTTGTCCTTCACGCTGTAAACTAGCTTGCTGCTCTCAGGTGTGAAGGATGCTGCTATCTCATCAAGAGTGCTTTAAGTTAGATTTTCACAGCTATTTCTGCCAGCTTCTTTATGGAGGTGAGTGTCATCTTGCCCTTTCCCTCAGGCAGTAAAATGTTTGGGGCCAACTCTGCCAAATACCCATGAAAATGGATGACTGTGTTCCTGCTTGTATAGCATCTGCTAAGTTTCCAGATGGTTGGCTCCTAATGCTATTATTTGTTTTTTGTTTTTGTTTTTTTTGAAGAAAACATGCATCTATAATATATTTTTGTTTATAGATATTTGTGGTCAGAAATGCAGTACTGTTGGGAAAATACTGGAGAATTGGAAATGGTATAGTTACTGTTTCCTTGTAGCTCTTCATAAATGAGGCAGGGAAAATCCTTAATAACCTGCGGAAGCACTGTGCTCAGTTTAGATTAGATTTTGTTTGCGTATCTATTTACATCTTTATGGAACTCTTCTACTTGTTCCTGCTGCCACATCATACCGCATGGCAATTTGAGATATAGTGTCCACCAGGAATGCCACCTTTATCAACCTGGACCAAACCAGCATTTAAAAAAATACAGTTCTGAGAACCTACTAGCTATCATGGCCACAGATCATGCTGGCAGGAGAATTCTAAGAACTGTGATCCAAAAGGTAGAATTGTTTATGCCCGCCTTACCCTCACCAGGTCTGTAAAACAACATTAGTACCTATAAGTTACCAGGGAAGTCATGCTACCCCTCTATTCTGCCTTGGTCAGAATCACTCTGGGTCCAATTCTGGGCACCACAATTGAAGGGAGATGTTGAGAAGCTGGAATGTGTACAGAGGAGAGCGACTAAAATGATCAAGGGTCTGGAGAACAAGCCCTATGAGGAGTGGCTTAAAGAGCTGGGCATGTTTAGCCTGCAGAAGAGAAAGCTGAGAGGAGACATGATGAGGGTCATGGATAAATATGTGAGGGGAAGTCATAGGGGAGAAGGAAGAGGCTTGTTTTCTGCTGCACTGGGGGTTTAGGACGCAGAACAATGGCTTCAAACTACAGGAAAGGAGATTCTACCTGAATGTGAGGAAGAACTTCCTGACTGTGAGAGCTGTTCAGCAATGGAACTCTCTGCCCTGGAGAGTGGTGGAGGCTCCTTCTTTGGAGGCTTTTGAACAAAGGCTGGATGGCCATCTGTCGGGGGTTCTTTGAATGCCATTTTCCTGCTTCTTAGCAGGGGGTTGGACTGGATGGCCCACAAGGCCTCTTCCAGCTCTGTGATTCTAAGATTCCATTTCTCTCCCAACTCATATCTCTTACTTATTTTCCCAGACTCATACCTGCTATCCACTTGTGTATGTGTACTCTTGATCTTTCCTAGAAGGACCATGTAACCCTGTTCTCTTCTCTTTCTTTTCTCTCCCCACCCAACTCTTCTAACCTTGACAGACAAAGATGTGCACCGCTTGGTCTTCCCCTCTGTCAGTCATGTTCATGCTGGAGTCTATAAAAGTGTCATTGCCAACAAAGTGGGTAAAGCCACCTGCTATGCACACCTCTATGTCACAGGTAAGGATAGAAAACAATGGAGGAAGCTCCTGCCATGCATGATTGGGGGTGATGGAAACTAGCTCAAACATATGCAGGACATCAAATTTGGAAAAGGCTGGGCTAGGTACACACCTTCACAGCTGTTGTGACATAGCTTCTGCCAGCCTCCCTGGCACTAGCTGCGGGCAATTCCGATTCTTTAATGAAAATGCTTTTCTGATACTGCATGTTTTCTGATGGCTGTCAGTTTTCATTTCCTGATATGTGAGAGAGCCTATAATGTCCTTGGTGCCTCTCTCATGAAAGTGACTGAAGCACCCACTAATTGAAAATAAGTACTAAAGTGGAGAGGGAGGAGGAGGTGGAAGTGTGATTTCAGATTAGAAAGCAGACCATCTTGCCTCTTGCTATGTTCTCTGAGGATGCTCAGCCTCCATGCTTTGCCTTACAGATGTGGTGCCCACACCCCCTGATGGGCCACCTTCCATAGTTTCTGTCACTGGCCGGGCTGTCACACTGAAGTGGAACAAGCCCAAGTGGCTTGATTCGGCCATTGGTAAGAAAAAAAGACGAGTTAGTGTGAAGTGAGATGATGAAAAAGGTTTCCAAGATACTTCATCTTGCATATGAAGAAGTCACAAAATATGAATTCTAGATGCTTTATGCTGTAGGCTTAGTGTTATATTTTAATGAAGCAATACAGCTCTGCTGAGAAGGCTGGCATTTGTTACTGGGCAGATCCATACACAACCTGGCACAGTACTTGCATCGCAAACAAAGCCCACAGCAACTGACAGCTGCTACTGTTGTGTTGTTCTACAGCCCACTCACTCTGTGTGCTACTGGTAGGCATGAGGACATTACATATTTTCATAAATTAATTAGAAAGTGTGTTAAAATGAGCACTGATCAGTTTTTGCCAGGCTTTATCAAGTCTTACCCACTCCCAAACAAATCTGATTCAAGAAATTCTGGATTATGTAGCCTGTACAGTCTATAGGCAAATATACACAGTGTTATTTTGTTAATGTTCCACATAATTCATTCTGATTCTACTAGCCATTAAAAGGTAAAGATTTCCCCTGACATTAAGTCTAGTCGTGTCCAACACTGGGGGTGGTGCTCATCTTCATTTCTAAACCAAAGAGCTGGCATTTTCCGTAGACACCTCCTAGGTCATGTGGCTAGCATGACTGCATGGAGTGCCTTTGCCTTCCCGCAGAAGTGGTACCTATTGATCTACTCATACTTGCATGTTTCCGAATTGCTAGGTTAGTAGAAACTGGGGTTAACACTGGGAGCTCACCCCGCTCCCTGAATTCGAACCACCAACCTTTTGGTCAGCAAATTCAGCAGCTCAGTGGTTTAACCTGCTGTGCTACCAGGGGGACCTAATAGCCATAGAATAGCCTGTGCAAGTCTTTTGCTCTAGAAAAGGCAATCTGAAGCCTTTCCTCCCACCCCAATCATATTCAGCTACTTGAAGATTTCAGTAGATACTGCACATGCATTCCAGGCATATGTTTGAAACCAACAGAGACTAAAAACTACTTGTGATATTACCAAAAACTGTTATTCGTGGGGATTTAAAAGGTAGTAACAAGTTTTTAGGGGAGAAACAATGTATTTTTCTCTTTTTAAAACAATGGCAAAGATTGCCATATCCTCATACAAACAAGTCCATGAAGCACTTTTGGGGTGTAAAGCACAGAGTCCTAACTCCACACTGTATCGCATGAAGGTGTGCAATAAAGTCTAGAGTTAGGACTCTATTTTTTTGAAGAAAGAAAGGAAAGTGACACAGTGAAAGGGAAAAGTTACACTGCCCATCCAGAAGTGCAAATTTGCACAGTTGAGGCACCACAATTGCACAATGCCAACAACTGTGTGATCCCACCTATCACCATGATGGCAAGTTGCTGCTATCCCAGTTTGCAGGATAATGGCAAGTGTGTGGTAATGTCCTCTGAGTGTGTGGTCCGTAGTCTTATTGTCTTGTATTGAAATGTCTTTCTTATCCTGTCCTCAGACCCTGCCACTGTGACCTATACCCTCCAGCAACAGGTCCTGGGTACCAGCCACTGGACAGTTTTTGCCACGGGTGTGCGTCACACAACCTACACTGTTCTTGCTCTGAAAAAGGGGATCCGGTATATGTTTCGTGTACTCACAACAACAGCCAAAACCAACAGCAAGCCCTCTCCATCCTCTGAGCCTGTGCAGCTCCTTGACCGTGGTAAGCTGACATGAAAGCAGGGGAGAAAGAGGAAAGGCCAGAGGTGGAAGTAGTAGTAGTAGTAGTAACAACAACAACTTTATTCTTATATCCCACCACCATCTCCCCAAAGGGACCCGGGGAGGCTTACAGTGACAAAAAGTGTCTAAAAACAAAACATAGGCGTGAGCACAATATGAAATACATATAGAAACATTGACTCGGACTCACTCATTACACTAGAGAATGAATCCACTTAAAAATCTGGTTTCTGCCTCCTGCAGAATTCTGGGCTTTGTAGTTTTAGTAAGGCTGTGAAGGCTCCTCCCTAAACTACAAACCTCAAAATTCTGCAGGAGGCAGAAACCAGATTTAAAGTGGATTTATTCTCTAGTGTGATGAGGTAGTTAAAGAAGAAAGAGGAAACTGGAGACGACTCTGTCTCTCCACCCCTCTGCTTCAACTAAAGTAAAAGAGGGCCCTTGTTCACCATTTACAAATGCTAGAAAAGTAAAATTTTGGACAAACCATGCAGCTTTCTACTAACAGAATGGGGGGCTGAATATTGGATGTTTCCATCCTTGTCCAACCTATCTGCCATTAAATTAAATTTATTTTTATACAGAATGACTGAGGAGGCCAATGGTCAAAAGTATTTATGGGAGCAGAAGAAAAATGTTGCATTTTTAACCTCTTGCTTTCTTGTCTGTTGTTTTAATTAGTTTATAGGGTTTACAAAAGCCCAAGGTTCAGTACTAAAGATTAAAAATCTAATCTATTTGATGCTGCTATTTCTCCAGACTCTGCAGGAAAAACAAAATCCATGAATATTTTCTCTCTCAGGAAAACTTGCTTTCTGCAGCAATTTTGTGGTTGTTCTTCTGTTTAAATGTAAATTCACTGACCTTACCTTTTCAATTCCCCCGCCTCTCTGGGTGTCGAACATTTATAAAAGCATTATTAGCAACTGAAGGTTCCAAAACACATAAAACCATTTATTTTTAGCTTGTCTCATCATCATCTTAAAGGTCATGGGAAATTTTCCCTTCTACTCACGACAAATGCTAGTAGTAATATTAAAGCTTTATGGAAATAGGTTCCTATATAACAGGCATGGGAAAACTTCAGCCCTCCAGGTGTTTTGGACTTCAACTCCCACAATTCCTAATAGTCGGTAGGCTGTTAGGAATTGTGGGAGTTGAAGTCCAAAACACCTGGAGGGCCGAAGTTTGCCCATGCCTGCTATATAATGAATTGGATTTTGTAAAATGTATGCTAGAGTTGTGGGCACTCGAGATGGGGTGTTTCAGTGATGACCTCATTTTCAAACTTTCTCTTGCAAGATATATCTAGAGTTTCATCATTTAAATACATTTAAAACATTTTTGTTTCAATCTGCATTTTCCAGAAAGTGCATAAGGGACTGTCAATTTGGCTTTCCCTAAATAATCTTTGAAACAGTAGACTGGTGAGGATGCTGTGAATGCCCTCATGGTACTGCAGTTTCCAGGATTCAATGAAAGAACTACTGGTAAAACAATTTATTGGAAAAGAGTTGTGCTTGTAAAGAAACCTAGTATCAAGAACAAAATAGGTATGATTTGGATGAACTTGGTCTCATATATAAATGATGCATTCATACACCCTCCCATATATCACAGATGAAAACAAGGACACGTCTGGCGAAGTGCTGCAGCAGTTTGCTTTTGTCAGAGCCCACTGGGAAGGGAAAGATTCCAACTTTTTGTTCTCCTCTCACCTCCAACTAAATTAATTGAGTATCAAAGTACTTGGAACTTTAAACCCAGGCTGGATCTATACCAGCGTTTCTCAACTTGGGGGTCGGGGCCCTTGGGGGAGTCACGAGGGGGTGCCAGAGGGGTTGCTAAAGACCATAAGAAAACAGTATTTTCTGTTGGTAATGGGGTCCTGTTTAGGAAGTTTGGCCCAATTCTGTCAATGCTGGGGTTCAGAATACTCTTTGATTGTAGGTGAACTATCAATCCCAGCAACTACAACTTCCGAATAAACTACTGTTGGAGTTTATTTTCCATAAACTCCAACAGTGTCCACATTTGGGTATATTAAGCATTCGTGCCAAGTTTAGTCCAAGTTTAGTCTAAATCCATTATTGTTTAAGTCCACAGTGTTCTCTGGATGTAGGTGAACTACAACTCCCAAACTCAAGGTCAAAGCCCACCAAACCCTTCCAGTATTTTCTGTTGGTCATGGGAATTCTGTGTGCCGAGTTTGTTCAATTCCATCCTTGGTTGAATTCAAAATGCTCTTTGATTGTAACTTAACTATAAATCCCAGCAACTACAACTCCCAAATGGCAAAATCAATCCCCCCAATCTTACAAGTATTCAAATTTGGGCATATTGGGTATTTGTGCCAAATTTGGTCCAGCTAATGAAAATACATCCTGCATATAAGATATTTACAGTAGCAAAACAATAGTTACAAAGTAGCAACGAAAATAATTTTATGGTTGGGAGTCACTACAACATGAGGACCTGTATTAAGGGGAAGGTTGAGAAACACTGATCTATACCATACCATCCAGTTTCCGAATCCAGATGATCTACTTTGAATTGGATTATCCATTTACAAGCAGATTATCTGGATTCAGAGTCTGCATTATATGGTAGTATTGATCCAGCTTCAGATGGAAGCAACCAAAGTAATCCAAGAAAGGAAGAAGCTGGTAAGAGAAGAAACTATGGACATTTTAAAAGCAGCTGAAAGAAGTGGGACCAATGGAGGATTAATTAGGACTATTCCTGCCAAACCAGGATAGTTGGAGTGTATGTATTCAGCTCCTCCCACTCATGAGCTGTTTATGAACCCTTGAACCCTGCTCCTTTTCTGGCACAAAGTATGTGTATGTGTGGGGTTATTGCCTTCCCTAGCAACCACTATTTGCTTAGATTTGATTTTTGCTTGGGGCAGCCTGAAGGCACAAAACCCACTCCTGTACCCACTGCAGTTGCTCACTCCAGGTCTAGAACAGCAATCTGACTTTCTTGGTCCTAATTCTTCTTACTTTGGTGACTTGTGCTTGCAGGTCCTTACTTGGAAGAGGCCCCCATAATCCTGGACAAACCAGATGTGATGTATGCGGTAGAGGGCCAATCAGCCTGTATTACAGTAACCCTCAATCACGTAGAGGTTGCTGTTACCTGGAGGAGGTAGGGCAGCCCTCCACTTGACAGTCGTATATGTAGCTCATTGTACTCCCTCCACCCATATTATTGGGGATGCTATGAGGAGTATTTTCATACTATTCAATAGTAGTATTCTGATATTATGTGAGTTGCCATGGCTCCATCATCTGGAATCCTGGGATTTGTAGTTTGGGAAGATCCTAGACCTCTTGGGCTGAGAATGCTAAGCATTCCTCCTGGCTGGAACTATAGTAGTTAAAGTTGAATCATAATGCTATTGTGAAAGAGACTAAACTAATGCTAAGAGCAGTGGTTCTCAACCTGTGGGTCCCCAGAGGTTTTGGCCTTCAACTCCCAGAAATCCTAACAGCTGGTAAAGTGGCAGGTTGAGAACGACTGGCTAAGAGGATGCCCAGTCTTTGGGAGATGATGAAGAGAGAAAGGGAAAGACAAGAAGGAATGGTGAAGGATGTATCCCAGGGCAGTTTTTACTGTGATTTCTTGGTTACTTTTATATGCTGTCATTATTGTTGTTATCTAGATCTTGTTCAATTCTTTGAGTTCAGAATGCTTGATGTCATTAATTTGAGATTCGTTATGTCCCCAAAGTATTCACTGGATAAAGATCCATTTTTTTTGTAGGCAAACCTAGGTTTGTACATTTACAACCGGGTGTACACTCATCAAAGTGTTGTAGCCTGTCATGGTGTGCTCCCTTGTGAGTACACATCTCTGATTCATGTGTCTGCACTTTGTGTTTCTCATATTTATGCTCTTGGGTTTATGATGCTACAAACATTGTAGGTGTAATCTAATGAGTGTAAGTGTCTCTACACAATTACAGGGTTTGGGAAACAAAGCGATAGTGATTTTCATCTTTTAATTTAAAGACTATATAAAGAATTGTAACAAATATTTTATATCATGCAATTTCAGCTTTAGGTGTGCCTCAACAGCTTCTTGTTTTGCTGATGTTATTGTTTCCGGGTAATGTGTTTTATCGGCTGCATCTGTCTGTTTTTGTTATACTGCTGTTGCTGCTGTTTTGGATTTTATTGTGCTTTATTGTGAGTTTTAATTGCTGTTAGCTGCCCCGAGTGGTGCATAAGCACTAAAAGGCGGAGAAGATGGGTTTTCCAATAAATAATTTAAACAACAACAATAAAGAGATATTGTGAATCATCACCACTGTTCATGCAATATGCTGTGTTACTCCTCAAGAACATTGACTTAAGAGTCTGGAAAAGCATGAGGTGAATTCTTATTGATGCACAAAGTTTGGAAAAGGTTTTTTAGTGCAACTCCTCAAATTTCCTTAAGCAGCTATTGGTCTGTGCGAGTTGCAGGATTCTGAGAGGTCTAATCTAAGGCAGAATTTTTTCAAGGTCTGTTGCAAAGGTCACATCTACCAACTGCCATATAATCCAGTATAAAGCACATAATCTGCATTCAGAAACTGGATTATATGGTAGTGTAGATGGAGCCTGAGGCACCTTGGTTAGGGATTAAGGCAGCTGAGAAGCCATGGAGGCAGCCAACAAAGCTCTCTGATAGAGGGCTTAGACTGAACTGGTAAAATTCATAGCTTCCCATCCTGTACTTTTCTTCTTTCTCATCTTTCCCAGGTCTGGTGTGGTCTTGAAGGATGGTGATCCCAACTGGGAGATGAGCATGCCTGATGATGACCAACACTCTATACGATTTGTCCGAGTGGGTAGGGGGGATGTGGGGGAAATGACCTGTGAGGTGAGCAACCAGCATGGATATGACCACTGCTTCATCAACTTGGAACTAGCAGGTATGGGATGCTCAGATTGCCCTAAATTCTTGCTCCATCATCAACTCAAGTTCATACTCTGAGAACAATACCTTCCCTGGGAATCATGTCCCACATCCTTATTGGGATACAAGGCATTCTCATAATATGGGGCAGAGCCACGGTCACACACATGAGCAGTGGTGCGTTGTTAGAGGTTCTTGCTCCCATGGCTTGTTGCCTTTAGACCAACAGTTCTCAACCTGTGTGTTCCCAGATGTTTTTGCCTTCAGCTCCCAGAAATCCTAACAGCTGGTAAACTGGCTGGGATTTCTGGGAGTTGTAGGCCAAAACACCTGGGGATCCACAGGTTGATAACTTCTGCTTTAGACTATATATCAATAGACTGAAGCAGGAAGAGAGAGAATGGCCTTCACAAGAAAGACTGAAGGAAATAGACTTGCATGTAGTGGTGGGTGTGAGGTTGGTGAACTTTAATTAATGAGTTTAGTAGGTCTTCTCCTGCTTCAGCAGCTTGTGTTCCTATCCCCAGAGGCACCCCGCTTTGAATCAATCATGGAAGACATTGAAGTTGGTGTGGGTGAGACCCCACAGTTTGCTGTAGTTGTAGAGGGAAAACCCCTTCCAGACATCATGTGGTACAAGGTAAGTGTGGGCCCAGATCTGAGGGAGACTGCTATGGTTGTCTTTCACTGAAGATTTTTAAAGCCTCATCTTATGCAGCTTTTTGATGATCATCCTATAAGTTCCTCTCACTGGTCATCTCTTATGCTCTCCCCCTCCCCTGTCCCACAACTCAGATGCATTCTAGGTTTTCTTGATATGACACAGTGTAGTGAGACTAAGAGCTTTGATGGGGACATGAGTCTTCTGCACTTTGAGGTGGATAGCCAGACTGTGCTTGCATTTTGCCTGTCTGAAGTCTAAGGTTCTGGAAGTTAGCCACTCATTCCTGAACCATGAATAATGGCGGAGAGGTTGGGGTGACTTTCCCAGAGAGGGAAGCAGTTGGGGAAAGATGAAGAAAACTTGAGTGGAGAATCTCATGAAGGAGCATAGTCTTCCTGCAGCAGGCTTGTAAAAGCACAACAAGGGGAAACCCTCGGTGGCCATTTCTCTAACCCAGCAGTGAGCAACTTTTGACTCTGAATGTTGTCAGAATGGAACAGCCATCAGCCATAGTGTGCATAGCCAGTAGTAAGCGTTGGGGGCGGGGAGGGGTGTGTGTGTGGCCTCATATCTGGAGGATTACTAGTTGCCTAACCCCCTGTTTGCAAATATTTTTGTCCCAATATGTCTCCAATAGGATGAGGTGCTCCTGACTGAAAGCAACCACCTGAGTTTTGTGTATGAGGAAAGTGAATGCTCACTAGTGATACTGAACACCACAGAGCAAGACAGTGGAGTTTACACATGTATTGCACGCAACGTGGCTGGAGAAGTGTCTTGCAAAGCTGAGCTTGTAGTTCGTGCAGGTAGGTGATATCATACTAGCCAAAAGAGCTGCCATTTGTTAGCTTATAGGTAGCACCAGGCAGCAAGACTCCCCAAGTAGGGTTGAGAATTGGTGGTGGTCTACTACTGAGCAATATTGTTGTTATTATTGTTATTATTATTATAATAATAATAATTATATAGTGAGTGTTAGAATGCAGCTAGAGTTCTTTGGTGATACATCTTCAATCCAGATCTAGAATATGGACCATCAAACCCAGTGTTCCTGAGGTCTCTTGCTGGAGCTAAAGGTTATAGTTCATCATGCATAAAGTGCCATTGTTTTAACCATGCAGGGGCTAGACTCCTGTGGTATGAAGAGTAATACTGGCCAAGCCAGAGACTGCTTTACAACCACAGAAGATATATTAAATTTTAAAAGAGATGTGATAGATCAGACCTATTTAGCCCAGTGTTCTCTTCCCACAGTGCCAATCAGGAGACCATAGCATATCCATAAGCAGATCACAAACCGTTAGCAGTCTTCTACTCCAGCAACGATATATTACCTCTTGTCCCTGAAGGAATATATCCCCTCAGGACTAGTTGCACATGTAGAAGGATAAAGGAGGCTACTGTGGCGTAATGTAAAATAAACCACGTGTAGTACACATTTGATCAGCCCACACACTGTCTTGTCAGAGAAAGAAAATATGCCACACAGATGAACAATAAAGAACAAGTAGTTTACTTGTTCTTTATTGTTCAGAACAACATATTTACTAATAGTTCAGAACAACATATTTACAGTGTGATCAGTCACAGCACTCCCATAATGTGCTTTTATGAGAGATTTAAAATAGTATTTCTTTTGTCCATGTAGATAAATGCCTGCAACAGCTCATGAAGCAAGAACACACTCCAAATTATCTCTCTGCTTCTTCTTTCTTCTCTCTCTGCACCTGCTTAGCTCAAGCCTGAACAAAAATGTAACAGTAACCAAATGTCCCAGTCTCAGCCTGCTCCCCAGGCATTGCCCGACCAATCGGCTTCATGCATCTTATTTTACATTTGGCACACACACACTCACTGATTCCTTGCATGCTCCAACAGCTACGTCATACCAAACCATAGAGCTGGATTATTTATTTTATACGTGTGCACACACTGACTAACACTGGCTCTCCAAGGACTCAGATTGGGGGTGCAACTGACCTTACCTGACAAAAATTGGGACTTTTTTCATGCCAAGCGTGCACTCTGTCACAGAGCTACAGTCTTTTCTCACTGAGACTTAAAGTCAGGTCCAAGAGGTTCTTGGTTTGTATTTAAGAGTTTCTGATAGTGCACTCCCTGCTAAAGGTTCCTGCAAATATTTTCCTCTTCATAACATGAATTAGGCTAATGATTCCAAATGAGCTGTAATAAGGGCAAAACAAATTCTATATGATTCTATAGATAGAAGGAATAGGATAGAAGGAATTCTATAGATAGAAGGAACCCAAGAATGGAGTTGCAGAGTGAATGCTTTTCTTCTACTTACTGTTGCTTTTCTCCTTCTCTGCCCCCTTTCCCCTGCTTTCCTTGTAGCTGTAGCAGATGCGGATGCTGCACGGGCAGAGGAAGAGTCCCACACAGCCCGCCGCCTGGCTGACTATTATGATGTCCATGAGGAGATCAACAGGTGAGGGAAGAAGGAGAAAGCCATCAGCAAAAGGGAAAGAAGATAGGCTGTGGCTGTGTTGGGTGGGACCTTTATTTGGTGGAGTCAAATCCATTAGAAAGCTTCTTGGCATAGAAAGGGATGCACATTTCACTTACAGGAGCTGTATTGCTCTATGGACAAGATTTACAAGTGTGGATTCGTTTATGCATTGATCCAACCCATTCTCTCACTATGCAGTTGGCTGACCTTTGATGTGTAGCACAGGTTCTCTGCAGCTGTAGTTGTAGGAAATATTGGTACATTTGCAGCTGTACAGCAAAAGAAAGGAAGTAATCACCTGAAAAGTTGCAATACTACTATAGTATAGTTGCACCATTTTTACTGAGGAAAGGAAGTAATTGTAAGTAAGTAGTTGTTTGTAATGTGTAACATCCAAGTTCTGCCAAAGCAAGGAGAAGGGGCAAGGGAACTTTACTTGGCAGACTCTCAGTTGATGTGTGTTTCCCAGGGGAGCCTTTTCGTATGTGCGACGCGTGACCCAGAAGAGTTCCGGTTTGGCCTTTGCTGCCAAGTTCATCCCATGCCGTGCCAAAGCCAAGAAATCAGCACGCCGTGAACTTGGCATCCTAGCTCAGCTTGACCATGAACGTGTTGTCTACTTCCATGATGCCTTTGAGAAAAGAAATGCCCTCATCATTGTCATGGAGCTGTATCCTCCTCCATTTTATTTATATATCTTAGTTTATTTGTTGACTGTTATACCCCAACTGTCTTTGCTGACTTTCCCCTTCGGCATGGCTCAGGATGGCCCTATTTCTGGGGTCTCGTTGGGTGAGAACACTGAATCTAGGCAGTGGACAATTCTTCTCTATTTACTCCTAAAATGGCACCTGAGGGACCTTCCACACAGTCCTATATCCCAGAATATCAAGGTAGAAAATCTCATATTATCTGAGTATAGACTCAGATAACCCAGTTCAAAACAGATATTGTAGGATTTTCTGCCTTGATATTCTGGGTTATAGGGACTGTGTGGAAGGGCCCTGAGATTTCTTGCATGCACACTGTTTCCAGGATCGCCTGACAACTATATGAACACAGAATTTAGGGAACTGCTGTGGGAAGATAACAGGGTAGGCCTCTATGGTAGGAAACTGTATAGTACCATTTTAGATATCGTTTTCCTTGACGGATTGTGTAGCTGCACTGGAGATGAACTACTGGAACGTATAGCAAGGAAGTCTTCTGTGAACGAATCCGAAGTAAGTTCAAGGCTGTAATAATACAGGTAATACAGGACCCTTCTCATCTGCTCATGCAATGAAAATATTTATGTATTAGGAAACACATTAGACACTCTTCAATTGGGATTTTAGAACAGTTTGCATGTAATTAAAAAAAACCAAAACAAATAAAAGCCAAGAACAAAGCCACCAGCAGAGTTTGGTTTAAGTCACCAACTCTTAATTATGATAGCAAGGGGCCTCATAGAAAGGCCCTAAAACTTTGGTTTGTGTATCATAAGAAATGCTTAGATAAACAGGGATCAAACATTTCAGAGCTTTAAAAGTCACAGTAACATTTTCATTTATGTTTGAAACTGAAAAAGGAGCTGGTGAGTTGTCTTAAAACTGTTGCTGTTTCTCTCTCTGCCAGCAAGTACCTCCATTACATCTCTCTGAACCAAATGTAGTTTCCGAAGAGTCTTCAAGAGCAACTGCATTTCATGCCGTAATCAAGAGACAATGCTACCAGAGCATAGTCAACCAAGGCCAGGCCCAGCTAACTCTATCCTGGAGTAGCAGAAACTGACATACCTGACTCAAAGTTTCCTTACTATGATCACTAGGAACTTCCAAGAGAAGGCTCAGCCTAAGAGGACTTCTCCTTTTATGGATGTCTGAAGAAGGCAGTGGAACAATATCTAGAATAACGTGGAAACACCACCTTCAGCATCAGATGAATCATTCACATCAGCTCTGTCTCTACAATGAGCTTCAGATTCTTTGTCACTCAGCTGATGACAATGAAATCTTCTAAGATGTTCAGAAGTGTTCATAAGGCCTCCCTCCAGTCTTTTTCCTAGCAATATTTTGGATGAGCAAAGCAATTGTAGTACCAAGTCCCACAAAGGCATATCTGATGTATTTCAGATTTCAATAGTAATGTCAAAAATACGTAGTATGATTATACGTAGAATTTGTGCTACATTAGAACAGTAAAGACAAAAAGTACTTAAGTAAAATAAACATCAAATATTAATGGATGGCAAACAGATTTCCATTTCATCTGGGGTGGAGATAGTATTATGGTTTGGTGATCTATTTTCCTCCATTCAGTACATGGGACTTGATTTGATATCATATTAACTGTGGCTTACACTCCATGCAGATACGCTCCTACATGCGGCAGGTCCTAGAGGGAATCAACTACCTTCATCATCATGGAATCTTACATCTTGATATTAAGGTGAGTATATTCCAACATGCCCTGTAGTCTATCCATGACTTTGTTGGGTTCCCTAAGCATTTGGCTCAACTTTTGCATGGGACCATAATAATCTTGTTCAGCTGAAACAAGTAACATAAATGCTTAATGTGATTGTAAATGCTATAGAATTAGGCTTTGCTTCTTAAATAATTGGTGAAAGCTGACATTCACTCTTACAGAGTCAACAGAACTTAAATCTCCTACTCTTAAAGCAGCAAATATTCTTGGTTTTCAAATCCATTGCTCTGTCTACTTCTTTCTGCATAGTAGACTATAACAATTGCTTGTCTAAAAATTGCCTGGTTGCTAGAGCTATTAAGCTTGGTCAAAGGGATAGCCTGTTGGTTGTTCAGATTAACCTGTGATAGATGTGTATTTGTGCCTTTAAGTCACATGTGAACTTAAGGGGAAAAAAATAGGCATTTTATAGAGTTTTATTAGTCAAGGAATGCTTAAGAGATGATTTTACCAATTCCTTCCTCTGAAATATAGCATATTTATTGGCAGTCTCCCATCAAAGTACTTATCGGAACTAACCCTTTTAAGCTTCTAAGATCAGACATGACCTGGTGCCTTTAGGCCCTAACCTGTATCTACAGCACTACAATCATTGATTGCTGGGAAATATAGTCTGATGGAAAACAGGATAGGAAGAACAGGAAATGAGAAGGAAGAGAAGCTTCCTAGCTCTCCTCAATTTACAGAAAAAGTATCCTTGTTGTGCTAGTTTTGTTATCTGTATTGGAATTTTACCTCAGTCACGTCATGCAATGAAGAGACTTCCCTTCAGTTGGAAAAAGAGGTTTGAGACATTATTATTGTGCTTTATAGGGTATTTTGGTATGCCCCTTGCTCCACCCATCCTGCTAAAATTTGTAGAAAGAAGCCAGATGATCACATTGAAACAGGGAAGTGTTAGGCATAGTAGAGCTCAGTTTTGAAATGAAATTGATGATTGCCCTACCTTCATCACGCTGTTAAATGAATCCGTGTTACTCAGTATTCTTTTTGTTTATTTGCTATCACACTTTAAAGATTTGGCCCGGTCCACCATCTTTCCCATCCCTTAGAAAAAATATACTCTCTTTAAAATGTCAGTTGTTATGTGTCTTCAATTTCAGAAGCAGGGTGGGAGGAAAAGCAGTGATGCCCTCCCTCCCTCTCTTTCTCTCTCAGCTGTCCCACAGAGAAGGATGTAGACCCTGAGAAACTATAACTCCCAATACTGCATAGTATGGAGCTATGTTAAAGTGGGTCCCAACTGCATTTGTTCTCCAGTACAGATGCACCCAGAGGAGGGTACGGAGCTTGGCAAACAATCGCTCCTAGGACTGCATAGTATGGAGCTTTCTTATTTAAAGTGGGTCCCAACTGCACTTATTCTCCAGTGCAGATGCACCCAATTATTGGCTTGGCTCTTCCCACAAATTGAGGAAACATTTCATTTTAAATCTGGGAGTAACTAATGCCATTGCATGACAGAAATGGCCACACATCCGGATCATTATCAAAAATTCACTTTCCCACCACTGGGTTGAAATGTTTGAAAAGAAGTGTGGACCCCCACACTTAAAATACACAAAGAATGCTGCATCCTACATGTGAACCCAATGTGATGGGAACAGTGGCTTTCCGCATTTTAAATATAGCACTCAGTGGTATTTAATAAATGTGATGAAGTGGGATGAAGAGGGTTGAGCAGGAATGATGCTATTGGGATTTCCTAAGAGACTGGAAGAGTTTATATTACAGCTTTCAGAATCTCAAGCCAGCATGGTCAAAGTCAGGAATAAATGTAACATATGAGCCACTTCCCCAGAAGAAGAGTAGATATGACTGGACAAGTACAGATTATTGGCAAACAGCAGGGTATCCAAGACATTTCATCCCTGTTCTAACATAAGAAGAGACTTGCTGAGCCAGACCGGAGGCTTCCGTAATTCAGTATTCTGTTCCTCAGAGCAGCTAACTAGATGCTGCTAGGAAGCCCACAAGTCAGTGTGAGTTTAACTACCCCCTCCTGTTCCTGTTCCTTAGCATAGCAGCAAAACATTCAAGAATATTTTCCACTTTCATCACTGTGGGAAATGAATGGAGTGGATGTCTGAGACCCCATGGGAGAAGCCTCAGTTCCAAGCAGAATGGTTTCTTTAATAAGTGTTGCAACGGGGAGGTTGGCAGAACAACAACAAATGCAGGCCAGGTCTTTGTGAGAACGTGGATTGCATCTTGATGAACAACTCAAAATGAGAGGATACAGGGGAAAAAAGTTTCAAGGACTGTGTTTGGTGCCAAAACCCAAAAGATGTTCTGATTTTATGGTATACATTGGATTTGTGAATGGGCTGCAAATGGTTAGCTGAATCTGCCTTGAGGCAGGGAAAGCCTCCCCGCTCCCCTCTATTTGGCATCATCTCTGATAGACTCCAGCAGGAGCTCAGGATGCTTAACATATAGACAAGCAGATGGCAGGTGAGTGGACAAGAAACATTTCAAGGCTTCCAAGGGGGTGAGAATATGGACTGTGGAGTAGTTCCTATATTAAGCAAGATGCAAGAGAGCATAAATCTGTGCTAGTGCCCCCTTTTCTCAGAATTAAGCAACAATGGGGTTAACTGCAGGGGCAGTTTCCTTGTGGAGGAGTCAATCCTCATGTATTTCCAGATGAAAGCCGAATGCCCTAAGAAATATACTTTTATCAATCATAAATAATATAATGTTGATTGCATAGAATTTCCTGGAGAAGGGAATCATTTCTGTAATCTTTTCCCATTAAAAGTTGTAATTGGTGATTATCCCTCCTGAAGGTCTGGACATTTCTCAGTGGCAAGTTAATTTTTTGTAAGCAAACAGCTTTTAACCCTTCTCTGCTTTGTTCTTCCTCGCAGCCAGAAAACCTGCTGTTGGCCGAACCAGGCAGTGATCAGGTGAGAATCTGTGATTTTGGCAATGCCCAGGAGCTGACTCCAGATGAGCCCCAGTACTGCAAATATGGCACCCCTGAATTCGTGGGCCCCGAGATCATCAGCCAGAGTCCTGTCTCCGGTGTCACCGATGTCTGGTAAAAAGAGTCACTGACAAAATGTGGTGTGCTTTTAGAGAAATAAAATGCTTAGTTTAAGCACCGGGCTTGTTCCAGAGAGGATTACTACAGCAAGGGATTACTACTAAACCCTTGTGCCAGCAAGACTGCTGAAAGAAAGGTTGGCAGTTTGAATCTGGGGAGCAGAGTGGGCTCCCGTCTGTCAGCTCCAGCTCCAGCTCCCCATGCGGGGACATGAGAGAAGCCTCCCACAGGATGGTAAAATATCTGGGCATCCCCTGGGCAACGTCCTTGCACATGACCAATTCTTGCAGTTTCTCAAATCACTCCTGTCATGAGAAAAAAAAAAGCAGGAGCAGATATGGCTAGAGCGGATTGCCCTGAGAATTCTGCTGGCTGTGGTATTTAAAATTATAGTAAGATAATAGTGAGGGATTGTGGGATGACTCAGAGCCACAGCTTGTGTGGTCTCTTTCATTTTGACTTTTGTGTACAAGTTTCTGCCATTCTCTTTTAAAGACATTGAACATCAACCAAAAGTGTTCTTCTCGTTTGCCACAGTGGACCTTATTGTGATACATTTTTTTTCACTTCTGTGTTGGGTATCGAAGAGACCCGGAGCAAATATGTCTGTTTTCTTTTTACAGGCCACTGGGAGTCATCACATATCTATGGTAAGCCTCAAATCCAGGGAATTGAGCTAGGGCCATACAAGTTTTTCTCATACTTCATGCATCTAATAATAACACTTTATTTATATTCTGCCCTTTTCACCCCAAAGGGGAATCAGGGCGGATCACAGTACATATACACAGCAAACATCCTATGCCGCTTTGTATAGACAATGCACAGACAGAACAGAAGGAGGTGGCTTTTGTTTCGACTCAGTGTCCAGCTGTTTTTGGTGCCATGAAAGGTTGGCCTCAAGTCCAGGGAATGCTGTTGCTCTATCCTCTATGATGAATTGCTGTCAGGACTTCCTCCTTCCTTTTAGTCGCCTATTATTATTATTATTATTATTATTATTATTATTATTATTTTTCATGCATCTCCATCATACTCAATGAACTGGTGGCACAAATGCACAAGAGCAAGTATTTTCTTGTACATTAAAATGATAATTCTTGGAGCATGGGGAAAATTACATTTTTGGAATACAGTGATGACCAATCATAGTCCGTAAAGAAACTTGTTCGAGGTTTGATAATCCCACCCCTCTATGCACTGACATAATGCCTCATTCTGCTTTCTGAGACTCTACTAAATGGGGGTGAGGACCCTTGAAAACCTATCCCAATACATTTCACCAATTACACCAAAACTATTTGCCTATATGTTGGGTGGGCTTAGGTGTCCTTCGGAGTTTATCCCAAGCATGCACTTTGACTACCTGCAAAGGATTTGCTTATTATTTTCTTTCTCTCAGTCTCACAGGGATCTCCCCATTTGTGGGTGAGAATGACAAGACAACACTCATGAATATCCGCAACTACAATGTGGCTTTTGAGGAGAGTATGTTCACAGGATTGACAAGAGAGGCAAAAGGCTTTGTCATCAAAGTGTTAGTGAATGATCGCCTGTGAGTAATGGGGTCTTTTTAGGGTCCTCTTTCAGGGAGGGATTGAGGCTTTTATGTGCAGGTCCACAAAACCTTCAACTCAATCTGAAATTTAGCATGCTGCACCAGCTTTATGCCTATTTTAAAAATCACCATTATTTTACAAGTCTTCTTTGCATAATCCAATCTGCTACCTATATCATAGAAGGATACAATTTAATGTGGCTTGATGTTTATTGTATGTTTTATTACCACTGTTATGGGTTGTTTTCAAATGTGAAGCTCCAAAGTTTGTAAATAAAGAAACAAAGAGGGCTCCAACTCTCTCCTGCACCACGTAATGAACAGAGACAGAAAAGAAGCTTTGATCTCCCTCCAGTGAGACAGAAGGGGAAAGCCCCATGGCCAGAGGGGCAGAAAAAACCCGGGAGAAGGACAGAATGAGGTTGAGAACAAAGAAACATACATAGAAATAATATGATCACTCTATGTCAGAAGTGGGACAGTGAAATCCTGTTTGTTTGTTTATTTATTTATTTATCCCCTTCTCACCCTGAAGGGGACTCAAAGCAGCTTATAAGTAATATGTAAATACAATATATTATATTATTAACATAGCACAATATTAGTATTATATATTCCTATATTGTACTATACCATTATACTGTAATATTACATGTAATATAAAATATATAATTATAAAATCATATTATTAGTAGTATTATTATATTATATTACATTATAATATTATCAATATTATATGTATCTTCAATATATTATTTTATATTATATTATTAGCACAGTGCAGAAGACAAGGTGGAACTGTCTTCCTGGCCCCCTCTCTTCACTCTGGTCCCAGAGCAGCAGTTAGTGCTGGGGGGAGAGGCTCCCAACTGCTGGAGGAGGGCCGAAGTTGGCCTGTGCCTTATCTTAAGAATTGTGCAAGGTGAAGTCCAAAATAGGCGGAGGAAGGCTGAAGCTGGGCATCCTAGGGCTGCCTTTGTGGTTTCTAGGACCTTCCCTGTTCCAGAAACATTTTGGCCCCTTTGGGGCTTCAGGGACAATGTCTCCATATTATCGTCATCCCAGCCAATATAGTTCCAGGAGAGAACTTTTTCTTCTACTGAAAATGACCTATAAATTGATACAGGTCATTTCCTGTTGGAAAAAAGGCCTCTGCAGAGCATACATTGTCACAGGTGGGCAAAAAAATACAACAATTTAGACCCCCACACCTTCGGGGGAATTGGGGGCAAAATGCAGATTACCAAGTTTGCTGGAAGGATAATGTAGTCTTTAACCCTTGTGCGACTGTGGAGCAGAACAGACAACTCCGCATCTGTATGCTTGTCCACAGTGTCCTGCATCATGTACAGGGGGAGAATTGTTGAAAGCTACAGACAAGATATTTAGCCACTTGTTCTCCTTCTAATTTATGCAATGCTTATGATACAAAATAAATAAACCCCCAATAGTTCCTCATTCTTGCCTTATATATTCACCCTGACTTTCTTGTACACTACAGTAGCAATATATCATTTATCTAGTATTTATTTATTTCCATATATTTTGACTCTCATCTCTCTCTTTTTTAAATAGGAGGCCCAATGCAGAGCAGACTCTGGAGCATCCCTGGTTCAAGGTGAATCCAATGTTGAACTCGACTTAGAAAGAACAGTGAGGTTCATACTAGCAGCTCTTTTCAATTGCCTGACTTTGCCTCCATTTGTCCTTCGTTTCAGACCCTGGCAAAAGGGAAGAGTATCAGTACGGATCATCTCAAGCTCTTCATATCTCGTAGGAAATGGCAGGTAAATATGATTCTTATAGCAATAAGACACAGGACACTCCTTAGCGGCTGTTGAAGTGGCAGTGGGTTGAGAATTTCATAAAAGTGGGTGGGAAGGTGAACTTAAACTATTTCCACAAATGCACATCAGAAGCTTGGTCATTTCTAACTCACTAGTACACATATGCTTACCTGTTACTTATGGTTGAAAATTGTTCTTGACAGTCCTCACACAGGAATGAGTAGGTTTAAGGGTTGAAAGTGATACCTTTAATAGGACAAAGTGGCAAATATGCTATTGCGCGTTTCTGCATGCAACACTAGTCTCTTTCTCTGTGCCATTTAAATCTGTGCCAGAGTCAAGGAATGAGGAATTTTCTATATTGACAGCATTTACAGCCAAGGAGGAAGACACAAATGGGTAGTGGTGGTTCATTAGGAGAAGAAGTGGTGAAGAGATGTTTAGACCAGTAGGCTGGAGTACAGAGCTCCAATTTATTCCTTTTGTGGATGAAGATACATCTCCCAGAATCCTTCAGACAACATGACTGGGGAGTTTTGGGAATTACAGCCCAAAGTGATAATATTTCTAGGTGTAATTGAAAAGTCTCCTGATTTAGCATGGGGAAGGATTTGGGAATATAAGCAAACCTGGTTGTTTGGACGCCACAAGAGGTCTTAGTCTAGGTTAAGCGGGCCGCTGTTGGAAGAATATTAGCAAATGGTGCTGGCAAAAGGATATGGGATGGGCAGAAGTCAGGGATAAATTAGGAAATAAAACCTGGAGGTTCCTTTTGTATCTGTACAAGTCTTATATAAAATGTTGTTATTATTTCTGTTCCTTCACTTATCCTTTCTCAATTACCCTATTTAGTTATTCCTCCATAAAGGAACCTTTTCTCTGTGCAGTGAGAAATGCCAAGGCTTCATGTTTAATTTAGTTGGGTTTTATGTTGGATAGCATTCGGTAATTTTTTTGTTCATTATCTGCAAATATTCCACTTGAGCATATGTAGAAACTCCATAGAAACACTTACACGGCCCTTTGTATTTTTAAACTCCCATTTTTTAAAAAAACAAAAACAAAAAACAAAAAAAAACAGAAGTTATGTTCCACCTCTCAGAGATGCTCTACCCATAAATACATATATTGACAGGGGGTTGGGTAGATGTCCTGTGGGCTCTCTTCCAATTCTCCACTACTGTGATTCTGTGAGTGTGTACTCTCTGTCTTGGTTTCTTCCTAGCCCCTTCTTCTGTGTCTGTCTTAGCAGTCAATTTTTTTTCTATGATCACACAGAATCCTAGTTGAGTTGAAGGGGCAGGAAGAAAGGGGATGTGCCTTGCAGATATTTCTTGACTAGTTCATTTATTTATTTACAGTATTTATATTCTGCCCTTCTCACCACGAAGGGGAGTCAGGGCAGATCACAGAATACATATACAGCAAACATTCAATACCGTTATATGTAGACAGGACAGACAACAGTACAGATAGAGGTATATAAGCACTCCCCATCTTCTGCTGTCACTCCATCCTCCATGTCGAAGAGCCCTATTCACAGGCTTCCTCCTCTTTTGATCACAGGCATTTTCTGGTATTTCTATATGGTGCCATTAAAATACCTCCCCGCTTAAGCAGTACCTATATCTACTTACAACTGTTTTCAATCTGCTAGGTGGGCAGTGAGCTGGGCTGAAGGTTGGGCGCTCACCCCCAACCCAGGCTTCAAACTTTATTTATTTATCGTGTCAGTGCAACCAGTTGCTTATATTACATTTCTAACAGAGCAAAGCACAAAAAAAAATGTAATATAATCAACTGGTTGCACTGACACGATAAATAAATAAAGTTCAAAGCCTGGGTCGGGGGTGAGCGCCCGACCTTCAGCCCAGCTCACTGCCAACCTAGCAGATTGAAAACAGTTGTGAGTAGATATAGGTACTCAGTAGATATAGGCTTCGAACTGCCAATCTTTCAATTGGCAAGATTGATTGCAGCTAGTGGTTCACCTGCTGTGCTAAAGCTCGACCTAGTTAAGTTAAGCTATAACATACCTAACAAATGGAAAAGAACTATTTTGTCACAGCAGTTGAAAAAATTCTTGTGGATAATCTTTAAAAAAAATTAATGTAGAAAAAACTGTCAAGGAGAAGGACAGTCTTTCTTTCATTGTGAATGGGAATTACCAGTTTTTTCCAGAGGTTATTTGGACACAGGAATGCTGTTGTTATCTTGCTCCTGTTAAATGGTACGGGAAAGTTTGTTACTCTTGCTGCTGGACACTTTCACTGAGCAAGGAAGAGTCATTGGGTAGGCAAAACTAAATACACTATGATGGAAGGTATGAGTGGGATGAGAATACTTTCTTAATCTCTTGCCATATACTTTTACTCTCCAGCGCTCTCAGATTAGCTACAAGTGCAACATGGTGCCGCGCTCAATTCCTGAGCTTCTAGAGGACACATCCAGCCACTTGTCTATTGCTGTGCCGCGCCTTCTCAAGGCAACATCAGTGCTGTCCTCCTCTTCAGATTCTGATGACCCCGAAGAGTTGCCCTACATTCCTATGCCCCATCAGCCTGAATTTTCTGGTTCCCGCATGTCTCTCACTGAGATCCCAACCGATGATGAGCCCACGGGTCCAAACGGAGCTCCAGTGGATGAGGAGGGCATGTCCATGGAGTGGCAGGAAGAGGGGCAAGGGACCTCAGTGAATCACAAGAAGAAGGAAGAAGGGGAGCCGGGAGTTAGGAGGCAGAAGGGCATATTGCCACGAAAGCGTTCCACAGAGTTTGAGGAGCCTGGCTCTTCTGATGAGGAAGCTCATCGTGAGGCTCAGAAAAGGCCAGAAAAAAGGAGAGCTCTGAAGAAAGGATCTAGCTTGGACTCCCCGGGAGTTTCTGAAAGGGCCTCACGCAAGGGGGAGCTGCGTCGTGGGAGCTCTGCAGACAGCGCCCTCTTGCTGAACCTCCCCTCAGATGAGGCTGAACACCCCTTCCAAAAAAGCCTGACCAAGGCAGCCTCCATGGAGTTGCCTCGTCGTAGCCCTAGCCCAGGTACACTGTACCATCGAAAAGGAGTGTTACCTGAAGAGGAATATACCCAGCGCCTAGAGGTCATGCGTCAGCGCTTGCTACGGGGCAGCCCTGTGGATGGCAAATTGAGTGGTCTGCGGGGACCCTTGCTGGAAACTCTTGGCCTCGAGAAGAAGGTGTTGAGACCTCCCCGCCTGGAGAAGCAGCTGTCCCCTGGACATAAGATGGTGCGAGCAGCTTCCAGTGAGACAGCTCCCTATCACCTTCCCCCTGAGGGGCGCCTCCTTCAAAAGAGCAGCTCTTTCAGCCAGGGTGATGGGGAACCTGTCATCTTGCATCGACGCTCTGGAGAACCCCTAGAAATCCCACTGGCACAAGGTCAAAGATTAAGGGAGACACCTTCCCTTTCAGCTCTGAATGACTCAAGGCCTCACACTCCACACACCCCACAGGAGGTCCCCTCCAAGCCCTCCACCCCTGAGCTAGATGCAGGAACAAAGCCCATCACCAGGTCTAGCATCAGGAAACCTGGCCCAAGAGGATCTGAAGACAAGCTGGTGACCAGATTGGCCAAACCTGCCACCTCACAAGTTGCAAAAGCCATAGGCTCCTCAAGGGGGTCAAAACAACTCATGCCAACTTCACCTGACTCTGGTAGCTCAGCACCCAAGCGTTCTGCCTATGCTGACGTCATGCTTTCCCTGGCTGGTGAATCAGCCCAAGTCCCTCAGAGGGATGCAACAGAGCCTTCTATCACTGCCTCAGAAAGTATGCCTCAGATCTCAGCAGCTGAAACACAATCGCAAACTGCAGCCGATCCCAAGATAGCAGCACAGAAGCCTGGCAAAGAACCTACCACCACAGTTCACTCTTCCAGTTCTGAGCACATCCAGGATATTGATTCTGAAGAAGTGTTTGAGGCCAAGTTCAAAAGAGGGAGGGAAGGTTCCCTCAGCAGGGGACGTAAGCTGCTTTCCAGGTCTGAGGAGAGGCATCTGACTGGGCCTCTGGGGAGGGAGGATTCCATATATCGACCAAGTCCAGCAGGTGCCCCTCTAGAGCTGTCCAAGGCTGGGATATCTCGACGGGCACATTCAGTGCAGGACCTGCATGAGGTGGAGAAGGAAGGCGGTTTCATCCGCAGAATGTCAATGCGACTTCGCCGCACACCCCCCACTGAGAGGAGGAAGGCCAAGGAGGATGAAACAGGAGGAGCTGCCCAAGGTCGGCGATTTTCATGGGGTTTGGCTTCCAAGGACAAAAAGGATTCAGACAGCCAGAAATCAGAGCCTGGCTCCGGTGAGTCACCAGTTATGGCTGTACGCAAAAAGATTGGCAACACCATGGGGCGCCTCTCCACCCACCTTCGCAGCCAGTCACAGCAACACTCTGATGAAGACCATACGGCCACTACTGGTGACAATATCAGACAACCTGAGAAAAGAGCCCCTTTCCTTTCTCAACTGCGCCGTGCAACTTCTGAGGGTGAAAGCCTACGCCAGGTGGGCATCCCACAGAACCAGCTGGCAGCCCAGTCTGCTAATGTCCCCTCCACAGAGTCCTTCCAGTCTGAGACATCCACAGGCAATGGTGAGCCAAGATCCATAACAAAATTTGGGAAATGGTGGGTGGGACTAAGATATAAGGAGGATGAGAGTTATTCCCTTCCTTATTTGTTTTGGCAACAGGTTTGTTTGTTTGTATATGTGGGCATAGATATTCCCTTAAAAGTATATGAATTCAATAATTTATGTGGTGTTGTGCGGTTTCATAAAAGAGTATAGTATATAAGTCAGATGTTTATGCATTCTTCAGAGGTTATTATGGCGGGTCTCTTAAGCAGAGCATCTGAAGCATTAGACCAAAAATTGAACAGCTTACCAATCCACTCAATATCTAGTGGAGACAAGAAATAAAATTTAGTATTCTTCATAAGGCATTTAAGGTAGTTTTATTCAGAAAAAAATGGCCATAATAAACACAGATTCTTCTTCTTGCTAAAAGGTAAAAAGACTACTGTATGGTATCAAGAGAATTGACACATGTCACCCAGAGAGAGCTCTTATCACACATGCTTCATGGAGGAGAGGCAGGGAGAGAGGGAGAAAGAGGCGTGAGAGTAAACGAGACCCCAGAGAACAAGAAATGGCAATGTAATCCAGGAAAAGAGTGTGCGTGAACAAATACAAAACAAACAAACAGAAATTTACCATAAACATTATGGGTCTAAATGTCTAGAGAGTCACATACAATCTAATTACCATTCCAACAAAGACTGAAGAAGTGAGAACAAAATGGGAAAGCTATAGAGAGCATGAAAATATGGCTGTGATAGGAGATTGCATGGCAACAGTGAATAATTCATGCATGCACTATGCCAAGCAACAGACCCTCTGTGTCCAGTTTCCCAGAATTTAGTTGTTTGGGGTAAGGCCCAATCATATAAGTTGTCTCCACAGTTTCTGGTGATGTTCATCGACGAAGTTCTCGCTGGGAACGCTGGAGCTTGTCCCGAGCCAAGAAAGACAAGGTTGCATCACAGCCCAACATTCCTGCCAGTCTGAGAGGAGAAGGTGTCGTCATTGTGAGTCAGCCCTATGTCCTCAGCGAGTCAGGTATGCCTTCTTGCACTGCTTTGAAATGAGTTCAGTCCAGCAGGATGGTCCCAGGAAATATGTGTTGCCCTCTCGTATTCATCTGTGTAGGAAGATATAACTGCCCAACTAATTTGACTGCAGCACTCTAGGGAAATGCAATACTAAAAGATGAAACTTGAGGTGTCCTCTCCATCCCTTTTCCTCATGCAACACTGTAGTGCTGGGGGCAGGGTCTGGCCCATGGAGGGGGGGGGGGGTTGAAATTTGGCCCTCTGCTGACTCCTTATCAACCCCTTCCCAAAGTCCTATCCAATCTGAAGACCAACAGTGTCTGGTTGGCAAGATCTATCATGTAGCTCTCCAGAATAGGTTCTTTAATATAGGGTATAGTAAAGGTAAAGGTTTCCCCTGACATTAAGTCTAGTTGTGTCTGACTCGGGGGGGGGGGGGGTGCGCTCATCTCCATTTCTAAGCTGAAGAGTTGGCGTTGTCCGTAACACCTCCAAGTTCATGTAGCCGGCATGACTGCATGGAATGCCTTACCTTCCTTCCGAAGCAGTACCTATTGATCTACTCACATTTACATGTTTTTGAACTGCTAGGGTGGCAGAAACTGGGGCTAACAGTGGGACCTCACCCCACTCCCTGGATTCAAACCACCAACCTTTTGGCAAGTTCAGCAGCCCAGTGGTTTAACCCACTGCGCCACTAGGGGGTCTGTAATATAGGGAATACCTTTTCCTATAAAGGATAATATTCCTGCCCACTTTTTTACTACCAAGCAGATGGTCCATCATAGCATCCTCTAATTTATTCCTCTTATCCTTTTCTTCATCCCCAGACTTCCCTCCAGTTTTCCACATAAAATTGAAGGACCAGGTATTGCTGGAAGGAGATGCAGTGCAACTTTGCTGCCTTCCCGCAGCCAGCCCTGCCCCTCGTATTTTGTGGATGAAAGGTAGGTTATGCACGTAGAGAGACTATGTTATGGCTGGGTTCCAAATAAAGAACCAGCTCCCAATATCAGGAAAGAGTATCCTAATTCCTACCTAACTTGCCTTACTATATACAGAGCTTAACTATCTTTTATTTATTTTATTATTTATTTACTTTACTTGTATACCGCTCTTCTCAGCCATCAGGTGACTCAGAGCGGTTAACAACCAGTATCAGCAACACAAGTTTTCCATCCACTTAGCAATCCCCCATT
Organism: Anolis sagrei; assembly: GCF_037176765.1. Classification (NCBI taxonomy): domain Eukaryota; kingdom Metazoa; phylum Chordata; class Lepidosauria; order Squamata; family Anolidae; genus Anolis; species Anolis sagrei. The sequence goes on from NC_090021.1 coordinate 230,766,142, forward strand.
GGTCCAACTGTTCTGCTGCCAAATTTCAGTGACTGGATGTCACCCAAGGCAGTTTCAGCCTTAAAAATATTGGGAGTCAATCAAACTTTGTAGTGCTCTGAAAGCTTTCATTTAGAGGGTAAATGAAAAAGGGAGAAGCCTGTGTAATGATGTTGTTTGAGTAAAAGGCATTGAATGTTTGCCTTATATGTGTACTGTAATCTGCTCCTAGTTCCTCCAGGGAGATAAAACGGAATATAAATAAAAATTGTTGTTGTATTTGTTTTTGTTGTTTTTGTTGTTCTAAGACTAAAATGTAGGTATAATGAATTGTGCTACCACCATTTTGGTGTGACACAAATCCTATTCCCTTAACTAGTTGTTACCCAAAATGGCTCCCTTTACTGGAGCCCAGGTATATACCAGAACTCCTTTGGAATTTGGACATCTTAGTTTCATCTGGAAAGGGAGATATTCTAGAAATTTTGGTACCAGGTTGGAGAGGAGAAGCAATAGAGCTAGAAAGGAATGATGAAAGGCATTGTGCAATATTGATAGGCTTTCTATGCTAGATCAGTACTCCTGTCTTCCACAGATAAACATGCATTGATATCAGAAGGAGTTCTCAACATTGTAGCATGCAAGGATGGCCGCCAGCTGCTCACCATCTCCAAAGTTTCCAGGAAAGATGCGGGCTTATATGAATGCAATGCTACAAATGCCCTGGGTACTGCCACCAGTTCCTGCACCATTGCTGTGGCACGTAAGAAAACATAGAGTACCTCCTAGGACTAACTCCTTCCCAACATAAACATGTGAGGCCCTTTCTCTGCTACATCTTTTGAATTAACTTCTCATTTTCATACTTACTCGGAACAGGGCTTCCTGGGAGACCAGGCACTCCAGAAATCCCCCAGAAGTATAGGAACACCGTTCTGGTCCTCTGGAGGCCAGCGGATAGCCAGGCATCTTGCACATACACACTGGAATGCAAGACAGATGGTATGTAGATATTGGTGTCCCACATATTCCCAGGTTCTTTGTGGACAGACCATTTGTAGCATCATATGTACCCCGTGATCTTGTTGTTTTGTTGTGTGCTATCAAGTTGTTTCCATCTTGTGGTAATCCTAAGGCAAACTTATTGCAAGTTTTCCTAGAAAGATTTACTCAGAGAGTGTGACTTTTCCAAGGTCACCCAGTGGAACTCTGTGGCTGAGCAGGGATTTGAATCCTGTTCTCCAGAGTAATTGCTAATGCTCAAAACACTATACAGTGTTGGCCTTCTCCCTATGATTTTACAGGCAGAAGTAAGTTTTTTTCTTTTGAACTTACAGTGCACCAATTGTCACCTGTCCAATCCCACTGCCTTTGACTGGCTGCTTGTTCCTGAATAGCTAATGGTGAATGGAGACAAGAAAGTGTCCCTTCCTAGCCTTCTTTCACCACCTCACTATGTTATATACAATCCAATGGATGCAGCCCAAAACTCGGGTTGATGTCCAACGGTCCTCATCCATGTGAAAGGATGAGGATTCCCCAAGGCCTTGCTCAAATTGGATTCCTGCTTTATCACTTCCCATTTTCATAAGCTCCTACAAAGGAGCTGTTGCATTCAATGATGACATGGCCATATGGAGCTGAGATTTGCAGCTGAGATTTCACAGTTGAGGTTAAGTGTAAGATGTGGCAGCCAAGGATGTGTGTGGTGTTTCCAGTTGCAAACATATATTTCCAGTATAGTACTGGAGCCCCTGGTGGCACAATGAGTTAAACCCTTGTGCCAGCAAGGCAGTTTGAATCCAGGGAGCGGGGTAAGCTGCCTGTTGAGCTCTAGCTTTTCATGTGGGGACATGAAGCCTCCCACAGCATGGTAAAACATCAATCATCTGGGTGTCCCCTGGGCAATGTCCTTGCAGACGGCCAATTCTTTCATACCAGAAGTGACTTGCAGATTCTCAAGTCGCTTCAGACATGAAAAAAAAGATACTGTATTGCCAATCATTCGAAGCACAACTGCTGTGTATTAAAGTCTTAAATGACTTGGGAGCAAGATATCAGATCCCTCTAAGAATTACTTTATTCCACTTGTGGTTGAATTCCCTGCCTTAGGAGATCCAACTGCTCCTCTCTTTATGGGCATTTTCAAGGTGTTTCTTCTTACTTGTATAACTGTCCCTTTGGCTTGCTTGAGTTTTTTTCCTGCTTTATGTAATTTTAATATATGGCTCCTGATTTTTAGCTTGTTTCTTTGTTCATTTAGCCTTGATTGCATTAAAGAATGTATATTGGTTCAGTTGTCAAGTCACCTTGGGGATCTCCAAGAGGTTGAAAGGCAGAAGAGAACAATTTTAATCTATAATATTATGCATGCCCCACATAGTACTAGGTCGCTCTGTCTCTGAAAGAGTCACTCCAGCAGCTGATATCTCCGTGTTCCTCCCCAGGAGAGCATGAGTGGAAAGTAGTCAGCTTCGGCATCGCTGATTGCTACTTCAACGCAAAGGATCTGCCAGTGGGGAGCAGCATCAAGTTCCGCGTTGCCTGTGTCAACAAGGCCGGACAAGGTCCTTACAGCAATCCCTCAGGGAAGGTGTTAATTGAAAGTGCAGGTAAAAAGAATACAGACTTCCTTCCTTTTAAATTTATTTGAAACAGTTTTAGCCAGCTTTTCAGCTCAACCTCCATGCATTCAGAGCCCTTGTTTATTCATCAGGTAAACACTCCCCCAGTTTACAATCTAAAATAGTGCATCTTAAGTTATCTGATGTGGGAGAATGGCAATTTTCTCCACACCAACACTACCCACTGTACTAAATACCAGTACCATATTTATGCCCACTGGCTGGGTTGTTTGTTTCTTTCTTTGAATCTCATCAGGTACCAATACCTCAGGGACCAACACTAGTCTACAAAATACCAGTTTGAGTATTACTGGTTTAAAATATATGACACAAAAATGGGGGGGGGGGGGAGCTTGGAAGGAGATGGAAGTAAAATATATTGATAATAATTGGTTCTGTTCAATATAGGTCATAATATGGGCCAGTTATCTGTAGTAATGTACTTGTTATATAGTCAAGTCAGGGCACATGTTCCAAAATCTGGCTGCCAAGCCCATGCTGTTACCACCACGATGCATCCAGTATGGAAGCAAGGGGTGCTGTTCATTCTTCATCTGGGCCTGCCATAATTTTGATTCCCAGTCTTATACTCTCAAAGGACTCCCCTACAGATTTATTGTGGGTTTTAGTAGTGAAGCAGACCTATGGGTCCTCCTCTTCTCTTCCTCCCCCTCCTTCTTTGTATCTAACTTATACTCTTTTCTTTACATTTAGAACCCAAAGCTGCCAAAAAGAGTACAACTGCACCAGAGAAACTCACTTCTACCAAATCCTCGCAGGCCCTTTTGAACCAGTCTCCCCAGACAGAGCTGAAAAACACTGGTCCTCTTCCGGCCACCCCTCCCAGGAAGCAGAAGGGGGCAGGGTTGCCTGTGGGAGTACAGGGGTCACCTGCCCCACCAGTGACTCAGGCCAGCGAAGGGAAAGCAAAGCTCCCAATCACAGCCCTGGTTCCATCCAACAAGGACACCCCTGCACCTGAGGGTCCAGCCTCCTCTGAGCCAACATCAAAGCCTTCCAGGACAGCATCTTCCCTCAGTACCCACAGTGGGTCATCCATCTCCACCCTCTCACCTGCTCCAACATCCCCTGCCAGCTCTCCCACTTCCAAGTTCTCTCCTATCTCTCCTGCATCACCAGTTCCAATGGCAGACTCACCAGTAACTGTCTCTCCAAGAGCTGTCCCATATGTGGCCACCTCTTTCGTCTCAATCCCAACAAGAGTTCCCACCACCCCAGAAGGTGGACCCAGTCCTCCAGTCACCCCAAGCATGGAAGAGGTGCCTTCTCAACCACGCTTCTTGAGCCGGAGTGTTACCCCTGGCAGGGACACTGGTAGTACTGCCCAGAGCAGACTATCCTCAGCTGCCAAAGATGACTCCTCCTTGCGCCAAGGTGTCCCTCAAAAACCCTACACCTTCTTAGATGAGAAAGCAAGGTAAGGTTTCTGTCCTTTGAACACAGGAAGTTGCTATCTCCTTAGTTAGGGGTAGTCTACCCCATTATTACCTGTCTCAGGGAAGAGTGTTTCTCTCGATAAACAGGAAGAGATATTTCCCAGCTCTGACCATAAACATTTTATGGCTGGAGATGCCAGGGATAGAAGCTTTTCATCAGAATGTAAATCGCCATGGAATAGTGCAGGGTCCTGAAACTTTTTAAACAGAGGGCCAGGTCACAGTCCCTCAAACTGTTGGAGGGCCAGATTATAATTTGAAAGGGCTGTATCCGGCCTCCAGGCCTTAGTCTGAGGACCCCTGGAATAATGGGTATTCTGTTTCTAATATTGTTGGACAGAACAGACCTTAATGGGTTCCGGCCATAATAAAAGCTTGTGGTCTGTAGTCACTCAATACCAGCCTACTCAATTAACGTAACAGTGTTTACTGCATGACAGCTGTAAGTATTGAGTAACATCCACTTCCTCCAGTCAAGCTGCAGGAGGTTAAACTTTCTAATTACATCAGGGTAATAAAAGGTAGAATGCATCCTAGAAGCTACATTTAGTCTTCACTATTCCAGTGTCCATGCCCAAAGTCTTCCAGGCTATCTGCCATGCCCAGAACCTTAGAACTGAAAAACAGTTTTGGATATTACAGCTTGTGGGAGGAACAAGAAGTGCTAATAATCCAGGAGGTGCTTTTTTGAAATATCCCAAGCACAAGTATCTTTTTTTCCTTTTGAATTGTGGTGCAGAAACTGTTTCTAAATGTGAATATTACACATTTCCATCATTACAATAGGAAGTCAGAAAGAAATATCCTGTTTCTTTTGCCATAAGAAATGAAGATGACATATAAACAGCCATTGATAAGACAAGCTTCATGGATAATTTGGACCACTCAGTTCTGCATCATTGGTGTCTCTGTTCATTGTATTGTCTTGTATTTTGGTGGGGAAAGATGCCTCAGATATTATTGGGCAGACCTAGGAAGTATCTGAATGTGCATTGAACATGTTTCATGTGTGTATTTCCAGGGGGCGATTTGGAGTGATCCGGGAGTGTAAGGAGAATGCCACAGGCAAGCGTTTTATGGCCAAGATTGTGCCCTATGATACAGAAGGCAAGCAGAGTGTCTTGCAGGAATATGAGATCCTGAAGGGGCTGCATCACGAGCATATCATGGCACTACATGAAGCCTACATCACACCTCGATATCTGGTGTTGATAGCTGAAAACTGCACTGGGAAGGAAATCCTCTACCACTTGGTTGAAAGGTTTGTTGGGGGAAGGGATGGGATGGAGCCCAGGTGCATTGGGCTTCTATGTCTAAGACAAGCAGGGATGAAGCAATGGCAGTTTGGGAAATAAAGTCTGAGCAAAGCCAGCTTTAAAGAAAAAAGCAGTAGTTTAGCTTTAGCCTAGGGTTATAAAAGATATCCAAAGTTTTGGCTTTGCTTCCACTACAGTCTGCCTCTGTCTTTCCACAAAAAGCTTTTCCAAAGTTGATACTTCATGCTGATCAGTTCAGATTAATTTGAGTATTTAAGCCTCTGTATGATTAATAGGACTTTATTTATTTATTTATTTGCTTTATTTCTATACCGCGTTTCTCAACCTATATTAGGTGACTCAATGCGGTTTACACAGAATTAATTACCACACAATAACAATTAAAACATAGCATACACAACAGCAAACACACAACATTCATACAATGCCTCGATCTCAAACTAGATCCAGTCTCATATCCTTACGCCGTTCCTATGTTCAGTTTACCGTCATTCTGTGTGCAATTGCGCTGATTAGCCAAACGCTTGCTCAAAAAGCCAGGTTTTGAGCTTCTTCCTAAATGCCAGCAGTGAAGGGGCCTGTCTGATGTCGCTTGGTAGGGCATTCCATAACCGAGGGGCCACCACCGAGAAGGCCCTATCTCTCGTTCCCGCCAGCCGCGCCTGCGATGCAGGCGGAACCGAGAGTAGGGCCTCCCCGGACGATCTTAATGTCCGTGTCGGTTCGTAGGAGGAGATGCGTTCGGAGAGGTAGGTGGGGCCGGAACCGTTTAGGGCTTTGTAGGCTAGTGCCAGCACCTTGAATTGTGCCCGGTAGGGAATTGGCAGCCAGTGGAGCTGGCTCAACAGAGGAGTGGTGTGCTCCCTGAGAGCTGCTCCTGTTAGCAACCTGGCTGCCGAGCGCTGGACCATCTGGAGCTTCTGGGCAGTCTTCAAGGGCAGCCCCACGTAGAGCGCGTTGCAGTAATCTATACGGGATGTGACCAGAGCGTGGACTACCGTGGCCAAGTCCGACTTCCCGAGGTACGGGCGCAGCTGGCGCACGAGCCGGAGCTGTGCAAATGCTCCCCTGGCCACCGCTGAGACCTGGGGCTCCAGGCTCAGCGATGAATCCAGGGTCACACCCAAGCTGCGAACCTGCGTCTTCAGGGGGAGTGTAACCCCGTCCAACACAGGCTGTAACCCTATGCCCCGTTCGGCCTTTCGACTGACCAGGAGTGCCTCTGTCTTGTCTGGATTCAACTTCAATTTGTTCACCCTCATCCAGTCCGACACAGCAGCCAAGCACCGGTTCAGGACCTGAACAGCCTCCTTAGAAGTAGGTGGAAAGGAGTGACAGAGTTGGACGTCATCTGCGTACAGATAACACCGCACCCCGAAACTCCGGATGATCTCTCCCAACGGCTTCATGTAGATGTTAAACAACATGGGGGACAGTATTGAGCCCTGCGGGACCCCACAAGACAATGGTTGTGGGGACGAGCAGCTGTCCCCCATCAACACCTTCTGGGTACGATCCTCTAGGAAGGACCTGAGCCACTGTAAAACAGTGCCACCAAGGCCCATTCCCGCGAGGCGTCCCAGAAGGATACCGTGGTCGACGGTATCGAAGGCCGCTGAGAGATCCAGCAGGACCAACAGGGACACACTCCCCCTGTCGAGCTCCCTGCGGAGATCATCCACTAAGGCGACCAGGGCTGTCTCGGTACCATGTCCCGGCCTAAAGCCAGACTGTGCCGGATCCAGATAATCCGTGTCTACCAAGAATACCTGGAGTTGTGAGGCCACCACACGTTCCAGGACTTTGCTCAAAAAGGGAAGATTGGAAACAGGCCGATAGTTGACGAATTGAGTGGGGTCTAGTGATGGTTTTTTCAACAGCGGTTTTATGACAGCTTGTTTTAAGCTGGCTGGAATATTGCCTTCCCGAAGGGAGGCATTAACCACCACCTCCACCCACTCGGCCAATCCCCCTCTGGCCTCCTTTAGAAGCCAGGATGGGCAGGGGTCTAGGATGCATGTGGTAGCTCTCATTCCTCCAAGTATCTTGTCCACATCCTCGGGTTTCACCAATTGAAATGAATCCATCAAAATAGGACAAGCAGATGCTCGTGTTACATCCTCAGAGACTGCCGTTAACGTGGTATCCAGGTCAGAGCGGATCAAAGCGACTTTGTCCGCAAAGAACCGAGCAAATGCTTCGCAGCGGGCCGTCGAGTTGTCAGGGTTCCCATCCGGAATGGTGGGGTTCAATAGCCCTCTGACAACTCGAAACAGCTCCGCCGGACGGTTCTTTGCGGACGCAATATTGGCCGCAAAGAAAGCTTTCTTTGCCGCCTTTATTGCCACGGCGTATGCCCTTAAGTGGGCAATAAACCGTGTTCGATTTAACTCGCTCGGGTCCGAACGCCACACGCGCTCTAGTCTCCTCTTCCTTCGCTTCATTGCTGCCAGCTCCTCGTTGAACCAAGGCGCTGGTTTAGCTCGGCTACTTGAGAGGGGACGTTCCGGAGCAATCGTGTTTATGGCCCTAGTCATCTCCCCATTCCAGAGAGACACCAGGGCTTCAACAGGATCACCAACCGAGGTAGCAGGAAAATCCCCAAGAGCCGTCAGGAATCCACTCGGATCCATAAGCCTCTTGGGGCGGACCTTCTTAATGGGTCCCCCACCTCTGCAGAGGTTGGAAGGTGTGGTGAGTCTAAATCTGACCAGATAGTGGTCGGTCCATGGCAACGGAGAGGTGGATAGCTCCTCGACACCGCCACCTTGCTCCCATCCCTGACAGAAAACCAAATCTAATGTGTGTCCCGCACAGTGGGTGGGGCCAGATATTTGTTGGGACAGCCCCATGGTTGCCATGGATGACATGAAGTCCTGAGCCGCTCCTCCTAGGGTAGTCTCGGCATGTACATTGAAGTCCCCCAGCACAAGAAGCCGTTGAGACTCCAATGCCAGGCTCGAGACCACCCCCGCTAGCTCAGGTAGGGAGACCGTAGTGCAGCGAGGTGGGCGGTACACTAACAGAATCCCTATTCTGTCCCGGTCGCCCACCCTCAGGTGGACACACTCGAAGTTGGTTGACTGTGGATGGGGCCTCTGGTCAGAGGGATAGAATTTTTGTAGACCACCGCAACTCCGCCTCCCCGCCCTCCAGGTCTCGACTGGTACTGTACGGAGAATCCTGGTGGACAAAGCTGGGTCAAATTAACTCCTCCAGCTTCATCCAGCCAGGTCTCCGTAATGCACGCCAGATCTGCCCGCTCATCCAAGATTAAATCGTGGATGACAGATGTTTTGCCGTTGACAGATCTGGCATTCAACAGCACCATCTTCAACCCAGAGGGACTGCCAACCTGGGTACACCCACTTACCAAGTCAGGAGACCGATTACAGGTGATTAAGTTTTTTTTCCTTCTTTCCCTAGGCCGAATTTGGGTTGTTAGATTTTTACTATTTCTGGGCCGAATTAGCCGAATTAATGGTCTCCCTTTCCCGTATCTCCCCCTCCCCGCCACGGACTCTATGGGGGCCCCCCGGCCAGTGGAATGCCCTTCTTCTGCCATATTGCACTTGGAGTTCAGAATTTCATCCCATGATTTATACCAGGTTATTTGCTTTTGCCACTCAGTCTCAGTCCAATTCTTTCCTATTCCTGGAATGCTAATTCCAGAGTCCCCCCACCTGTTCCACCCTCTATTGTCCTCCCAGTCCACCAGTAACACAGTAAGCAGAACCCAAGGGAGGAATGCTGACATTGGGGAACAGAGTTGATACAGGGTTGAGGTAGGATGTTAGGCTTCAAGTAGCAGTAGATTTTAAATTGCTAGGTCTTAAAGTGCTAAAAATTTAGTCTGAAGCTGTTAAGGTGCATAAGAACTGTTAAGGTGCATACAATAACGCGTTATCAGAAACTGGATTGCTATGGTGGTCACTTAATAGCCTTAGTTATACAGGGTAAAGTGCAAGATGTTGGTTAAAGTGCTGATCGTTATATAACTTAGCAGCAGTTGGCCCCTATAAAGTGCTAACAGTTGGAAAATATGGCAGCAATAGATCAATAAGGTGCTGGTGGTTGGAAGACTTAATAGCGTTGGCTCATATAAAGTGCTGGCAGTTGGCAGAGAATTCAGCGTTGGCTCAGATAATAATTTACTAGCGCAATAAATGTGCAAGTGTGCAAATTGATTGAATAGTCCTCAGTCCTATTGGTGGGTGTAAAGCCCAGTTGGTCTCTCTCCTCCCCCTCCCACCATCAGTGTCAGGGTCGGATGACCGAGGGCCTTGCAATAGAGTGACGGATCGCTAGGATGGCCACCGGAACTGCTGATGAGCTGGATAATTCCGGAAATGGAGGCAGTAACGCGGTGGATGGCGTTACAGTAATGGCGGTTGATCACAAAACATGTAACAGCAGTTATGTAGCAATATATATAGTTCCAACCGCTCAGGAGTCAGCCTAACAACCGTGAAGTCAGTGATGCTGGTTAGGAGCGTTGCAGGCTAGAAGAACACGATCGCCGCAAAAGATCTTGAAAACGCTGAGTCACCACGCGGCGTTGGTCAGGCTCTCCCCGGAAGGCGCCGAGTCACCGCTGGCTCACCCAGCTGAGCTTGCCCCAGCGATATCAGCGCGCGGGAGAACCAGCCGGGACGCCTCCAGACCTCGGGCGAGTTGGAATGCGAGGCCTGTCTCAGTTGGTATCGTGGAAGAATCACACCTCCGAGTGCCGAGGAGTCCCAGCTTGACGCGGAGGGATCGGCACGACGTCCGGGGAGCGGGGAACGGAGTCACGCTGGGGACGCAGGCTGAGGGTTCAGGTGGAAATCAGGGCCGGATCACGCCGTGGGTGCAGATGGATAATGCAAAACGGCCAAGTCGCTGGTGCCGCAGCGCTCGAAGCGACAGCCAGCAGCCCCAGCAACTCTCTCCGGCTCGGCAGTCCCTCGGCAGTTCCACAACCCGCTCCGACCAGCTCAAGCCGCGGGACGGGACCGAAGCACAACAACACAGGCAGCACGGCGTATACTGCCGAACTCCAAGGGCGGCCGCCCCGACCTCCCTCCGGTAATCGTCACAACGGATGGTAATTGGCGAGCTGGCGGTTAGATGTTCCAGGCCAGGCTAGACCGAGCAAGCAGGCTGGGAGGGAGCGTGCTAGGCCGTATCGGTAGTAGCGGCCTTCGCTCTACCTCCTTCTACTCCCTTCTTCTTTCCTCCCTGGTTTTCCTACTCAGCTCCCCTCAAGACCCCCTCCGGGGTCCTGGGGAGAAGCCGGTTCAGGAACCGATGACAGGAGTACAGAATAGGGGTGGATGGAGCAGATTAAGCTCGGATTAAGAGCAATCGCCTTACCCGGACGGGAGGTTAGCTGTTAGCAAGTCGCCATCTTAACCGGAAGTCTTTAGGACTTTAGATGTACCACCAATGAACAGAATGGCACAGTGGAAGGAAAAAGCAAATCCTGTATATACTTGAGTATAAGCTGACCCGAATAAAAGCCGAGGCACCTGATTTTACCACTAAAAACTGGAAAGTATAAGCTAAGGATGGGAAATGCAGCAGCTACTGGTGAATTTCAAAATAAAAATAGATACCAATAAAATTAGATTAATTGAGGCATCAGGAGATTACATGATTTTGAATATGTATATAAAACTGTAATTTAAGATAAGACTGTCCAACTCTGATTAAACTATTATTCTAACCTTCTTCAATGTAATGTGCTTATGTATCCTTCCAATAATAATAGAGAGTAAAATAATAAATGTAATAAAAATAATAATAGATTAAACTACTGTAAATGTAACAATAAAAAGTAAAATAATAAATGTAATAAAAATAAAATAATAAATGTAATAAAATGTAATAAAAATAAAGTAAAATAATAAATAACCTTGAGCATAAGCCGAGGGGGACTTTTTCAGCCTTAAAAAGGGCTGAAAATTTTGGCTTATACTTAAGTGTATATGGTGAAATAGTTTTACCACCTCCATTTTTGGTCCTGCCACCCCCAATTGATCAAAATATTGTGGTTCCAAAAGGAAGGGCACCAGTGTGCTGCTATTTTACAATTTAATTTTGACTATATTTGAGACCAGGCCTTTGACCTTTTGTGGTGAATTTTGCATCTCTCTTTGGAAAGATAAATTGCCACTCATGCCATAAATGAATGGAATTGTAATGTACTAAGGGTCATATTTAATGACACAATAAAGAGGAAGGACAAAATGCAGAATTTATTAGCTTACGTTACAAAAACAGTATTGGTCTAAGAGTATAAATGCTGTACTTTATGGATTACAGCTCTGTGAAATCCCAGTGTCCATGCAGATTGTGGTATTCTGTGGATTATAACACAGAAGAAGATTTTTTTCAAGCTATGAATTTACTGGGTTCCAGAGTCTTGTACTCCTAGATCAGTGGTTCTCAACCTGTGGATCCCCAGGTGTTTTGGCCTACAATCCCAGCCAGTTTACCAGCTGTTAGGATTTCTGGGAGTTGAAGGCCAAAACATCTGGAGACCCACAGGTTGAGAACCACTGGCCTAGAGTATAAGGCAGTTCCCTTAAAGCCTGGCTGTTTTAAATATTCAAATTCCAGATTAGTAACCAGGCCTTATGACTATAAGCTGAGGGGTTTGTTGTTGAAGTTGAAGCATTTCAATGAAGCTTGTGTATAATGTATTTTGTTTTATGTGTCCTCCTGAATTCCTCAGCCTGGGTCACAAACTAGACATCTTCCTTAAGCATTCTTCAACTGCAGGCAGATAGTTAATGAACGGAGCAGAACACAGAGCAGCTTAAGGGAAAGACTAGTTATATATATATATATATATATATATATATATATATATATATCTGAGAAACCATATGAGGCTATGGCCAAACAATTATATGGCTTCACTGTGTGCCCAGACCAGACCTCCAGGGTGTCTCTCTGCAACTGATGATACTTTGTTGTGGCTTAACTTCAGGTGTATCAATCTAGGCCCAGACAGAGCTTCTTAGGATTCCCTTATCCTCTTAATTGTATGTCTGTGCCTACAGGTTCCGATACTCAGAGGATGATGTGGTAGGATATGTAATACAGATCTTCCAAGGGCTGGATTATTTGCATGGACGGCGCATTATCCACCTTGACCTGAAGCCTGATAACATCATTGTCTCCACCCCAAATTCCATAAAAATAATTGACTTTGGCAGTGCCCAGACTTACAATCCATTGGTGTTGCGCCAACTAGGGCGTCGGGTTGGCACGCTGGAGTACATGGGTGAGTATATGCATGACATGCCGTATAATTGGCTAGGGGGACGATGGAGATACTGTGTGCCAGACAAATGTGAAATAGATATAGCATGAAATGAACCTACATAGGCTACTGCATATACACAGCTAATGGGTTCAAGATGTATTCTTGTGAACCTACAAACAGAGAAGGAAGAAAGTGGGCAAGGTTTTTCCCCACCATGTCTATCCAGGTTAGGCCTCATAGAGATTTGGTAGCATCTTCACCACAGAGCTAATGAGAACTAGCCAATTGCAACCAATGGGATTTTCCAGCATAACGAGCAAAGCCCTTTCTGAGTTCTGGGTTTTGCCATTTTTTGAGGGAAAGAGATGATTTTCTCCTTTTTTTGCAGCTCCTGAAATGGTGAAGGGAGATCCCATTGGCTCAGCGGCTGACATCTGGGGTGTGGGAGTGCTTACATACATCATGTAAGTATGATTGGAGTAGGAAACTAGTGGAAATGGGAAAGCAGAAGGGCACAAGGAGGAAGTGAGATTAGATGGGTGCAATCAGATCTCTTTCTGACTCATGTCCACTGACAGTACAAGAGTAGCTAGACAAGTGCCTCCAGGATCATATCTTACATATTCTTTGCTAAATAAGAGTAGTTCCCACAGAATTGCTCCTTGATACTTCATGGTTTGAAGAACTGGATTGATAGGCAAAGGATATATCTTATGCGTCCGTCATCTTCTCACCTCACTATATATTCAACTTTGTCCACCAGGCTCAGTGGTCGCTCACCTTTCCTTGAAGCGGATCCCTTAGAGGCTGAAAGCCGAATTTTGGCAGCCCGTTATGATGCCTTCAAACTATACCCCAATGTCTCCCAAAGTGCTGCACTCTTCATCCGCAAAGTACTCTGTGCCCATCCATGGTGAGTGAATGGCAGAGAAAGGAAATCTTAAGAACAGAATATCTGTATGCACTGGTGCAGGCCAAGAAAAGCTGTCATTTCCAAAGAGCCTTTGACTCACCAGAATTTGTGGATCCTCAAGGCAAATCTCACATGAAGGAGGCTTCTCCTTGCAAATGACAGTCAATGTAGAACAAAGATTTTCAATGATTTCAAACCATTTTCAAAAGGCCTGCTGCATTCTTAAAAGAGAGAGATATGTTACAAGACTGTATTATGTCCACTGTCTTCAGCAAATGGAATTAAGAATCCTATTGGCAGTTCCATCAAGAATAGATGCACTGAAATCAATGGGATTTACTGAGCTGTTGATTCACCTTTCAATAAATGATTCCGTGAGTTTGCTCTAATTGGGGCTACCAATAGGATTCAGGTGTGACATCGTAGCCTTTTGCAGAATAAGTCCAGTAAATTCAATGGGACTTACATACAGGTTAGTGCATGCAAGATTCCCACCCCATAGCAGGGCTCTTGGTGAGTGAGGATAGACTTCTTCTAGGAGCAGAATATCTGGGCTCAATCTTACCTCATTGCTATTGTTGGCTGATCCATAATTTCATGCTCATGCCTTGTATGCAAAAGATCTCAGATTCCTTGCCAGCTCAAGATATAGGTGGAAAAAACTTCTACCAGAGACCTTTGATAGCCGCAGTACTGTAAGTATAGACAATACTGAAGTAAATGATGTGCCTGAGGCAGCTTCCTTTATATAAGGCAGCTTCCTTTCTGTTTCCTGCTGCTCTGGTTGCACTTAAGTTTCCCCCTTCTTATGTGCAAGGAGGTGAGGGCTATGGAAAGATAAACTTCTTCCTTTTGTCTTTTGGGCTCACAGGAGCCGTCCCACTCTCAAGGACTGCTTTGCCAACCCTTGGCTCCAGGATGCCTACCTGATGAAGCTGCGGCGCCAAACCCTCACTTTCACCACGAGTCGCCTGAAAGAGTTCTTGGTGGAGCACCAGCGTCGGCGCAGCGAGGTGGCCACCAAGCACAAGGTCTTACTGCGCTCCTACCACGGCGCCAGCAGCCACATGCCCTAGCCGTCTGCCCTGCCGGAGGAGCCACAGAACATTCCAGCAGGGGGCGAGATGGGCCAAGCACCGTCCACCCAGCCAGGGTGAGACCGGTTGATATACCTCATGGTTCAAGAAGAGTCGTCAGCACTGGCCGCTGTGTTCTTCACTCTGCCCAGCCAATGCCTGGCTTCGAGGGGAGTGAGACAGTGCCTGATGACAGAAAAGGGCAGACCGACAAGAATTACCAACTCTGGGGGTTGGGTTCAGGGAAGGGTGACTTGCTCTGGGAAATACAAGGGGCCTTGAAGCAGTGCCAAGGTCAAGGCCAAGGCCTTGATTTTTCCTCCTCAAAATAACTCCTCCCTCGGGGCTTCCATGGGCCTCTTCTTCATTGTGCCTAAAAGTGTTGCATTTTGATGCAACCAATCCCTTTTGTTAACTAACAGCATACCCTAAACATGCCTGGTGTGAGGTGTGAGACATCTTTTCCCTTTTTGAACCCAGCAGTTTGAGCTGGGAGAATAAAAAGAGGAGTCAACCCCAGAGTCTTGTGATGGAGAAACCTAGCAGCACCTGACAATCCACCACAGGGTTAGACTGGTTCTTCACTGCCATGAGTGTTTGCGTTCCTCAAGGCAGGGCCTGGGGTATAGGCTGGGCGGATATGCACTGAAGACAAAGCTCAAATATTGGAAACCAGGCAAAAACAAGGAATAGCAAAACTAGAGGGAGGTGAAGAGGTGCTGGCCATGTTCCTGGGATTCCTGCCCAATTTCCTCTCCCTACATAGGAGTCCAGGAGAAGCTAACAATATAAGGCCAGCAGTTCTTCAATGTTTGCATCTGACCCATGTACAATCCTTTCCTGCAGCCTTCCTTGCATTTTTGCACATGCTTTCCTAACATAAATGCACACAATAAGGTCCTTTCTTACCCTTCAGAACTGGTGCAAAAAAACACACAGCTTCTTGATTTGTGTATGTGCTCCAGATACACCCTCCTCATCTGCATAATACCCTCCTCTCTTTTCTGAGCTTCTTTGCTTCACCCTATCTTGGGATCATGCAAGATGAGTCCCATACAAAGAAATTCAGAGCTTCTAGAGCAGGCATGGGCAAACTTGGGCCCTCCAGGTGGTTTGGACTTTAACTCCCACAATTCCTAACAGCCAGCAGGCTGTTAGGAATTGTGGGAGTTGAAGTCCAAACCACCTGGAGTGTCCAAGTTTGCCCATGCCTACTCTATAGTCTAGACCTACACACCTTCTTCCTTTGCAGTTAGGCACCAGAGTTTGGAAATGTTACTTTTTGGTCTAATGCTCCCAGCTTGGCCAATGGTCATGGCAACTGGAAGAGAATTCTAGTAGTGGCAGTCCAAAAATGTAACTTTGTCCTGATGTATTAGGCACACACTTGGCCTTCCTAGCACATATATTATTCCTCAGTTGGTGGGCTAATTTTACTATTTTGAGGAAAACTGAATGAACCCTGTAGTTTTTATCTTAGCTTTTCTATTGCTTAGCCTTGGTCTGTTGATGGGAGTTAGTTGTACCTCTGTTCTGAAACAAGTGCATTAATTGGGCTCCTGAAGTGCTTAAACCACCTCAGCAGCCCAAGTAATGATTTTCTTTCTTTTCTTTTTTTCATGAGACTTAGGACAAAAGCTGGAGACTTTCTCCTTTTGTTATGTAGCCCAGACAAGCAGTGCCCATTAAAGGTGAGGCAGGGCTGAAAACACAGGAAGCTTTTCTGAAAATCTGTATATTGTTACAGCTATAGGCACTCAGTTAGGAAACAGATACTTTGGTAAACTAGGGGAATGTTAGAAAGTGCTATCTTTTCAGCAGAGAACCAAGGCTTTGGCCAGGGTTCAAAACCTACAGCCTGAATGCAGCTATTCTGCTCTATCTTGGTTGTGGGAATCCATGATTCCAGTTCCCAATCTCTGTGCCCCTTTCTCCACCACCCAATATTTCTGGATTGTGGGGATGCTAGTTTCCCTCTGGCAAGAGCAAGCAGAACATCCTGGGCTACTTCCAGACTGACCTTACCACAAATAAATTATTGCTGTTCTACAGTAAGTTACAAGTTGAATTGTAGTTGACTTTCCAAACAATGTGGTTATTACAGATAATTCAATATATGTTTAGCCTGCTACATTCTCTCCATACCAATAACCGTGATTAGTTGGTTCATGAAATGGAAAGTGCAGTTTACAACCTCTTGGGAAAGAATAGCAATGCGTACTTCCTGCAATCCTTACCTACATTTTTTAAAAATCATTTATTTATAGTGTTAAGCGCTTGTTGATGTAAAGATGAGTAATGATCACTATCCCTGAAATATCACCAACCTTAATTGTTAAGCATTCAATTTGGACTGGAGGTAAACACCGGGCCTATTACATAAAGGGGAAAAGGCACACACTGCTGAAAATGAAAATTACTAAAAATTCCTTAATTACAAAATTAGTGTTGTGACACTACAGCAATTTTTAAAAAATATTTTGGGAGGAAAAGTGAATCAGAAGTATAAATTGGCAGTCCTAAGTCAACCCTTTAAAAAGTTGCATTCAGAAAGAGTTTTAAAGCACTATGTTACTTTCATTGGGGTAGTATTTTATTAATATTTTAAATATACCAGTATATAAAAAAATAAGAGAAAAACTACTAGGATTATGAAATGGTGTCCACCACAAGGGCTAAAATGTGCTGAGTTGTGACAAGTTTATCTGCCTTAAAGGCAAAGCATGGAAAAGTTTTTAATTGCAGTTTCCATAAGCCTCCAGCCAACACGTTCAAGGAAGTTACAGTCCATAAAAGTAACTGTCCCAAGCTCTTCTGCTGTGTCACTGTCTGTGTAAATGATGGGGGGGTCGTCTGTGTTCTTTTCCTTTCATTCTTTTCATAAAAGCTGGCAGCAGAACTGGGAAAACATTGGAAAATTACAATGGTGATGGTGATCTTCTCCCCCTACCACTGTGAATGGAAATGGAAATTCAATACCAAATCCCTCATGTGGAAACAGCCTGAGTCAAAATAAATGCAGTGGATAATCCTAGTGGCTCTGTGTGGTCCCTAAGAAATCTGAGAGTTGACAGAAGAGCTGTCCATATAGTTAAATATATATTTAAACACATCTATTCCCAGTACCATGGTGGAGGCAAACATGAGTGCCACCAACATTTATATGTATCTAACTACAAGAATGGAAATGTTCTGGGATTGTTTGTTCTGCCTTAGGCAGGGGAAATTAAATACACAAATATAGTATGAGTGGCACCTGGTTTGACAATATAAGTGAACAGCATCTACTGTAGTAGACCTTAGTATGATACAGTAGCCAAAAAAGTCAATGCAACTGTAGGCTGCGTCAACGAGAGTAAAATGTCCAGGGAGTGTTATCATTCCATTCTAGTCTGCTTTGGTCAGACCTCATCTAGAACACTGTGACCAGTTTGGGTAACCATAGCCCGAGATGGATATTGACAAGCTTGAAAATAGCCAAAGCAGGGCAAAATGAAAAAAGGTCTGGAAACCAAGCCTTGTTACAAGATGCTAAGAATGCTGGATATGTTTAGCCACAACAGAAGAAAATACACGATCAGTAAAAGTAAAGGTTTAAGTCTAGTTGAGCCAGACTCTGAGTGGTGGTGCTCATCTCCATTTCTAAGGCAAAGAGCCGGCATTGTCTGTAGACACCCCCTAGGTAATGTGGCCGGCATGACTGCATAGAGTGCAGTTATCTTCCTGCCAAAGCAGTAGCTATTGATCTACTCACATTTACATGTTTTTGAACTGCTAGGTTGGCAGAAGCTGGGGCTAACACCGGTCGCTCACCCCATCCTGTGGATTTGAACTGCTGACCTTCCAGTCAGCAAGTTCTGCAGTTTAGTAGTTTAACCTGCTGTACCACTGCAGCCCCTAAGTATATGATAGCCATCTTTAAATATCTTAAGAGAGGCCCTACAGAACATAGAGCAGTTTTTTTCTGCTGCTCCAAAGGCACAAACCAATAGACTTAAAGTGCAGGAAAAGAGATGCCATTCAACACTTTAGGAGGAATGTCCATAAGAATGACAGTAATAGTTTTTATGACATTGGAATTGATATTGGCATGACATATGGTGATAGAAGCAAAATGAGCTTTCAAAGTAAACTGAAGTATGTGCTTGCAGTGTAAAAGCAGAGGGCGAGTTGTTTTACTGCAAAGAAGTCTTAAAAATCCACAGACTAGCTACTGTTTCTTAGATAAATTTTGTACACATTTGTCTGCTTTGTTTGAACTAAACTCAGGGAAGTTTTTATAGGCTCTAGCAATAATTCTTTCTAGATGTGGGGTTGTTTATTCATTAGAGTTAATTTACAAAAAAGGATTTCTTAAAACTTGCCTGTCATCCTAGATTATGGAAACAGTATAAACAACACTAGCCTTCATGCAATAAAAGTATAAAACATTCCAGTGTAAGTAAACAGGTACATAAAACGCAACAGAGAAGATAAACAAATCAGCATAAAGCTTTTAAATGCCTGGGGAAATAATAGAGTGTCAGTTAAGTGACTTAGTTGTAGGATTATTGAATTTCAGTAGAGCTGTCATTCCGGAGATGGAGTCCACCTACAGAGAAGGTCTTCTGCCTACACAATATGTTTTCCTTAGTCAAAGAAGAAGACTCTCCTCTGAAGATCTTATGAGTTAAGGAGGCTGAAATAGGAAAAGACATGTTCCTAGATTGACAGGTACATCTGCTCTTTGAGCTAGGATTGGAAGTGAGTAAGGAGCAGATATAGAAGTAGTATAATTCCATCTCGATGTCATATATTGTTTGAAATCCTGGAAGCTGTGTTTCACATTATTTGAAACTTCTGAACAGTCTACAAAGGATGCCGTAGCTACAATACCTTAAAGTAATCCAGGTGGAACATTATCACAGCATCAATCACCATACGCCAGCCCACAGTTGCTTGCAGTTTGCAACATTATATTATATGCTACCAAGGTCACAAAGATGAAAGGACATCCTGGACCCAGAAATAAGCCTAATCTTGAATTGAGCATATATATAATTCTCAAACACAAGAATCCACTACCCACAGTACTTTCATCTGGTCAGGATTCAGTTTGAGTTTATTGTCATTCATTTAGCCCTGGCATGGGCAAACTTTGGCCCTCCAGGTGTTCTGGATTTCAAGTCTCACAATTCCAAACAGCTGGTAGTTGAAGTCCAAACATCTGGAGGGCCGAAATTTGCCCATGCCTGATTTAACCCATTAACAACTCAGCCAGTGGTTCAGCTCCTGCACTGCCCCACCTGTTTCAAGATATAATACTGAATGTCAAAAGCATGTAAGTGACTCTTCAGACCTTTTACTCAAAATAAAAGCAATGCAAGTATGGTAGGTGCTTGTGGGAACTGAAAAGGCGCATTAAACAATGCTTGAGAAAATCTGTTTGCAACTGAGATTGGACAATGCATTACTTGACTTGTTTATTAGTCCCTGCTGCTGTGTGTTTAGTAGACATTTGAACTATGAAAGTCACAATTGGAAAAATACTTATAAAAAATTATGAAAGTCCCTTACACCAAATGCCAAAATCAAGGTTTGCTTTTTGGATTTTTTTGGAGGGGAGGGTATTTCAAGTTGTGGATACAGAATGCATGGATACAGAGAGCTGCCTGTACTGTATTCCACTACAGCTCTCTCTGACCACCCCCACCAACCTGACTTGACACTCAACTTCATGGGACCAGTAAAGATGACCAGTGTCTATTGGAGGGTTTTTTTTTTTGCTTCTTTTCCAAATAAATATGAGATTCCTCCCCGCTCACCCTTAAGTTCTGAGAAGATACCTCTGCAAACCTTAAGGCTTTCTCAAATACATTATGTATACCTGGTACCACTTTGTCCTTGTAAGGATTGACTTTCACAATGAGTTTATATATGAAGCTAATGAATTCTGCATTATGAATTGTGGAACAAAGTCTGATCTCCCCCACTTCATACACTTCTACTCACATTGTGCAGTCCTGGTCAAATGCAATCTAGAAGCCACAATTTAGTTGATACTGCTCGCTCCAGATTTTGTGGAGCTCTTGGGGAAGACCACCCCAGCATTTTCTTCCTTGCAAAATTAACCTTCTCCTTTGCCACCATTGCCACCTCTTCCTCATCATTTCTACCACCTGCTCCTTTACCAACCGGAGAGCCAGTAGTAGGCAGACCATGACAGCTGCATCTTTTTGTCATGGGTGATTAAGCAGGATGTAGTGCCAATATACCATAGTGTTTGGCGTGTTAGTTGATGACTAAAGTTTGAATTCCGACTTGCCCAGGAAACACATTAGATGTTCTTGGGAAAGTCCCACTCAGCCTCAGAGGAAGGTAATGGCAAACCTCTTCAGGACAAATCCTGCCATGAAAACTCTGTGATAGGTTTGCCTTAAGTTTGCCTTAAGTCAGAAATGACTCGAAGGCATACCATACAATAACAACAAGAAGGAGGAGCTGTCCAGCGGTCAATGGACCTGCAGTAGACAATCCCACCCCACCCCTCCATTGACAAACTCAATACTAGAACAGTGAGCAAGCATTTGGAGACATGGTAGTATGTCTCATTTGTCTTTCTTCATTCAGCACGAGACAAAGCCAAGCAAATTATTTTGGCACGAGGCGGAAAATCCCATAAGCATTTTTCTACATTTATAGAAAATTAACATTGAAATTATTGTCAGAGTACCTTTATTACTAATTATTTAAATCATGAACCATATCCTGCTTATAATTGATATCTCCACTGCCTAAGTCAGTGCTTCATGTCAGGATGGCCTCAAAGGACAGCAGACATGGACTTCATTCACTTAGACATAGTTTAATGTTTTCCTCTTCTGCGTCAACAGAAATAGAGAAGTATAGCTAGTTTACAAAGGCTGGAGCCATTTAAGAACCTGAATCTTTAGACTAAGGGACTATATTCGAAATAAAGCAAGAGACCTTAAGGATGCTTACATGCATGAACGTATGTGACTTCAAGTCATGTGTCAATTTATGAGTATCCCGTGGATTTCACTGGGTTTTTTTAAAGCAAAGAGTACTCAGAGGTGGTTTGTCTTTTCTGAAATGTAGCACTGGTATCTCTTTGTGGTCCCCATCCAAATACTAACCAAGCCTGACCCGACTTAGCTTTCAGATCAGACAGGTCCGTTGCCTTCAGGATAGCTTTGGGAGTCCATGCTGATACCTTCATTTTTCTGTCATGTTGTTGTTTATTTGTTCAGTCACTTCCGACTCTTTGTGAGCTCATGGACCATCCCACGCCAGAGCTCCCTGTCGGCCGTCATCACCTCCAGGTCCTTCAGAGTCAAGCCAGTCACTTCAAGGATACCATCCATCCATCTTGCCCTTGATCAGCTCCTCTTACTTTTTCCTTCCATTTCCCCCAGCATAATTGTCTTCTCAAGCTTTCCTGTCTTCTCATTATGTGGCCAAAGTACTTCATCATTGCCTCTAATATCCTTCCCTCCAGTGAGCATACATCATACACAGAAAGAATGCTCTGGGAATAATTGAGACATTTGTAGCAGACAATCCACATCACTACAAAAGTTTTTAAAGTAGAGAAAACAAACTTTGCACTTCCATTTCTTTCACAACCTAAGTTAATGAACAGCAGGGATCCCCTCTGCTTTCTCACAAGCACAGCACCACATTGGAACGGGGTTTCCTTGAATCATCTCCCAGTTTTAGTTCTGAATTTCCCCTGAGCCTTGACTCTCCCTCAACTCCATAAAAAACATAACTCGGAAACGACTTGCAGGTGCACAACAACAACAATCTACCTATCTAGCCCTATTACTTCCATTTCACTCAGAATAGTCACAAATAGAAAACATCCAATTCAGCATGCATACTCTTTAACCTGATCAGTGAGGAGATGCTGGAGAGCACAGCACTTGCAATTCTGGGTTGATTTTTATCCAGGGAAGGTTTGAAGTGGCACAGAAGCTGCTTTTCCTATTCTGCAATATGAGATAATATGATTGATATATTCAGAGAATTAATTTACAGTGCAGGCAAGCATCTTTCCTGAAATTCAAGATTGCTAATTATTATTAATGTGAACAGCTGGACTTTCCAACAACTAGTAATAGTTCACTGGAATGCATGGATTTATCTGTCAGTAACAAGCCAGATAAACATTTATATATAAATAATTGTTTTGTCCAAATTAGACACCCAAATGTATCACAAAAAGGACCATTCTACCAGCTTCAGTTTTTCTCACCATAACAGTATTGTTAAGGGAAAGTATTGCCTGGTAAATTCCTCTCATTTACACAGCTTCCTGAAACCCTTTCAGACTGTGGCCCTACAGATACTGTTAGACTGAAACTGGGGTTTAGTTTTTTTCATTGAGATAGCCCAACATTGTCCTACTCATAGTCTACACCTAGCAAGAAAGGCGATGTGTTATTGCATCAACCATGTTGTTGTTGTTGTTGTTGTTGTTGTTGTTGTGTGTTCAAGTCATTTGCAATCTATGGGGATATTAAGGTGGACTTCTCACAGAGTTTTCTGAGGCTGAGAATGTGTGACCCACCTAGGGCCATCCACTGGGTTACCACAGTTGAGCAGGGAATCTAAATGTCACCGTTACATCACACTGGCTCTCACTGTATTATCGTTGTGTACCTCCAAGTCATTTCTGCCCCATGTTGAATCTATCACAGGGTTTTCTTTGCAAGGTTTGTATGTAAGGGGCTTACTATTCCTCTGAGGCCAAGAGAGTAAAATCTGTCCAAGGTCACCCAATGGGTTTCATGGCCAAGTGGAGATACAACCCTGTGGTGTCCAAAGTCATTGTCCAATGCTCAAACCATTATACCACGTTGGCTCATGGCTCTCACTGTATAAAGGTTTAAATAAATCATAGACTCCAAAGAAGAATGGCAGTACTTAAAAGATGCAGTACTACTAAAACTTATGGAAAGTGTTTTATAAAAAGAAAAATATATTAAAATATAGATTTGAGATTTACTGTTTTATCTTATTTATTAAAACATATATATCTTGCCCTCCTGTTATAAAGATATACAAAATGGCTAAATAATATGAAGTCCAATCCCAGATGTGTTCTTTCAGTAAATGTAGTAAGACTGTTTCGATGCCCAAAGCCTGTTCAGAATAGGGACCAAACACACCTATTAAGGGTTCTGTACAATCATATGGCTGCCAGTAGTAAAGTGTCTTGGAGGTCTCTCATTTATAGGTTGACTGAAGTCAACTCTAACTTGACAGCAAATAACAGGGCTGGATTAACTATTAAGCAAAATGAGACATGCTTAGGGCATCAAGGGGAGGGAACCATATATAAAATTTCCATTTCTAGATCTCCGAATGGTCATATGGTGCAAAACTGGAAATGGTGCAGCTTGACCATGTTCCACAAAAAGGGACTCCCACAATAGAAGACTTTACAATTAGGAAAAGTAGGAGAAAACTTTTCACCTGTAAAATACTGAATTTTCATCCCTTAACACTTCTGTCCCCCATGTCATTTCTGACCTATGGCAAACCAAAGACAGACCTATCACAGAGTTTTCTTGGAAAGAGTTCTTCAAACAGGGTTTGCCATTGCCTTCCTTGGAGACCAGGAGAGTGTGACTTGGTCCCACAATGGATTTCATGGCTGAGCTGGAATTTGACTCCTGGTTTCCAGAGTTGTAGTCCAATGCTCAAACCACAACACCACAGTGTACTTTAGAAAAATTAAAGAAACAGCAGTGAGAAAACATGAGAGGGGTATAAATGGAGCATGACAATATCTAGACACATCCTGTAAAATTATAGGAATTAGGTGGGACGAATATATCAAAGAATCATCATCTATAATCTCTTTTCCTTTGAAAACAAATGCTAAATACCTTCCTTGCATTAAATAACTTTCTTTCCATGTAGGAGGACAAAGGAACTCAGAAGTAACAATTTTTAAAGTGGGAGGCATGTGTGATTGTGAAAGTTGACAATGAAAAAAGCAGACCAGAAAAAAACCAACTGATTTGAAAAATTGTGCTGGAGCAAAGTTCTACAAATGACCACACACGGTCAAAAAGTCATAATAAATGAGCTTTAACCCCCACTAGAAGCAAAATGCCCAAACTGCAGCCATCATTTAGACATATCACAAGTAAGATGACTCATTGGAAAAGACAACAATGTAAAGATAAAGCTCCTCAAAACCATCCAACCATCATGGCCCCATTGCTCAAAAAATGTAACACCTCTCCCACTCACAAGCACTACAGTATCCAGCTCTCCTACTATATCCAATGGTTTGGATATCCTTAAATATTGATGCACACCTCCTCATAAGCCTTTCCGGTCCACCTAAGGCTGTATGTGAGTGTGTTGACATCAAGCAATAGGGAGAAGGGGGCTCGGCTCGCTCCTCCCCGTCCCGCACTGTCTCTCAGCCAGAGGGCAGGAATGGTGCAGCTGCTCCATCTCGGTCCCTCTGGACTGGCCTATGTGATTACACAGCACTGGGCTGGAATCAGCGCAGCCCCAATACTCACAGGTACCTGGCAGCAGGCTATATAAGGGAATGCCCAGGATTCCTGGGTGGGCAAAGGAGAGGGCCCCCCTGGCCAAAGAAGGAGACGTCTGGGCAGGAATGCAATTGGGCACTCCAGCAGACCTGGAGTCTCCCTGCCAGATATATAAATTTGAGTGGGATGAGGGGGCTGTGGCCTTTTTCCTGTCAGTGGAGCTCAACTGGTGCTGTTCACGGTAAGAGCAGGGTACCAAGTCTCCTGCCCCATTTCAGGGAAAACATCAGCATCCCCTAAGAAACAATTATTTAGAGAAAGCTGTGTCTTGACTAACTATCTCCTAAGGGGTCCTTACTTCCCTTCAAGAAAGACCATTAGGTGGCTACAATGGGGCTACTGTTCATGAAGGCACCAGAAGCTTCACAGATGTCTAAACTGGGATTTGACTTATGAGGAGGATAGCTGGGAGAGGAATGTAGTCTGATCTCAGTGGGTCTGCTGGGGTAATTTGCTCTGGTGGTTTAAAAAAAAAATCTGGGTATGGAGCTCAGAGACATTTCTTGGCAGGGTATAGACCATACAAGATTGGAAGTGCCTTCATAGAACAATCAATGGGAATCAACTTGAGCGAAGAGTGACAATGGTGGAAAGAGGAAGGAGGGTTGCGGGTCTGTCCGATAAGGAAGTGGGGATTTTTACTTGGATGTTAACCCTGCTCTTTCATCTCTCCCTTGCTCCCAGATGTCCAAAGCTGCCCCCAAGAAGGCTGCAGCCCCTCCCCCACCGGGATTCACTCTGGACATTAATGACCCTCAAGTGCAGAATGCTGCCATCCGCATCCAAGCCTCCTATCGTGGGCACAGGTGAGGGGCACCGAGGGGGAAGGAGGAGGAAATGGTCCCTGGCACTGAGACAAAGGATACACAATGTATTTGTGGAGGAGGCAGCCTAAGGACAAACTTTAGAGCCCTTTGGGTTTGTCTGATTTTCAGTTTGTCTGATTCACAGAATTTTGATATTTATTTTAGATTTTTTTGAATATAACATTTGGAGGCTTTTTTTTTGGAACTGAGAAGGGGCATAATACAACATAACACGCAGCCAATTTTAACTTTGCTGTACTTATTGGAGTAGATTTGTGGATACACTAATGTATAGTCCATTGATTTCTATAGATTTGTTCCATGCTGGATGCAGCTCAAACAACTCCTGGGACAGCATGATTATTGCTACTGACTTAGCGCTCAGTTTACTGAAGAACAGAGAACTTTCTGCTAGACAATTTTAGTAGTGAATTCTCTCTATTATACTACTACAACTCTCTAGCAAAGAAGTCTAAAAAATTCCTCAAACTTTAGGTCCTAGAATGGTACAGGATGGAGAAACTGTAATTCAAGTGGCATGAAACTGCTGTAACTGTGTAGTACAGACACAACTTCTGATGGATTCACTCTGCTATAGAATGGTTTTATACCATTTGATTTGTGTGGACTGTATTTTGTTGTGTTGTAAAATATGTGTTGTAAAATAGTGGTACATAAACTGCTCCTGATCTATGAACCATAACTTACCAGTCAGAAGGAAAAGGAGATGAATTGTAGCCAATAGGTAAAGGTAAAGGTTTCCCCTTGACATTAAGCCTAGTTGTGTCTGACTCTGGGGGATGATGCTCATCTCCATTTCTAAGCTGAAGAGCTGGCGTTGTCTGTAGATGCCTCCAAGGTCATGTGGCCAGCATGACTGCATGGAGTGCAGTTACCTTCTGTCAGAGAAGTACTTATTGATCTATTCACATTTGCATGTTTTCAAACTGCTATGTTGGCAGAAGCTGGGGTTAACAAGGGGAGGTCACCCCACTCCCCGGATTTGAACTGAAAGCCTTTCGGTCAGCAAGTTCAGCAGCTTAGGGATTTAACCCGCCATGCCACAAGGGGCTCCAGACAATTAGCAGCTGGCATCTTGAGGGGGAATTTGCTGGGTACTTTCCCCATCATCCTGAGATAGCTTGAGAAGCACTGTTGTAAAAGATGCTCTGGGAACATATTTTGGAAGAGGTGGGTGTTTTCAGTTAAAAGACCAGCATTAATGAACATCAGGAAGTGGATGCATAAAATTTCATGCATGGATGTAGAAACAGTGGAGTCAAAGTGATGTAGCAACATTGGGCAACTGTTGGAATAGTATGCAATTCGATGGTAATAGCTGAAATGGTACAGTTGTCGGTGGCAGTCCATGGATAAATGTGATGGAAAACTATATTTTGAGATACTGTGTTCATGTCTTGGGTAGTGGTTGGAAAGTAAAGGAGATGGTGAGAAACGAGACAAGAGGGAGCAAGATGGAGTTGAGGAGAAGGCAGGAGGACCTCAAGAAAGCAGGGGAAAATAGTTTGGAAATGAGTAGTTGGGTAAGAGAGGGATGTCATTAGGGAAGGGGCTGGTAGAAAAGAAATACCTCTGACAACTTGGAGAATGGCAAGATTGAAGAGTACAGTTCTCTTTTCAGCTCCCCAGACTGTCTTGAATCCGGACTCTGCCTCCTCTTCCTGTCATAATGAGATGATGAAATGGAAAAGAAGATGGGTGTTTGCCAGAGCTTGGAAATCACTAAATTTGGAAATAACTAAAGGTCACATAACTCTATGTAACTTGAGAGTTTTGAGCCAGGAAGTAATAAGGGATTATCAGAGCCTCATTTCAAGAGTAATAAAGGCACTGGAAACAATGTTATATCTTGTGGGTGTGATGAGTATTAAGCAACTGTGGTGTAATGATTTGAGCCCTGGAATACAGAGAACAGGGTTCAAATCCTTGCTCAGCTGTGGAAACCCACTGGGTGACTTTGGGCAAGTCACACTCCCTCAGCCTCAGAGGAAGGGAAGCCGAACCTGCTCCAAACTATTCTTGCCAGGAAAACTCCATGATAGGTTCACTTTAGGATCACTATAAGTGGGAACGTATTTGAAGGCATACAACAACAAGAGTAGCATTTTATCGTTATCTTTAAAAGTTATGGCTAAAACCATTTAAAAGATTTAGTTTTGAATATTGTATGCTTTTTGATCCATCTTTCATTGTTGTTTGCTCGTTGAGTTGCTTCTGACTCTTCGTGACCTCATGGATCAGCCCATCTTTCATATTTTTTTAAGGTATATGTTTTAAAAGTAACAGAAAAACAATGAGCAGTTAGATAAAGCTCCCTGGATTGGTAATAATAACAAATTGCTTTTTTAGGTTATATAAAGAATTTTGGTATGAACTATCTTTAGGAAGTAATTTTGTGAGTACTGAGTCAGCTTTGTTTCAATGGGAGAGCTGTCCTCCTTCATTCTCCATCACAATCTAATATTTATAACACACTCTTTTTGGCTGAAGCCCTGATTTCCACCACTTAGAGCTCTGCCAGACTGATGATTTGTGCCACCTCCTGTCATATCATTTAATGTTCCTTCTTGACTCTTCTTAATGCTTCTCCAGCCAAATGCTCTTCTTAAAAAAAGATGCCTCCATAAAAGGATAGTAGATTTCAGTTTGTGACATTCCTATGATGTGGGTTGTGATATTCTCTGTTCACCCCCTTGCATCCCTCCCTATTTTGCATCCAGACAAGTTTCAGTTTTCATAGAATACATATGTTTGTATTTTAGATTTATGTTTAGTTAGACTAGAGATGTTTACTTAATTATGTAAATTTTGTTAAAGTATGTTTATGTTTGTATAGGCATTGTTGTTTCCTTTATTTGTTTTTTTCTGGTTAAAAAGTTGAATTTTTAAAAAGAGAAAGCAATTTTCATAGAATCCTATAGATGGAAGGAATCATAAGGGCCATCAAGTCCAAGTCTTTGTCATTCACTGATAGGTGCCAGCCACCTCTTTAAAGACCTCCAAAGAAGGAGAGTCCACCACCCTCTAATGCAGTGGTTCTTAACCTGTGGACCGCGAACCACCAGTAGGCTGTGATGACGAAAATCTGGTCCACAAACCACCTTCCTCTCTATTTATTTTATTTTATTTCCACTCCTTTTGCGCCACCTGTCACTCCTTCCCTGTCGCTGACCATGGCATATGTGGTCTATCCTATGCAGTTTTCTGAATCAGCACCCCAAATCAAATCTAAAGTTGACCAAAACCTGATTAGTAACCCTTTTTGGTACTGATGTTAGAGAGTGGTCCCTGGTCAAGTGGTCCCCAGTCAAAAACAGGTTGAGAACCACTGCTCTAATGCAATTGATCCCAATGTTGGACAGCTCTTACCGGTTTTTCATATGCTAGCATATCTCCATAGGCCTCCATAAACAATTTTAAACTATTTTTTTTACTCTCTCTAAAAACTTAGTGTATTGCACTCTTATTTATTTATTTCACTTGTATACCACTTTTCTCCCCCCCACCTCCCCCCCAGCGGAGGACTCAAAGCTGTTTCCAACATCATTGTGGCAAAAATTAATGCCTCACATACAGAAACCTAACATAACGATAATAACGTACAATTATCAATTAAATCATAGTACTACTAAAATTCAGGAAGTGTGGGGTTTGGGGACGGGTGGGGGGGAGTATAGTTTCTTATATCCTGTTCATTTCCAACAGAAATGTACCCTATTCCAGAAACCATTGAGATTTCACTGACCCCACCAGTCAAGAAAGAGCTAGTCCTGCATTCCAGTGGACATGTATCCTGCCATGGTTGTTGAACATCTAATTCTTGCTAAGAGCCTTGTGGGGAGCATTGAATTAAGAGCCGAGAAGCAAGCCAAATTTTCAAAAGTGACTCTGTGAAATTCAGTAAAGCTGACTTGGGGTCCTGTCTCCAAAAAGTTACATTTCAGTGCTCTAAAAGCAAACTTGAGGTGGAAATGGGAGTTACTAGCATCTAAATGAACTACTGGGTTCTGTATGATCAAGGGTTATGAGCAAATCCCCTTTGGAAAAATCCAAATTCAAGCATTATAACTGGATAATGCTGAGAACTGAGCCAAGCAAGTCATTGTGTTAATTAGCTTTTAGAGTTTGCCTCTATCCTAGCATGGGAAGTGATGACTTTAAAGGTCAACCAGAAAAGCGAAACATTAATGTCTGGATAATTGCTGCAATTTATGCCCTGGAAACAACCATATATAAAGTCATTTCTGTGGGCATAGTTTGGTAAACAAGTTTTAAGCTCCAGATCATCACCCTTTTTTCTGTAATACACTCATACACAGAGCCATTCCAAGGAAAGGCTTCTCGATTTGTTTTTAGTAGTTGTTCCAATGATTTACATCAATTTTAGGTACATCACAGAACCGCATATAAAGAGGTCTTGTACTTTGAGACAGACTTTTCCAGTTGAATTGCTAAGTGTCTGGTGACTTGCAGTATGAGTAAAGGTCGAGATTGAAGACATGGTACCAAGAGAACTAACATGACCAGACTACGGTACCGTATCTTATATGTATGTGTGCACAATGGAACCTAATTCAAGAAAAAAGAGCTGTGCTGCTTCTATTCTTTTTCTAAAATGGTGACAACTGTTCATCGATTTTTTGTAAATATACTAAGCCCTTAAAGCCCCATGCAACTTGTAACCTTTCTGAAAACCCTAAGTTGTCTGGAGAGGCCCTTCTCTCTGTGCTATTACATTTCCAGGCTTGTTTGGTAGAAAAGGACCTTCTTGGTGGCTGCTACCAGGCATCTGAACTTCCCCCTCAGGAAAGGAGTACAGGCAGTCTCAGAGTTACAAACATCTGCCTTACAAGTGATTCGTAGTTAATAACAAGGTGACACAACAGGGAAGGAGATAAATCTACCCATTGGAAGGGAAACTAACTCCTGGAAGGTTTTAATGGAGAAAAGGTGCCTTCAGTGAAGCTTTCTCACCATAACAAGCAACATTTTTTAAAATTAAGTTCTCACAGAGACAGAAAGTAAGGTGAAATCTTCTAAACAGGGACACAGATAGCAAAACAAACACTATAGGGGTGATAACCCTTCCCTATGCTATCCAAAGCATGCATACACACACACACACGTGTGTGTGTATGTGTGTATATATATGTGTGTATATATGTGTGTGTGTGTGTATATATATATATATAGAGAGAGAGAGAGGGGGGGGAGTATCTTTGTGTGTGTGTGTGTGTGTATGTATGTGGCTCGAGTTACGCTTAAAATATACCTGTTCTGACTTACATACAAATTCAACTTAAAAACAAACCTACAGAACCTATCTTGTTTGTAACTTGGTGATTGCCTGTATTACTTTTAAATATGCCGTGAGTCCCATTAGTGAGAGAAAGATGGGGTATAAATGAATACAATAATAAGTAGTAATAGTAACCTGTTTCCATGGAGACATTGCACAAGGAGGGCAATGAAACAAAGTAAAGTAATAAGCTGCAAAAGCACAAAATGTTACCCACCACATCCCACATTACAAGGTATTCCCCCCAAATGAAACGAACCATGACAAATGGAGCACATGTAGATATGGAATTCAAGATGTACCTAAATATATCATGTTTGGAAAAATTCTACCTTTAGCATAGCCGTAAAAAGTTGAAGAAACGAAAATAAATGTTTTTCACTGCATATCTTTTTTTCTGTTACTTTTCTCCTCTATTTTAAATATACTGTGTTTGCAGTAATGGAGCTTACAGATGTATTCAGTCTATTCAGATAGGACAACATGGTGGCCCATAGAGTTAAATCAAATGCTGAGGGCTTCCATTTCAGAGTGCCATCACACTTCTTGAGTAGACCAGGGAGAATCGTTTCTCTTAATATGGCAGAAATTATAGTGTGCAGTGGCAAAAAAGGAGAGGAAAGAGTGGTGAACAAGACATCCATAGTCATTTTGTCGCCACACATGACACTTAGAAACAAACTTTATCATTAGAGAAAATATAGTGATACTGAATATTCAGTGTGATTTAGCTCCAAGGCAATTTTTTATTGAGGCGAGTGCAGCTGATGTGGGAAAATAAGATAAAAAAGGGACAAGAACTGCTAGTTGAATTGCGAGAAAGAGTCAATTCTTATATGCCAACAGGATTCTAAGATGCTACAATATGCCCGAGTGATTTCTCTCCTAATTAGCTGTCCAGTTATCACAATTGATCAGATTCTACACATTCTCCCTAGAAAACAATTTATTTTAATTACACAGCTAGCTACAGTTTAATCAAGTTAATTTTGGGGTGGCAAGTAAGCTGGTTGATGGATGCGTGCTTTCTTTAAGCCATTGAGTGTGTCAGTACTAAACATTGCCTGCATGATTGTGTATCCCCAATTGCTTTCTGGAGTCATAGGTCCCATCTAGACTGCCATATAATCCAGTTTCTGAATCCATATTATGCGAGAGATTATATGGCAGTGTAAGGTAAAGGTAAATGTTTCCCCTGACATTAAGTCTTGTTGTGTTTGACTCTGGGGGTGGTGCTCATCTCCATGTCTAAGCTGGAGAGCCGGCATTGTCCATAGATGCCTCCAAGGTCATGTGGCCAGCATGACTGCATAGAGCACCATTACATTCCCGCAAAATTGATCTATCTATTCACATTTGCATGTTTTCGAACTGCTATGTTGGCAGAAGCTTGGCCTAACAGCGGGAGGTAACCCCACTCCCCAGATTCAAACCACCAATCTTTTGGTCAGCAAGTTCAGCAGCTCAGCAGTTTAACCCACTGTGCCACCAGGGGGCTCGATATATGGCAGTGTGTAGACTCATGTAATTCAAAGCAGATAATCTGGATTCAGAAACTGGATTATATCGCAGTGTAGATCCAGCAACGTCTCCTGAACTCACTTCATGGCCTGGCTTTGGACTCTATCAAAGGCAGAGCTTGTTTGCTGTAGTCTGAAAGAGAAAATAAATTGCGGGATTTAAAGTGGAGTGAAGGGCTTGGTGGCCATGTTGGCATGGGGATTCTGGGTGTTGCAGATCTAATATTTAACCCTTACAAGCTGTGGTACTGTGCACCACCAGGTCCCGCAAGGAGCTGAAAGAGAAGGGCCCACCACGGGTGCTGCAGAACCTCAAGGACGTGGTGCTGATCGAAGGGAGCGCAGCCAAGCTGGAATGCCGCATCAGCGCCTTCCCAGACCCCTTCATTCGCTGGTTGAAAGATGGCGTGGAACTCAAGGATGGCCCCAAGTACCGCTATGTCTTTGAGGACCCTGACATTGTCGCCCTGGTGGTGCGTGACGGCGGCCTTCCTGACTTGGGCAAGTACACTATCACTGTGAAGAACCCCTTTGGAGAGTGCTCCGACTCAGCACGCCTCCTAATAGAAGGTAAGGTGGCCCCTTTCGCTCCCTTACATAGCCACGCTCTCCTACTAAACATAGACACAGCCGTCCCCCTGGGCAGCCAAGTCATTCTAGAGGCATTCCTCTTCGAGTGAGTGTTTCCCTGTGGGACATCTCACTGCCTGCTCTGCTCCTTTGAGTTGTAGCCCTGCCCTAGTCTATTCATAGTCTTGTGTCTTGAGCAGATAAAAGCCAAGCTCCTTTCAATTTCAGCCATGCCTGTGTCAAGGCATAGCCTCGCTATATTTCAGTCAGAAAGCTGGCCTTTCCTTGGCTGTGGTCCTAGAGTATGGCTTGAAAAAAATTGCCTTTTTGATAATATAATCCAGAATCCTCCAACCAGCATAGTTAAAGCTTTCCAGAAAGTACATAACTCCACAGAAATTGTCGAAATGCTATCCTAACCTGCATGACAAATGTTGGAAATGTGAGGAACATAGAATCATAGAGTTGGAAGGGACCTCATAGGCCATCCAGTCTAACTCCCTGCCAAGAAGCAGGAATATTGCATTCAAAGCACCCCTGACAGATGGCCATCCAGCCTCTGTTTAAAAGCTTCTAAAGGAGGAGCCTCCACCACACTCTGGGGCAGAGAGTTCTACTGCTGAACGGCTCTCACAGTCAGGAAGTTCTTCCTCATGTTCAGGTGGAATCTCCTTTCTTGTAGTTTGAAGCCATTGTTCCGCGTCCTAGTCTCCAGGGAAGCAGAAAACAAGCTTGCTCCCTCCTCCCTGTGACTTCCTCACATATTTATACATGGGTATTGTGTCTCCTCTCAGCCTTCTCTTCTTCAGGCTAAACATGCCCAGCTCTTTAAGCTGCTTCTAATAGGGCTTGCTCTCCAGACGCTTGGTCATTTTAGTTGCCTTCCTATGGACACTTTCCAGCTTGTCAATATCTCTCTTCAATTGTGGTGCCCAGAATTGGGCACAATATTCCATGTGTGGTATGACCAAGGCAGAATAGAGGGGTAGCATTACTTCCCTAGATGTAGACACTATACTCCTATAGATGCAGGCCAAAATCCCATTGGCTTTTTTTGCCGCTACATCACATTGTTGGCTCATGTTTAACTTGTTGTCCACAAGGACCCCAAGATCCTTTTCACACGTATTGCTCTCGAGCAGTACGAGTGAAATTATTTAATAACAGCAGCCAGAATCACATATGCCTGACACCAGAGAACAAAAGAAATACCTACGAAAGAAGAATGGATATCGAAAATAAATGATGTAATGAATTAACTCAATTATTAAATAAATCTTGATATGGATATAAGAATGCAACAAATTGGACACCAATAAGAGACTATATGAAACATGAAAAACAAAATTGCTAATTGAACCTTACTGAAAATATTGAACTTTATCGAAAATTAAGTGAAAATTTGTCACCCAGTAGGATACTAAAGAAAGCAACACTGCAGTGTGTGTGAGTGTGTGTGTGTGTGTGCACGCGCACACACGCACGCACGCACACACACACACACACACACATATATATATGCTCTCTCACACACATAAGAAAGAACAATTAAGACCACAGTGGAGAAGATTGGAAGTCTTTTTTTTCTTCTCTACTATTTTCCTCTTCTCTCTTCCCCTATTTTCCTCTTCTCTCTTCCCCTTTTAGGCTAAACCCTTCCCTTCCCTAATTCCCTAGGCAATAGTAATACAATTGTGTTGTTGTTGTTGTTGTTGTTGTTTTCTTCATTTTTTCTTTCGTATTAATTTTATTTTAATTTTTTTGGCAATATTATTGTTAGTGCACCTAGGCAAGAAACCCTATATCTATATACCCTATTATGCTCTTCCTTTTGCTTTTCTTTCTGGCGTTTTAAGATATTGTAAATAGTTTGTAATCAATAAGAATTACTTTGAAAAAAATTGTTCCACAAAGAACTGTGACCTTCCTGAACAAAGCAAAGTTTGACACCACTTTAACTGCCATGCTCAGTGGGAATTGTGGTTTGATGAGGTGCCAGAACTCTAAAGGCCTTGTAAATGACAACTCCCATGATTCGATAGTATTGAGCCATGGTAGTTAAAGTGGCATGAAACTGCATTAATTCTGCAGTGAAGATGCACCCAAAAGCTTACATTTTAAGATTTCCAGGCATCTCTACCTATCATTTGAACATCATTCCTCCCTTCTAGATAGAATCAGGAACTTCCTCTTACATAACTATCATCCTAGGGGAAAAGTAACTTTTTTGAACTAGAACTTTCAGATGTTGTTCTGAGATCATAAGCTTGGCATAGTAAGGTTTTAATTCTAATTTGATGAGAGAAAGATGCTGGATGTGCTTCCCAGGCAATTCTGGACATGTAGTCCACTCCCCCCCCCCCCCCCCACAATTTATCCTAGAAGCAGAAAAGGAGCCCTTGTAAAACCTAGAAGGAAATGCATCCCTGAGATTGGTACCCAGGAGAGGTCTTCTTTTACATTTAACTTCAGACTCAAGTTGGAATGGGATGCCTTAGCCAGAAATAGGGCCTGGTTCCCAAGTCTTATATGTGAGTCTTCTACTAACCTGATCCCTTTGCCTCACCACCCAACACTTGATCTTCAAAGACATACAGCAACTGGAGAAACTGAATATCAAAATGTAAATGAGTCCATATCCATGAAAGCTATTCAAAACCCTCTTCATCACAAGGGATGGTAACTCCATCCCTTGACCTTTTTACTAAACCCTGGAGCCCAGAGAGAACCCTCCCAATTCCATAGGATGGTCCAAGTGGTCACAACACTAGAATCCATTGTCATACTATGGAAATGTAGGAATGTTCTAGGTAATCTCAAAGTAATCTCTCTGCTTCAAATTTCAAAGCATCGCTGAGAATTCTGCAGCCTCCCTTTTGTTATTGGACCACATCTTCCAGCAGCTAATGGCAAGGAAAGCTGGGAGATGCAGTTCAACAACATGTAGGGTTCTTCTATATGGGCTCAATAGCACGCAATGCCTGAGAAACCGCTCCTGGATGATTACTTCTTACATGACATGGCATCTGTTTAAACCAGTTTAGCCCTAAACTAAAGAAAGTTAGGGGATATTCTGAAGTTTGGACAAAACTCCAGAGCAGTCTCATAGTTAATGTACAGTGTGGATAGAATAGCTGCCACCCCCATTCTCATCAGTGCAGGGAAGGCGATGAACTGAATATGTTTCACTCTTGTCATTGCTGCTAGACAACCCCCACTCTGGAATCTGGCATTAAAAGTCTATATATCACAAGAATAACTTCTTCATACTCATGTGGCTGTCTGTTGGATGGACTGGTGGAAAAAAGGCAACAGGGCACACAAAAAATGCAGAAATTGGGCCATTTCTGCAAAAAAAGCAATGGGTTGTAGCAGTTGTCAGCAACACCCTGGTTGCGATGTGAAACCCAGGCTGGATCTACACTACCCTATATCCCATGATCTGATCCCAGATAATCTGCTTTGAACTGGATTATATGAGGGCCCTTCCACCAGCCCTATATCCCTGAGTGTGGACTCAGATAACCCAGTTCAAAGCAGATATTGTGGGATTTTCTGCCTTGATATTCTGGGTCATATGGCTTTGTGGAAGGGTCCTGAGTCTACACTGCCAGATAAACTGGGATGAAAAGATAATCTGGGATCAGATAATGGGCTATAGTATAGTGTAGATCCAGCCTGTGACTTTGCCCAAAACACATAGCTTAGTTAAGGGGAAACTTTTGGTTCTTTAAATAATTTGGCCTGAAACACCAACCCTACCTATCATTGCCAGTGGCCAAAGATTGTGAGACCCATAGACTCAGGGCCCTTCCACACAGCCTTATAACCCAGAATATCAAGGCAGATAATCCACAATATTACGCATTCTCTTCGTTCATCTGGAGAGGCCCTGCTCGTGATCCCACCTGCGTCGCAAGCGCGTTTGGTGGGGACACAAGACAGGGCCTTTTCCGTGGTGGCCCCCCAACTCTGGAACACCCTCCCTAAAGATCTTAGACAGGCCCCTACACTGGCAGTCTTCAGAAAGAACTTGAAGACCTGGCTGTTCCGATGTGCCTTCCCCGAATAGGAAACCTCCAATACCAAGTCCCATAAGCACTTTATTAAAACTAAGACTGCCGCACACTGCACACTGCACTTGCCCTATAAGCCTTATATTCCACCTGTCACATCAGCACTTTTAATTCCTGTACCCATTACTCTGGCCCGGCCCAGTTTTATTGTGTCTTAGTGTATTGTTTATTGCTTGTTGTTTAGATTGCTTTAATTGTTTTTTAATTTGCCTTGGGTTTTGTATTGTTGTATTGTGTGTTGAGGCCTTGGCCTTTGTAAGCCGCATCGAGTCCATCGGGAGATGCTAGCGGGGTACAAATAAAGTTTAATAATAATAATAATAATAATAATAATAATAATAATATCTGCTTTGAACTGGGTTATCTGAGTCCACAATGCTATATAATCCAGCTCAATGTGGATTTTATACAGTCATGTGGAAGGGGCCTAAAACACCAGAAGAGTCCAAGTTTCCATGTTTCTGCTATAGCTTCAGCAAGAAATTCCCTCCTCCTGAAAAGTAAGGGCCCTAAAAGTTGATACCACTTGTTCTCTTGCAGTGCCTGCCAAGATTAAAAAAGGCCCAGATAGCACCAAGGCCAAGAAAGGCACCACTGTAAACCTGACCGCCCTGATCAGTGGGGAGCCAGCACCTGATGTCGGCTGGGCCAAAGACGGCGAGGATATTGAAGAGGATGATCGGTAAGTGAGATCCACTGGTAAGACTGTAAGTCATGTAGCAGACTTATATACTCATGTATAAGTTGATCTCAAGTATAAGTTAAGAGCAGGTTTAGGAGACAATATTATGGATTTTGATATGACCCGTTGATAAGTCAATGGCAATTCTGCAGAAAGGGGAAAGCACCAAAGGTGCCTCAAGGGTCCAGCTGTTTCTGGTCACCACCACCATTCAAAATGGTCAGAAACAGAAAAGGTGGAGAGGCAATCAGTGTTCCTAAGTTCTCCCTGGAGGGAGAAAATTCTTGCCTTCTCTGAAAAGGATATTGTTCCATTTTTAAAAAATAAGTTAAGGTATAGCATTTACATTGACCCGTGAATCAGTCAATGTAGGGTTTTTTTGTGTTGTTAATTTAAATTTCTGGACTTATTCAAGAGTTCATACCAGGCATGAGCAAACTTTTTTGCCTTGGAGCTGCATTGCAGGAGGGCTGAGCAAGGAGGGAGTGGGGCCGGGCACATGCTGAGTGGAGAGGACCCAGGAGAGGACAGGGCCAGGAGGGGGCAGGGCAGGGCCCAGGTTATACTCTGGTTGGCCTCCCAGCATAAGGATGGGGCTGCTCACCCCATCCTTATACCGTGGGAAAGGCGGGACACATGGTGACTGCTCCAATCCCCCCCCCCCAATCCTCCTCCCCATCCTCCCCCAATCCTCGGGCTGCCCTCTTGGTATTATGCTGGGAGGAGGGCGAGACAGGCAATGGCTAAGAGTGCTCTGGAGGGCTCTCAGCTGCCACATGTATTCCTTGAGCCATCCTCCTGGCATAAGGATGGGTCTGCTCATGCTGTCCTTATGCTGGGAGGAGGGTGAGACACAGGGTGGCTGAGAGCACTCCAGAGGGTTCTCAGTTGCTATGTGTCTTCCTCCCCCATCTTTTGGCATAAGGACACGGCAGGTTGCCTTGTCCTTCTACCAAGAGGACAGGGAAAATGAGGAGGGCCTGAGATAACCACACAGGGGGACACATCTGGCCCCCGGTCCTTAGTTTGCCATGCCTGGTATATACTGTATACAAAACCAATGCATAGCAAGAGCAGACTAATACCCGGTAACTCAGAGAGCCTTTGCTACTCTGCTATAAGCAGTTCAAGCAGCCTAGTAATCAATATGGATGGTGTCGAAGTTGCAGTTTTGGACTATCATCTTAATCCTTGAATAGGAGTACATGTTGGACTACAAGTCATAGAACCTAGTACAGAACCAAGATGGTTGGAAGATT
Source organism: Anolis sagrei (assembly GCF_037176765.1). NCBI lineage: Eukaryota > Metazoa > Chordata > Lepidosauria > Squamata > Anolidae > Anolis > Anolis sagrei. The sequence goes on from NC_090021.1 coordinate 230,805,536, forward strand.
CTGGGAGTAGTCCAAAGGCCAACTTTTTTCAAGAAGTGTAGACTTGAAATAATGTAAGGTGACCTCCTCCTTCTTTCAAAGAAGGATGTGTCCACCTTTCATGGTTATTAGGGCATAATCTCAGGTAGCTTTTTTCCAAGGAAGAACAGCTAGAAACTTGCCCTAGGGTATTCTTTAGGGTTCTTTACTGATCTAGACCTCAGTTCCTAGTGAAAAACAATCAGGTCTGGGTTAATTGGGACAGCCTACCACAATAGTAATGGGAGAGAGTTACAAAAGTGGAGGGCACGCAGTGGGAAGTCTGAAGGTACATGTCAGAATTGGGATTGAGACCACTGGCTTTCCTTTACTTGCAGGTTGTACTACAATATTGGCAGTGATTCAACCACTCTCACTATCAAAAAGGTGACGCCGGCTGATGCTGGGAAATACGAGGTCTTTGTGGAGAACAGTCTGGGCATGGACCAGTCCTTTGCACGCCTGGATGTGATTTGAGCCCCAGCTTTCCATCTACACAGTCCCTTCCCTACCCCAACTTCTCTCCATCCTTGCCAAGTATGATCCAGAAGGTTGTGCTGCCTGGCTGAGGGAACAAGCTAGGCAAAGAGAAGTGAATCCCTCTTCTAGTGGTGCTACTAGGATATCTTCTTGTCTCCTGAAGATGCATGGGAACTTTTGTTTTCTCTTCCTGTGTCTCTGGCTCTCCTGTCAATGTCATACGGCTTCACAGTGACAGCACAACATCTTTCCTCGCTTGATTTGATGGCAGAAATTCCCCTTCCTACCCACCCTGCTTAGGGCAGATATGTGGGGGGACATGCAGCTTTCTGGATCTTGTCAGTCTGTGACTCCCATCACTTCCCATAACTGACTGTGCTGGATAGGCCTGATGGGAGTTGCAGTCTTACAACATCTCAAGGGCCAGACTTTGGTCTGGGGTATGTAAATCGGGGAGCTGAAATCCCCAACACCTCAGAGTGAGTAAAGCATGCCAGGAGCCTCCAGACTCTTTCTAATCTGTTTTCTTGCTTTATGAAACTCAATAAAGCCAATTGATTATACAAAGGTCTTGTGTGTGCTGCATATAAATCAAAATATCATCTCTGTCTTGCATGAAAAGCATGTGGCATCAGGGCTTTGCAGTCAAAATAGTCATCTTAGAAGCAGTCTGTTCCAAAATCATTTTAGAAGCAGTCTGTTCCAAAATCTGTAGAATAAAAAATTCTAATTATGTGATTGGGTCACTTTAGGGTTGCCCTAAATGAGAAATGTCTCGAGGGCCCATAATAACAACACACTACTTATGCCTAGTTCCCATAGGCTAAGGCCATGGGACTTAAAGTAGAATCATAAGGGCCTAGTGTGAAAAGCCCCGAGATCAAAGCTTCCATTATTTATGACAGCAGTGGGCAAGGAGGAGTCCTTCAGAGGTTGTTGGACTGCAACTCCACCCATCCATTGTGTTGGCTAGGGCTGATGGGAGTTGCAGTCCAACATGCAAAGGGCTGCAGATTCCTTATTCTGGGTTAAAGGAAGATGACATGTACCTTGTGACATAAAACACATATATACATACAGACACATACTGAGAACTCCTCCAGGTGGGATGAATGTTTCAAGAGACTGCAGGACTTGTTCCTAAATTTTGTTTTATACATCCAGATTATAATTCAGTACTACAGGCAGTCTGGAGTTACACTTTGAAAATGTACCTGTTCCAACTTACAAACAAATTCAACAATTTAATTGTTGAATTGTTTAAGGCATTGAATTTTGCCTCTGCTATAAGCCGCCTTGAGTCCCCTATAGGGTTGGGAAGGGTGGGATATAAATATAGTAAATAAATAAATAAGGACAAACCCCCAGAACTTATCTTATTCATAACTTGGAGACTGACTGTATTTTCTAGCAATTCTCAAGGCTAGCTGCAACACTCCCATGTCAGTTTCTTTTCATTCTGAATATCTTTTTTCTTAAAATAATAATACTTTATTTATAAACCACCCTTATTATTATTAATAATAATAATAATAATAATAATAATAATAATAATATTTATTTATAAAGAGACTCAGGCCAGTTCACAAGAAAAACAAAATGGCAAACATTCAATGCCAAAAAACAAATAAACAGCACTCAAGGCAAAATATATAATAAATATATTCAATAAATGTATAAACAACCAGAACCTAGGCTTAAACTAAATAAACATCATAAACACATGATGCCAAACCAATTAAACACAATGCGTTAAAAGCATAGTATAATGCATTACATCATCAGGCTGAGATAGGTGTCCTATGCCCGGGGAAGAATGAGTTTAAGATATGCTAGTCCTCCTCCTCTAGGTTACACAGATGAGACTTTAAAAGTTTTTTAAAGGAGAGGAGAAAGGGGGCCATTTTTAGTTCTTTGGGGAGCGAGTTCCAGAGGCGGGGAGCAGCCACGGAGAAGGCCTCTTTTCTTGTTCCCTCCAGCCATACCTGAGACGGGGGTGGGACCGAGAGCAGGACCTCCTACATGGACTGCTGAGCTCATGCTGGTTTGTATGCAGAGATGCAGTTTTTCAAATAGTCTGAGCCTGAACTGTCAGTGCTTTGGTGTACCACTATCATTAAATAAACAAGAAGGAATTTTGCTTTTCAACCCATTGGACTATCTCATTAAGTCATGCCCCAGCTAGGGGTAAAAAAAAAAAAAAAAACCTTTAGAAAACCTCTGGTGCAAATACAAGAAAAAATTGGAAAGAAAACCTCCTCCTGAAAAAATACAATGGAATCATTCAGAGGTCAAACCATAGGATCTACACCAGGCATAAGCAAACTTGGGCCCTCCAGGTGTTTTGGACTTCAACTCCCACAATTCCTAATGGCCGGTAGGCTATTAAGAATTGTGGGAGTTGAAATCCAAAATACCTGGAGGGCTAAAGTTTGCCCATGCCTGAGCTACACCATGAGAGCTCTCGTATTTTTAGTGTAATCAGGAAGAGCCCACAGGAAAAACATACTAACTTCCTGCTCTTCTGAACTTGCTTTCCTTTATAATCTCAAAAAGATGTAACATGTAGACTTATTTTCTCTAGAAGATGTTCCTCCTTATCTGAGGTCTATATAACCAGCACAGAATGTCACCAGAGATTGTTTGTTATTTAAGAGGATGTTGACAGGGTCTGGCAACCACAACTTCTTGTTGTTGGCTCTGAGCATATACTATTGCGGTCACAGTATTTCCAGGGTAATACTTGAGAGTTGACATGTAGTCAGTGGCGGCCATCTCTCCCTGATATCCCAGCATGCAACTTTATGACGGTCAAGAAATACCTTTGAATGCTAGAGTGTTAGCTTCCAGAAACAGAACATGGTGACTAGAGAGAAAAGGCTATTTCTAAATGCATGCTTGATTGCAAAACAATCTAACAGACTAGATGTCAGGGGAAACCTTTACCTTTACCTATGAGATTAAAAAACTATAGCAGAACGTGCTATAGTTTAATAAACCTTTTCAATGTTTTATGATAGAAACAATTAGGAAATGACATTTATAACCCAGGAACAAAACTCGTGTTACACATTTATTTATTTATCGTGTCAGGAGCAAGCCAAACAGTTGTATTGCATTTTTAAACAAACAAACAAAACACAAAGTTTGCAAGCTTGGTAGTTGATTAAATGTCCTTTGACCAGTAGCTGACCACTTGGAGTGCCTCTGGTGTTACTATAAGAAGGTCCTCCATTGTGCATGCTGGGCACCTCTTTGATTGCCATGGCTCAATTTTGTGGAAATCTGGGATTTGTTGTGTAGTGAAACACCAGTATTAAGATCTGGCAAAACTACCACTCCCATGACTCCATAGCAGTGAGCCCTAAACTCAAAGGGGTGTCAAATTGCATTGAATCTATACTGAAGCACCTTTAGAGAGGAGTCTGGACTTTGCCTCCATTCCCTTGGCAATGCCTCCCCCTAGAGGTTCTAGGCGGCATTGCAGGATCCCACCCTCGCAGCAAAGCCGGCTGCTATGGAGGAGATATAAATACTTTCCCTTCCTGGGCATTGCTGGGATCTATTGAGGCTCCTCTGTGACTGGTCCACGTTGCAGGAGGCGCAGAAGAGAGGGAGCAGCAGCAGAGAGAAACGCCACCACTTTTGAATGACATGACTCAATGCTCTGGGGTCGTGGGAGGTGTAGTTTCACAAGGACTTGGAGCCTTCTGTGCCAAAGAGGGCTGGTGCCTCTCCAAACACATAAGATTCCATAGCATTGAGCCATGGCTGGTAAAATGGGGCCACGCTGCATTTATTCTGCAATATAGATGCACTTCCCCTCGGATTGGCCAGGAGAGGTTTGGCCAAGAGAGGCGCTGTCCCGCCCCGTGACCCGGGCGTTTTGGCGTGACGTGGCGTTTCCACGTGTTCGGAAGTAGGGCTCGCCATTCAAGTGGAGCTGAGCGAGGACATCGGGGGCTCTCTCGTGGCTGCTTTTCCCCGCATCATCTTTGCTCACAACAGAGATGCTGAAAGCCGTCATCCTCATCGGGGGACCCCAGAAAGGTAAGACCCACCTCCACGCCTCCTAATTTTTCTCTTCCTAAACCTGTCCCAGGGAGTCTCCTGCCCTTCAACCGCCCCATAAGCCATTGCCCCACCAGTCCAGGATCAACAGTATAGGTAAAGGTTTCCTTCCCCCTGACATTAAGTCCAGTCGTGTCCGACTCTGGGGGTTGGTGCTCGTCTCCATTTCTAAGCTGAAGAGCCGGCATTGTCCGTAGACGCCTCCAAGGTCATGTGGCCGGCATGACTGCATGGAGTGCCATTCCCTTCCTGCAGAAGTGGTACCTATTGATCTATTCACATTTGCATGTTTTTGAACTGCTAGGTTGGCAGAAGCTGGGGCTAACAGCGGGAGCTCACCCCACTCCCAGGATTCGAACCTGCGACCTTTCGATCAACAAGTTCAGCTGCGCCACCGGTGACTCCCTAACAGTATATATTTTTAGAATATTGCTGCTTCTTCTTAACCTTGGGTGAATCTACACTGTAGACACTCCTTGAACTCAATGCTATGGAATTGTGGGATTTGCGGTATTATTATTATTAAACTTTATTTGTACCCCGCTACTATCTCCCCAAGGGACTCGGTGCGGCTTACATGAGGCCGAGCCCACAATACAACAATAAAACATAGCAACAGTAATACAATAATAAATAAACTCATAAACAGAAAATAGCAATAAACATTAACAATAACACAATGACGTTGTTTAACCCCTGCCACATCAAATTACAACTCCCATGATGATGATGATAATAATAATAACTTTATTTTTGTATCCCACCGTCAAGCCAAAGAGACTCAGGAAGGCTTACATGGGGATTAAGTCCAGGAAAACAGAGATTAAAATATAACACAGTAAAATTAGAAATACAAACATCATAAAAACATAAATATCAACAACGACCAATAGCCTAATATAGTGACCACATATTGAGCTAAGGAGTGAGGCAGGGGCTTGTGCAAAACAGTTGCAAGGACAGGGCTGATAGAAACATACAGGAGTCAATTAGAAGAAGAAGAACTCTATTTTTCAACCCCGTCTCCATCTCCCAAGTCCGGCTTACATGGGGCCCAAGCCCAAGGCAGAATACAATTAAAAGCAAAGCAATAACAATTAAGACAGCATAAAACAGCGTAAAACAACATAACAATTATATTATGTATTTAAAAACTCTAAAATTACAACAGCAAAACAACAGAGAAGAAACAAATAAGGACATCTAATCACCTCTCAACAAAAGATTGCCCCAGGCACTGCCAGGCCATCAAATGCTAATCAAGGTGGTCAGTTGAAACATTTACACCTAGCTCCAACAGACAAGAGTCTTTTGTCCCACCCTGGTCATTCCACAGATATATGAAACCATTTTCCTAGTTCCAACAAACCTCACTACCTCTGAGGATACTTGCCATAGACGCAGGCGAAACGTCAGGAGAGAATGCCTCTACAACATGGCCATATAGCCCGAAAAAACCTACAACAACCCAATAACAATAATAGTTAGCAACAACAATAATAGCAGACTAATTTTGGAGGGGGGAGGGGGACCATTTCATGAACTAGTTAAAGGATAAGTGGTTTAGTAAGGTGGATAACAATGTAAACATTTTATTTATTTATTTATTTGGAACATTTATACCCCGTCCTTCTCAACCTCCGAAGAGGGATTCAGGACGGCTTCCAACAGGCAACTATTTGATGCCAACACAATATAATAACATAATGTAAAATACAATTATCGTACGTTTAAAACAGTTGTAAATATACATTAAAACAGTTTGCCGGTTCAAATCGTCATCCAAATTACTCCATTGCGGTCCACTAAAACCTTATCTTCTAAGTCAGTCTATTCTGCAAACGCTTGATCCCGCAGCCAGGATCTGAGTTTCTTCCGGAAGGTCAGGAGGAATGGGACAGATCTAATCTCATTAGGGAGGGAGATCCACAGCCAAGGGGCCACCACAGAGAAGGCCCTGTTTCTCGTCCCCACCAGAGTGGTGGTGGGACCGAGAGCAGGGCCTTGCTGGATGATCTTAAGGTCCTTGGTTCGTAGAGGGAGATTCGTTCAGACAGGTAAACTGGGCCAGAATCGTTTAGGGCTTTTTATGTTAAAACCAGCACTTTGAATTGTGCCCAGAAGCTAATAAGCATCCAGTGGAGCTGGTGTAACAGGGGAGTTGTACGCTCCTTGTATCCCATTCCCATGAGCAACCTGGCCACTGAGCATTGGACTAGCTGGAGTTTCTGAGTAGTCTTCAGAGACAACCCCACGTAGAGTGCATTGCAGTAATCTATTCGGGATGTAACCAGAGTGTGGACCACCGTGGCTGGGTGAGACCTCTCAAGATATGGGCGCAGCTGGCGCATAAGTTTTAATTGTGCGAAAGATCCCCTAGCCATAGCTGAAACCTGGGGTTCCAGGCTCGGTGATGATCACTCCCAAGCTGCGAACCTATGCCTTCAGGGGGAGTGTAATCCCATCCAGCACAGTCTGTAACCCTATAACCTGTTCAGCCTTCCAACTTATCAGGAGGACCTCTGTCTTGTCTGGATTCAATTTCAATTTGTTCGCTCTCATCCAGACCATTACAGCAGCCAAGCAGCGGTTCAGGACCTGAACAGCCTCCTTGGTAGCAGGTGGGAAGGAGTGACAGATTTGGATGTCATCTGCGTACAGGTGACCCCACACCACGAAACTCCGGATGATCTCCCCAACAGCTTCATGTAAATGTTAAACAACATAGGAGACAGTACTGAACCCTGTGGGACCCCACAGTACAATGGCCGTAGGGCCAAGCAGGTGTCCCCCAACAACACCTTCAGTGAGCGACCTAGAAAGGACTGGAGGACTAGAGCCACAGTGCCTCCAAAACACCTGGGAGCCCACAGGTTGAGAACCATTGGGTTAAACCTTTGTGCCGGCTGAACTGCTGTCATAGAGGTTGGTGGTTTGAATCTGCGGGATGGGATGAGCTCCCATCTGTCAGCTCCAGCTTCCCATGTGGGGACGAGAGAAGCTTCCCACAGGATGGTAAAACATCTGGGTGTCCCCTGGGCAACGTCCCTGCAGACGGCCAGTTCTCTTACACCAGAAGCGACTTGCAGTTTCTCAAGTCACTTCTAACACGATCAAGCAAACAAAAATAAAACAACTAGAGGACTGCCAATCCAATAACTCCAGAATCTGCTTCCTTTGGCAGGGACCCGTTTCCGACCCTTGTCTTTTGAGGTGCCCAAGCCCTTGTTTCCTGTGGCAGGAGTGCCTATGGTCCAGCACCATATTGAGGCATGCACTAAGGTAAGTGGGGTGCATTTGGGGGGGGGGGAGGGGCTTGGGAGTGGAGCAGAATAAGTACCTGGACTTGTGTTCACTTTACTTTCATTGTTATTTCCAACTTATGGCACCCTTAAGACTTGGGGTTTTCTTGACAAGATGTATTCAGAAAAGGGTTTGCATTGTTTTCATCTGGGGCTGAGAGAGTGTGGTTTGTCCAGGGTCACCCAGTGTGTTTCCATAACCAAGTGAAGATCCAGAGTTTTCAGGACAACCCTCAGATCCAGATACACCAGGCTGGCTCCTTCTGTTCACTTCTAGTTCATCACCAAACAAGTCAGGGAGAGGGAAGGGAGCTCTCAGGGCTATAGGGCTTGCTATGAGTGAGACATGTCTCCCCTTTTGCCTTCCCTCCTCTCCAGGTACCCAACATGAAGGAGATCCTCCTGATTGGTTTCTATCAGCCTAATGAGGCCCTCAGCCGCTTCCTGGTCTCGGCACAGCAAGAGTTCAAAATCCCCATACGGTGAGTAGCCAGCTGGCATTTTAGGTGAGAGATTTTGGTCAGTTTTCCAGCCTGGCCAACTATGAGACACGGTGGAAAGTGTAAACCATGGTTTAGAAGACCATAAATTCCCTGTTCTTGGTTTAAACTCTAAATGAATTGCCAGGCATTGGGAGCATCGACAATGCAGTTTGACACCCCTTTAACTCCCATGGCTCAATGGGATGGAAGCCTGGGAGTTGTAGTTTAGTGAATCACCAGCACTATTAGACAAAGATGGCTAGACTTGCAAAGCTCCCATAACTGCTTACATTGAGCCATGGTAGTTGATGTAGAACTTCATTATTTCTACAGTATGCATGCTCCTGTTGTTGTTGTTTTGCATTGCATTGTCCTTTAACGCTAACCTTTACATGAGGGTAGGATGAGCACCTCCAGGAGGGGTCCAAGAGCCAAATCCCATTAATTACAGAGCCACCATGAACTACACTGAGTCACAAGGTCTAGAAAATCACTGCTGTGTTGCCTTCATAATTCTCTGTCTTTTTTTTTTTTTTTTTTAAACTGTTGTAGGAGAATATGAGCTCAGCTTTGGGGCCATGTTATTCCTATTTATTTTATGCCACATATCCCTTTCTCCATTTTACCTGACTTTACCATATTGCATTACATATATCTGCTGGCATGAGCTTGATGCATGGAGGCTTGAAAGGTAAAGTAAAGGTTTCCCCTGACATTAAGTTCAACCGTGTCTGACTCTGGCCGGTGGTGCTCATGTCCATTTCTAAACCAAAGAGCTGACATTGTCCATAGACACCTCCAAGGTCATGTGGCCAGCATGACTGCATGGAGTGCCGTTACCTTCCCTCAGAAGCGGTACCTATAAATCTACTCACATTTGTATCTTTTTGAACTGCTAGATTGACAGAAGATGAGGCTAAAAGCAGGAGCTCACACCACTCCCCTGATTCAAACCACCAACCTTTTGGTCAGCATGGTCAGCAGCTCAGTAGTTTAACCCACTGCGACACCAGGGGGCCCTGGTTTATCCATAGTAAAATCTGTTATGTTGAAAATACTACAGGGCTCTTTGTTTGCTTTGTTGCAAGAGGCATAGGTCATCTTCTACAACGTAAGATCACTATGTTTTCCCTCTAGATATCTACAAGAATACGCAGCTCTTGGCACAGGTGGAGGCATCTACCACTTCCGGGATCAGATCCTCTCAGGAAACCCCGAAGCCTTCTTTGTGCTGAATGCCGACGTCTGCTCTGCCTTCCCTCTCAATGAGATGCTCAGCTTCCACCGGCAGCGGGGTGATCCAGACAGCTTCCTTATGCTGGGCACCACGGTAATAATGGGCCTTGACTCTTTATGGGCTGAATTGCTTAGGGTCAAGGATGGGGGCTGGTCTTCAGTCTTCTAGATGCTTTGGACTACAACTCCTACAGTTCCTTACCATTTCCTATGGTACCTGAGGCTTCTGGAAGTCCAAATCCAAACTTATGGATGCTGGTAGTTTTTGTTGGGCAAGTGGGCTTGTTGACAAAAGACTCTCCTCATAAATGTACAGCAGAGCAAACTATCAGCTACAGCATGACCCAGCACCAGTAGCCCAAAGTGATAAAAAGAACAAAAACAAAAACCAATGTTTTCTCTTCCATAGGAGGCTTTTCTTTGTAGTAAAATAATATAGTTGTTCTATTTACAAGAAGGTTTCCACAACATGAATAAACAAATACAAGTAGCTTTACATGCAGCAGCCTTCACACTCTGGTGCTTTCTCACACGAGGCTTCTCTCACACTGAGGTTTACCTCATGCTCCTCAGGACGACACTAGCTTTGGCCTCCTAACTCATAATAGGCTTCAGCCTACTGACTCTCCTCAGGATGACACTAGCTTTGATCTACTAACTCATAACAGGCTTCGGCCTGCTCACTCTCCTCAGGACAACACTAGCTTTGGCCTACTAACTCATAACAGGCTTCGGTCTACTCACTCTCCTCAGGATGACACTAGCTTTGGCCTACTAACTTGTAACAGGCTTCAGCCTACTCACTCTCCTCAGGACAACACTAGCTTTGGCCTACTAACTCATAACAGGCTTCAGCCTACTCACTCTCCTCAGGACAACACTAGCTTTGTCCTACTAACTCGTAACAGGCTTCAGCCTACTCACTCTCCTCAGGACAACACTAGCTTTGGCCTACTAACTCATAACAGGCTTCGGCCTACTCACTCTCCTCAGGATGACACTAGCTTTGGCCTACTAACTTGTAACAGGCTTCGGCCTACTCACTCTCCTCAGGACAACACTAGCTTCGGCCTACTAACTTGTAACAGGCTTCAGCCTACTCACTCTCCTCAGGACAACACTAGCTTTGGCCTACTAACTCATAACAGGCTTCGGCCTACTCGCTCTCCTCAGGACAACACTAGCTTTGGCCTACTAACTCGTAACAGGCTTATCCTACTCACTCTTTTCAGGACAACACTAGCTTTGGCCTACTAACTCATAACAGGCTTCGGCCTACTCGCTCTCCTCAGGACAACACTAGCTTTGTCCTACTAACTCGTAACAGGCTTCAGCTACTCACTCTTTTCAGGACAACACTAGCTTTGGCCTACTAACTCATAACAGGCTTCGGCCTACTCACTCTCCTCAGGACAACACTAGCTTCGGCCTACTAACTCGTAACAGGCTTCAGCCTACTCACTCTCCTCAGGATGACACTAGCTTTGGCCTACTAACTCATAACAGGCTTCGGCCTACTCACTCTCCTCAGGATGACACTAGCTTTGGCCTACTAACTTGTAACAGGCTTCGGCCTACTCACTCTCCTCAGGACGACACTAGCTTTGGCCTACTAACTCATAACAGGCTTCGGCCTACTCGCTCTCCTCAGGACAACACTAGCTTTGGCCTACTAACTCGTAACAGGCTTCGGCCTACTCACTCTCGTCAGGACGACTCTAGCTTTGGCCCACTGCTTCTAACAGGTTTCAGCCTACTAACTCTTTCAGTGCTAGACTCACACTTTTGTAATCAAAAATACCCAGTTAATTTTTAATATTTCTGACAGTTTCACACACTTGACTTAGGGAACTGAAGTCTGTGCAGAGTGAAGGGATTGGTGCACTGTGCTTTGCAGGAAACCTTTTGTAGGGTTCAGTTCAGTTGTGAAAACGGACATCTTCTCTCACCTTGCTTTGTGACCATTATTCTTTCTCTACAGGCCAACAGGAAACAGTCTCTCAACTATGGATGCATTGTGGCAAATTCAGACACGCATGAGGTATGCAAAAGAAAGACTGGTTGAAAGCCCACCTGATAAAGGGGGACACCCAGTGCCTCTGAGACAAAAGTCAAAAGAGCAGTCCTCTCTTTCATTGTACAAAAGCCAACATGATTGGCAGTTTAAGCTGCCCAGTACTCCTGTTGGGACAGTGCCGCCCACCATACTTGAAAGTTGCAGCTTAATTGGGAAGAGGGAACAAGGCAGGTCATGGAAGTTGCCATTTCTTTCCTTCCACACTTGGTTGCTTCCTCCTAGCAGCTGCCACTTGAAGCATTCATCTTGTTCTATTTGATGGAGAAATTGAGAACCAGTGTCCCTCCAGATGTTTTAACTTACATCTCAATCTTTCCTAACCCAACGTAAACATTGATGAGAAATTCTGGGAACTTTACTCCAAATAGTCTGGAGAGCTAAATACCCCGTCTCCACTCAATGATAGGGGTGGCCCTGTCAGCAAATCCCTCCTCAAATCTTTCCTACTGCTTTGTGGTTTCTGAGCAAGTGTCACTCACTTCACTCCACCTTGTTGGGTAGAACTGAAATATCAGCCCTATTGGGACACAAAGTTCAGATGAGCGATGAAACTGAGCAGGAAGGCAAACAGACAAGAAGAAATAATTTTGGCCAAAGGGTCTGTTGAGCCCCAGCAGTGCTTTCAGTCCAACCTACTCATAGCACTGGCCAAAATGGATAAGAATTATTCCATGCATCGGTATTTTATAGTATTAGGGAAAACTAACTTTTGTATCTTATTTGTTTTTTGATGCAGCAGAGCATCCCAAAACAATTAGGATACAAAAGCTGAGTATCAGCTCATTAGCGTGCAGAGCGTGAAGTGCCGTGTGATGTGGCTGTAAAGAATTTAGAGCTTAGGAGGCAAACATGCAGAGTCCAATCTTTAAAAAATCACAAAAGGTTTATTTACAATAATAAGATATAACTTCATTTCTTAATAATCAAGGACTGGATCTGAGCTACTCTAACACCCATCTCTTCTAAGGTTTCAAGAGGGGGAAAAAGTCAATCACTACATCTCTCCTGACACGCAGAGATAAATCCCAAAGCACACAGCACATACAGTGTTCCCCCGCTAGTTTGCGGTTCGCCTATTGTGGACTCACTGTTTCGCGGGTCCCCCCGTTCCCCCCCCCCCCCGTCCCCCCGGAGCTGCAGGAGGGGAGCCAGGTGCTAGGAAATGGTGGGGCTGGAGGATGCTGGAGCCCCTGGGGGCGACGGGGCCTTGCTCCCTTCAGGCTAAGAGGAGGAGGAGGAGGCAGCGGCGGAGAAAGAGGGCGATCCCAGGCTGGATTAGAAGAAGAGTGAAGGAGAAGAAGAGCGTCCCTGTGTGCTTGCAGCAAACAGCGACAGAACAGCAGCAGCAACTCCCTCTTCCTCCTCTTCTTCCTCGGAGGCCCCTTGGCAGTGGCATCAACAGTGCCCAAGGGGCCTCCGAGGAAGAGGCAGAGGAGGAAGGAGTTGCTGCTGCTGCACTGTCACCGCCTGCTGCAAGTGCTCGGGGGCGCTCTTCTTCTCCTTCGCGCTTCTTCTCACCCAGCCTGGGCTTCCCAAGGGGCCTCCAAGGAAGGGGAAGAGGAGGAGAAGAGCAAATGAGAATGAGAAGAAGAGTGCCTCCGAGCACTTGCAGCAGGTGGCAACAGAGCAGCAGCAACAACTCCCTCCTCCTTCGTTTCTTCCTCCTCCTCTTTCTCGGAGGCCCCTTGGCAGTGGCATCAACAACTCTTCTTCTCATCCAGCCTGGACTTCCCAAGGGGCCTCCAAGGAAGAGGAGGAGAAGAGCAAAGGAGAAGAAGAAGAGCATCCCCGAGCACTTGCAGCAGGCGGTAACAGCGCAGCAGCAGCAAGTCCCTCCTCCTCCACCTCTTCCTCGGAGGCCCCTTGGCTTCCCTACATTGCGGATTTTCATTTATCACGGGTGGTTCAGGAATGTAACCCCCGCGATAAGTGAGGGAACACTGTACTCTCCATACTAAAGTGTAAGAAGGCAGGAGTCAGATTCAAAAAGCTTGCAGTAGTAAAGTTTCCATTTCAAACAACCAGTCAGAATGAGAGCAGAAACGGAGAGGAGAGAAGAAATAGAAACTTTCCCACCTGTCATTCAGGAGACATCAGGGAAGGGAAACCCTTAGCCTATATTATACTAACTAAACTGTTCCTCATTGAGGACTTAAGGCTTGTGCAGTGTGGGGCTGAATTCCAACATATAGAACTTCAGAAAAAAAGATAAAGGGTGCATGAGCAATATCTAATGCATATCTTGTCACCCTTATCTTAGGTCTCTGTGAACAGCATAGAATAATTTTCAGACTTCCTTTTGGTGAAGTTGTTTCTCAAGCTTTCTTTTTCCTTGCTCAGACGCTATCTGTCTTGTCCAGGTCCTGCACTATGTGGAGAAGCCCAGCACATTTGTCAGTGAGCTTATCAACTGTGGCATCTACTTGTTCACTCCGGCTATCTTCCGTCACATTGGAGCTGTCTTCCAACGGAACCAGCAAGAACTGCTCCTGTAAGTCTTTCCTGAGCATGTTTTGCCTCCCTCCTCCTCTCAGTGGCAGGTCACTCATCTACCATCTCTCTCTTTCTGTTTTTCTCCATCTACTCTTCCACTTTGCCCTCCTCTTCCTGTCATCCTTTGCCCACTTGTAGGGGCGCATGCATTGGGTAAGTTTCAGACTCTCCCCTCATCTTGCATGCTCCACACCCAAAGATTGTGGTGATGCAGCTCTGCTTGGACACTTAGGCTTAGAGGTTTCCTAGTTGCTGACATCATATTCAGCTCCCAGTCTGCAAATAGGCTTTTGTTGTTTTGTTTTGTTGTCTTGTTTAGTTATTTGTCTATACAAACAAATAATCATTTCACCTCTAGCTGACCATCACTTCTCTGGCAAGCAGAATGCTGTGCTTCTCTCACTTTTGGTTTGTCTCATTCTTGCAGAGAGGAGAGCACCAATGGTTGGCAGCGAGCTGAAGCCATCAGACTGGAGCAAGATGTTTTCACAGCCCTTGCTGGGCAGGGACGCCTCTTTGCCTACAGAACAGAGGGGTTCTGGAGCCAAATCAAGTCTGCTGGGTAAGGAGAGCAAGAGATACACTTGGCTCACTGTATAGGCAGATAGGCAGGTGTAAGTCAGTTGGTGAACAGAGCAGGCCATAATACGTTTCTCCCATCAGAGGAGGGCGAATGGGTACCTCCTTCCCTTGCCATCTGTAGAAGCCACTTACATTGGCACTTTAACTGTCTTGCAACATAGCATCACAGAACAGAAGGGAAACTTTGAGGTCATTCTATGGATCCCAGCTTTGCCTGGCTTAAGCGAATATGTGTAGGACTGTACTTTTTGTTTTGCACATGGATGGGTTGGGGAAAGGTAATCCAGCTTCAAGTTAAAATCATAGAATTGGAAGAAACCTCATAGGCCATCCAGTCCAACCCCCTGCCAAGAAGCAGGAAAATCACATTCAAAACATCCCCGACAGATGGGCATCCAGCCTATGTTTAAAAACCTCCAAAGAAGGAGCCTCCACCTCACTCCGAGGCAAAGAGTTCCACTGCTGAACAGTTCTCACCATTAGGAAGTTCTTCCTAATGTTCAGGTGGAATCTCCTTCCTTGTTGTTTGAAGCCATTTTTCCACATCCTAGTCTCCAGGGCAGCAGAAAACAAGCTTGCTCCCTCCTCCCTATGACTTCCTCTCAGATATTGATACATGGCCCTCATCATGCAGGCTAAACATGCCCAGCTCTTTAAGCCGCTCCTCATAGGGTTTGTTGGGCTTACATAAAGGCAGTGATATTGTCAGAGTCAAAATATTTGAAGATGAGTGGGGCAAGTGACAGCTGATCTTTGCATAGCCCTTTTCAGTCCTTCATTTTGGCTGTTGTCCTGTAGCTTCCAGATCCCATGAGTCCAAGCTGTATACCTTTTCCTGTCTATTTAGCTCTTGATTTTTTTTTAAAAAAATCTACCTAATTGTAAAATATGGATCTTTGAGGCAAGATGTATAGAAATCTCAATAATTTATTCTGGGGCTTATACAATGGGAGCATTAGTCCAACAAAAGGAAAGAAGGAAGGACATTTGAACTTCCCTTCTGGCTTCAGAATTGGAGAGAGGCAATAAAAAGAGAGGAAATAATTTAAACCATACAGGTTCTACAATAGATTAAATTCTCATTCAGTTGACCGTGGCTTCCTTATGATCTAAGAGTTATTTGTTTATTTATTCTGTCGTGCTTTACCCTCCAGAGGTTGGCACAATGGAAACAGTGCAGTTTTAGAGGTGGAGGGGCAAGTGTCATATATAATTTCCACCTTGTTCTCATTTCTAGGTCTGCCATCTATGCCAATCGCCTTTATCTTAGCTGTTACAGCCAGTGCCATCCTGAGAGACTTGCCCAGAACCGGCCTGGTGGGCCCACCATCCGAGGTTCTTTTTGCGCTCTTTAACCTTTTGTGAGATGAAAACACACAGGAACAAGACAGGGAGTTTGCATTCCCAATGATAAGACAAGGGAGGAGAAGCTGCAGAGTTTCCAAAAACTGCATCTCACCCAGTTTTGGCCCCTCCAAATCTCTCCAGACATCACCTCACAGGTTGCACAAAACTAAAAGGGACATCCCAGTCATTTCCTGGTTCTGTATTTCATTCTGAAGCCTTTTTTGTGGTGCACGTCTCCAGGAAGTTATTAAAAAATACTCTTCTGGAGCATGATTCTCCATTTTTAAACCAAAAATTATTTGGTTACGGATTATTGGGAGGATTCTGAGGGCCCAGGAGGAGAGGCAAAAACCACAGCAAAACAAAACCTCTGGAGCCATAGCTTGCACAGTTCTTACCCATAAAATAATCAAGTCAGGGAGCCCATCTGTTAACTTCTCAGATAATGCTTGTCTATCCCAGAACCAGTTATAGGTGCTCTCAAAAGTGTGATTCCTTTTTTCTGCCTTTACGGAGAAGGCCTCATTTGCCTTCCATTGTTTTTGTAAATTTGGTCCAATGGACAGCAGCCAGATTTCTCACTAGAATGTTGTACAGGGAGCACACAAACTCCCCTGTTACGTCAGCTCCGCTACCAAGTCTGCTACCAAGCACAATTCAAAGTGCTGTCATTAGCCTATAAAGCCTTAAATGGTTCCGGCCCAGCTTACCTGTCTCCTTCTGTGAACCACCTTGGAGGTTAAGATCATCTGGGGAGGCCCTGCTCTCGGTCTCAGCTCCTTCACAGGCGTTTTTGGGGACGGCCTTCTCAGTGGTGGCTTCTTGACTATGGAACTCCTTCCCCAATGATATTCGATCAACTTCTTCCCTCCTAGCCTTCAGAAAGTTAAAACTTGGCTATGGGACCAAGCTTTCAGAGAGTAACTGCAGTGCAATAAGTGAATGTAGAATTGACGCAATAATAATCAGGAATGGCTCTGGACTATGATCTTGGATGACGTGATTTTAATAATTGATATAATTGTTTCATGTTTTAATTCTGTGTTTTTAATATAAATGTTTATTTAATTGTATGTTTTTATGGCATTGACTTGTCCGTATGTGAGGCTGCTCTGAGTCCCCTTCAGAGTAGAGAAGGGCGGGATACAAATGTTGTAAATAAATAAACCTTATCTTTTGTTTGGGTTTCTGAATATGTCCTAACTGTATTTGATGAGAACTGTCATTCTTTTAAGGATGCAGGAGTCTGATTTTGCTGTGCCTTCTTGTTCCATTCAGGAAATGTCTACATTCATCCAACAGCCTCAGTGGATGCCAGTGCAGTGGTAAGCGCCCTGGGTGTGGTGTCTGCCTTCAGAGTCAGCAACCTCTAGAGATCTGGGGTCCAGTTCTGCCCGAGAATCTGTTATGGCACATCCCAGCCACTCCTCTCCCCAAATTGAAATTGTTTGGATTTCATTGAAAACTGCTCTTTTAAACTTTTTTTAATGACAGAGAAAGCAAAACAAAAGCTGGAATTATTTTTGCTTTGGGAGTGCTGGCATTCCTCCATCATCTGAGACAGGGGGCTTTGCTCAACATTTATGGAGGCATGCTTAATGATGATGGTGGTAATAATAGTAATAATACATTTCCTACTCACCTCTCCTCATGGTTCAAGTATCTGGGGCCCTGCATGCCTTGGGTTGAGGAGAGTGAGTGGGAGGCAGAGTCTTTGCATGCCAGTTTATCAATTGCTTTATGCTTCCCTTCAGCTCGGCCCCAACGTTTCCATTGGGAAAGGTGTAATGATTGGGGCTGGAGTGCGTGTGCGGGAATCCATCATTCTTCATGGAGCTTCTCTTCAGGTAAGTGATCATACCTATTGAATCCTTTTCCCCTTGACAATATGGATTTTAAGGTGGCCAACAGCAATACATTTGGCCCTCCTTTTCCACAGATTTTGTGTTCACAAATTCAGCTATCCACAACTTGAAAATACATATTAAAAATTCAAAAAGCAAGTCTTGATTATTCTGTTTGATGTAAGGGATGTCATTTTGCTACACCATAACACATAATAGGACTTCAACATCTATGGATTTTGGTATCCATCAAGTCCTGGAAGCAGACTCCAGTGGAGACCAAGGGAAACGTAAAAACTAGTTGTGAACCCATATAAAAACAGCTTGGTAGTAAGAAGTGAGACCCCCTTTTGATTAAAACTTAGCTGGATGCCAAAGGTCTAAATAAAAATAGGTCTAACCCATCAAGAGGGTGACAGAATTGTATTACTTTATTTCCAGTTTCTGAGCATTCCTCCATGCATTATTTAGTCATGGGACCACACATGAAACATTAAGAAGAAAAGTTGCCAGCCAGCAATAAAGTCTTTCTGCTTTGCCATTTTGTGAATTTTGTGGTTTCCCTTTACTTAATATTTATGAAGCATGCCCTACCCCTTTTAAACAGTGCTGGGGTTGGTGGGAAAAATATGGTGTCCCAACATCTTTCTTGCATGATATAAGACCTGGGGAATCCTCCTAAATGCTGATGGACTACAACTTCCTAATAGTATCCCAGCCCATCACAGAAGAGATGTTCCCTTTCTGGGTATTATTAGTTCTGAATCAGTTTTAAGGGTTTTAATTGTTTATTCTTCACAACATTAATATTTAATTCTATTTTAATGTTTTAATAATTTTTAGTTTTAAATTATATTGAATTGTTTGTATTGTAAGTTGATTTGAGTCTTGTGTATAAAGAAAAATGTGGGTATAAATAAACACAATGTTATATTATGCATCATGGAACGGGTATGCTCCATGATTCCTGACTCTTTGATTGATGTTAGCAGCCAATGTATTTTATTTTGTTTTAATATATGTATAAATGTTCATTTAATGGCCTTGAATGTTTGCCAATATTTGGAAGCCACCCTGAGTCCCTTTGGGGAGAGAGGGCAGGCTAAAATAAATTATTATTATTATTATTATTATTATTATTATTATTATATAATTGTGAGATGTCATCTTACTAGTGCTGAATTGGGGTTGGCATTAATGTGGCTCCAATTTCAAGTAGGAAAGTTTTTTTAAAAAAAGTTTTTATTAAATTTTGCAAACATGTAAATCCAAATGCAAAATTCTATATAATCACAACAGTGATTTAGACAGACTCTTGGCAGTGGTCAGTTGACTGAACATATGGTTCCAGAACCTCCCCCAATGGCTGTCAAGGGCCCACTATAAATACTTTATGGATCTTGTTGCAGCTCATTGGACTTTTTCAGTTTATTCATTCAGTACCAAAATGTGTGATTCCCCAATACCCAAGTCCCATTATACAAAGTAATGTAGTAGGATGGCATTCTTTCTATCAAATAGCAAAATCAAGGTTTGCTTTTGGATTAAGAAATATTTTCTTAATCCAGAATTGGTCAATTTAAACTTTGGATGCAGAATCTGTGGTTGTGGAGAGCCACTTGTATTCAGTAGAGTTAGCTGATCCAAAATGTCCTCAAGTGTTCTGAAAGTTTGTGTATAATTATGTTTCAATTAGCAAAAACAATGAGTGTAATAATTCCTTAAGTTTTGGAGGGTTTTTGCTTTCTTGTTGTTTTCTTGGTGCTCAACAGGTGGCGCTACTGAACTGTAAACTTTCGGTATCATTCTTCGAGAAAACATCATTCTCTTGGCACCATTTAGAGACAAAATGTGTTGTTACAGGCAGTCCCCTACTTATAAACATCCAACTTACATCTGACTTGTAGTTACAAACAGGGTGAGACAACAGGAAGTGAGGCAAAATCTTAAATTTCAGCAGAAAGTGAACAAAATCTGGCTACCAGTATTTGAAAAACTCTAAAATCAGGACAGTAAATAAAGAACACTCAGAAAACAGGGGATTTCCAGACAGGAAACAATCAGGGCCAGCTAACACCTCCCAGCAAAGAATTCCCCTAGGCAGGAAGCAGCCAGGCTTTGAAGCTGCAAGGCCATTCAGTGCTAATCAATGTGGCCAATTGCAACTTTCACATTTGCCTCAAGCAGACAAGAGTTCTTTCTCCCACCCTGGACATTCCACAGATATATAAATCTCACTTGCCTAGTTTCCAACAGACCTCACAACCTCTGAGGATGCCTGCCATAGATGTGGGTGAAACATCAGGAGAGAATGCTTCTGGAACATGACATACAGCCTGGAAAACTCAAAATCTTCCTGTCGGAAATGAGATTCACTCCTGGAAGAGTTATCATAGGAGTAAGGTGTGTCCACTGAAGCTTTATCATCAATTCTTGTTTCCACCACAAGCCAAAATGTTCAAAATCCAGATTATCACAGAGACAGGAAGTGGGGTTAAATCTTTTGAATAAGAGCACAGACAGCAAAACAAACACCACAGGGATGTTAACCCTTTCCTGTGCTACTCAAAACTTTTATATTATCTATCTATCTATCTATCTATCTATCTATCTTTGGCTGGTGTTACACTTATAATATGTACCCGTTCCAACTTACATACAAATTCAACTTAAGAATGAACCTACAGAACCTATCTTGTTCATAACTTGGGGACTGCCTGTATTATGGCATAAGTATCTTCTTCTTGCCTACTGACTACCAGCATATAGATGGCCCAAAGAAGAATAATTGACTATCATGCAAGAGGAAGAGGGTAATAAAACAGACATGCGAGATTGTTAAAATCTCAACATACTGTAACGGCTTCCAGGAATCTCGTAGTCACCACACTGTTTGCTCCGCTTCCGTTTCACCACTTTCCCCCCCTAACCTTTCCTGCACTAAGAAGCCAGAGGAGTTGGAGAGAAGGAGGGGTTTGGTGTTTTTTTTTTAGAAGCTGTCTGAAGTTCTATCCTAATTATATTTTATCATTATAAGAACATTGTGAATATTGTTTGGTTCTCCCATATACCCACAAAGACAGTCACTGTGGTAGCCAGCTCAGGGCAAGTTCATTGAACTACAGAGTGATGAGAAGTGGAAAGTAAACCATTGTGTTTATATACAGTTTTTGTTGGACGAGTGGGCTTATTAACAAAAGACCTTCCTCATAAATATATAGCAGAGTAACTTATCAGCAGTGCAATCTAGCACCAGTGATAAAAAGAACAAAAACACACAGACCAATGTTATCTCTTCCATAGGAGGCTTTTCTTTGTAGTAAAATAATATGGTTACACTATTTACAAGAACAAGGTTTCCATATGTATTTATTTGTTCCCAGATAAACAAATACATAGTAATTTTACACGTAGTGGCCTTCACACGGGAGCTTTCTCACACGAGGCTTCTCTCACACTGAGGTTTACCTCACACTCCTCAGGGCAACACAAGCTTTGTCCCACTAACTCTAACAGGCTTTGGCCTACTCTTCTCAAGACAAAACTAGCTTTGGCCCACTGACTCTTAACAGGCTTCAACCTACTAATTTTCAGTGCCTGGTTCACACTTTTGTAATAAATAATAATAATAATAATAATAATACATAAAACTATTTATACCCCACCTCCATCTCCCCCAAGGGGACTCGGGGTGGCTTAAATAAGGCTACGCCCATCAATACAGTAAACACAATATAAATACAAAAACACAACAAAAATCAGAAAATAAAGTACATAAAATGCAAAACCAATATAAGTAAACAATACAGCAGCATAAAATCAAACATTAAAACAAAAATAATGACACTGGGCAGGGCCAAATTCAAGGATAAAATTTTAAAACACTGGGTGATAGGACAATATAAAAATACTGTTAATTTTTGATATTTCTGGCAGTTTTGACCTCATGACTGGGATTTGGGCCAAAAAAACACATTTGGGGGGGGGGGGGATTGGGAAATATCAGGTGAGTTTCAGCTACTACAGAATGGGGGCCATAGGAACATGTGTAACCTGTGAGCTGCCCTTTTACCATCCCTGACCAAGGACACCCCTCCTTTCTAGCCCCAGTTGAACATTACAAGCAGATTGAACTGGATTAGAATGTGTCATGCTTGATTTACTGTCCTTTCCTCAGGACCATACATGTGTGCTAAACAGCATTGTAGGCTGGGAGAGCACCATCGGGCGCTGGGCCCGTGTGGAGGGGACTCCCAGTGACCCCAACCCTAACGATCCCTATGCAAAGATAGACAGCGAGACTCTTTTCCGGGAGGGCCGCCTCACCCCTTCCATCACCATTCTGGGTAAGTATTTGTATTCGCGGGTCATCCCCTTCTTGCATTAATAATCCCTGTGTTTCTACGGATGCCAGCCTTGCAAGGTGACATTTCTGGTCTCCTCTGTGTCCTTTCCTGATGCCTCCCTGCTCCATCCTCCACAGGCTGCAACGTGACCATCCCTGCTGAAGTTGTCATCCTGAACTCCATTGTCCTGCCTCACAAGGAACTCAGCCGAAGCTTCAAGAACCAAATTATCCTCTGAAGAGGCAGCATGAGGCTGGTGACCTCCTTCTGTACTCAGATTAGCCTCACAATGAGATAGCCAGAGACTATATCAAATCCACCCTCAAGCTGCACTCTGTCTTTGTTTCTGGTTTGATGCAACAAGGACAGCATCAGGACAAACTCCCCTCTTGGCCATGTTTCTGGATGAAGGGCAAGAGCTGCTGTTTGGGACTGGAAGGATTTGAAACAGATGACCTCTTTCTCTTTTTGTAAATGCTACAGAACCCCCCCTCAATGGCAGAAGCCGGTTTCCAGCGTTCTACCTGCATGCTAACCAAGCCAGTTGGTAGGAGAGATGTGGGGAGATGCATAAGCTGTGGGTTTTCTTGGGTTTTAGGGCACGGGTGGGACTTAGGGACAGGTCTTTGTGCTCCTTTGGATCTTATAAAGGTAAAGATTTCCCCTTGACATTAATTCTAGTCGTGTCCAACTCTGGGAGGGTGGTGCTCATCTCCATTTCTAAGCCGGAGAGCCTGCGTTGTCTGTAGACACCTCCAAGGTCATGTGGCCAGCATGACTGCATGGAGCACCGTTACCATCCCACTGAAGCGGTACCTATTGATCTACTCATGTTTGCATGTTTTTGAACTGCTAGGTTGGCAGAAGCTGGAGATAACAGCAGGAGCTCCCATTGCTCCCTGGATTCGAACTGCTGACCTTTCAGTCAGCAAGTTCAGCAGCTCAGCGGTTTCACCCACTGCATTACCAGGGCTCCTCTTTGGATCTTAGATTTCTTTAATCACCAATTCTTGCATGTCTTGGTTATCTTCCTTCTGATTATCCATAGCAGACGTGCAGGCAGTGTTATGGCACAGTAGATTTACAGATGGTTCATAGCACCATGTGGCAGAAAGATCTACAGAAGTGGGAAGGATAAAATGGCAGCTGGATGCAGCAAATATGTATCCAGGAAAATATTTGGGGATGTTAGCTTTTCATTTGAACAGAATGGATTTTCAAAATGCATGGAATAGCTTTTGTTGAGCATGGAAATGGAGGGGAGACTCCAGGTCATGGGAAACTTCCACACTGGTGTTAAGATTGAGTAGCATCCATCCAGAGCTCAGGTCCAAGGAGTGGGTAGTCCTTCAACCAACCTTTCATTGAGAGATCTGAAGTTGAAAGAATAGGACAGCTAGAGTGCTTTTTAAAAATCTGATGTCTATGATATAAAAGTTTTAAAACAAAAATCCAACAGTACTTATTTTTTCTTGCCTTAATAATAAGCTGACAAATCTGGCATGTCACGGGCTGATTTCACATTAAATTACTGAGCTGGCAGCTGCAGAGATGTGCCCAAGGGAATCCAAAAACACAGAGAAGGTTAAGTTTAAAATTTTGCCTCCTGTAAAGTACTTTGGAAAGTGGCATATAAATACCTGAAATAAGTGAATGTGCGGAAGTGGAGTTTCTTTTGAGGCTGCAATTTAGTTCTGAAAATTGGCTTAAATCCATTATCTTCCTCCTGTATGCTCAGAAATTATAATATCCAATAAACTGGAAGCATTACTGGAGGAAATGGCTGAACAAAAACAGAATATCAACATGTGTCCCATACAGAATATCAAAGAATATCATGTCTGTCCGCCTTTCTAATCCAGGTGAACTGCTAAAAGGTAATGTTTTCCCCTGTCCGACTCTGGGGGGTGGTGCTCATCTCCTTTTCTAAGCTGAAGAGCCGGCGTTATCTGCAGACGCCTCCAAGGTCATGTGGCCAGCATGACTACATGGAACTGTTACCTTCTGAAGTGGTACCCATTGATCTACTCACATTTGCATTTTTTCAAACTGCTAGGTTGGCAGAAGCTGGAACTAACAGCAGGAGCTTACCCTGCTCCCTGGATTTGAACTGCCAATGTTTTGGTCAGCAAGTTCAGCAGTTCAGTGGTGTAACCCGCTATGCCACCAGGCACCCCAATAAATAGGAGCCCTCGGTGGTGCAATGGATTAAACCATTGTGCCGGAAGGACTGAAGACTGACAGGTCAGAAGTTCGAATCGGGGGAGAGTGGGGATGAGCTCCCTCTGTCAGCTCCTATGCGGGGACATGAGAGAAGCCTCCCACAAGGATGGTAAATCATCTGGATGTCCCCTGGGCAATGTCCTTGCAAACAACCAATTCTCTCACACCAGAAGCAACTTGCAGTTTCTCAAGTTGCTCCTGACACGGAAAAAAAAACCCCAATAAATACCATCCCTGGCTTGAAACCTCCTTTACAAAGGAAGTTCTTCTGAATATTTTGTTGAAATCCCATTTAATAATTTGAACCTGTTGATTTGGTTCCCACTCTGGGGGCAACAGGGAAGAGTCTCCATTGGCTGTGTGGCAGCCCTTCAAATATTTGAACATGGCTGTTGTATCACCTCTTAATTGTTTCCTCTCCAGAGCAAACATACTCAACCCCTTCAGCTAATTCAAACATAACATCAGCTGCGCTCTGCTCATGATCGGTGTGATAGCTTTTCAAGTGCCTGTCATATCACCTCTTAATCATCTCTTTCCCCAGCCTAAAGATACCTAGCTTCTGTGTTTCCTCATAGGATTTCCAGGTAGTAGAGTTATATCTGGAACAAGCTCTATTGCCTCGGATTGTGGCTGTCTGAAAAATTAACCAATAAAGAGCATACTCTATGGCTGCAGTCATTTGCTGTACTGAAAGCAGAACATTTTCCAACATTGCCACTCCCATCCCAAAGTGGTTTGGGTATTTATTTATTTATTTATCATGTCAGGGTCAACCAGACATTTGTATTACATTTTCAACAAAACAAACAAACAGACAAAACACAAAGTTTGCAAGCTTGGTAGTTGATTAAATGTCCTTTGACCAGTATCTGACCACTTGGAGTGCCTCTGGTGTTGCCGCAAGGAGGTCCTCCATTCTGCATGTAGCAGGACTCAGGTTGCATTGCAGCAGGTGGTCAGTGGTTTGCTCTTCTCCACACTCGCATGTCGTGGATTCCACTTTGTGTCCCCATTTCTTAAGATTGGCTCTGCATCTCATGGTGCCAGAGCGCAGTCTGTTGAGCGCCTTCCAAGTCGCCCAGTTTTCTATGTGCCCAGGGGGGAGTCTCTCATTTGGTATCAGCCATTGATTGAGGTTCTGGGTTTGAGCCTGCCACTTTTGGACTCTTGCTTGCTGGGGTGTTCCAGCGAGTGTCTCTGTAGATCTTAGAAAACTATTTCTTGTTTTAAGTTGTTGACATGCTGGCTGATATCCAAACAAGGGATGAGCTGGAGGTTTGTGTGAATTTGCATAACAAAACCTAGGCCTCTCTGGCACCTTGTTATGCATGCAGTCCAGGGCTTGTTTTCAAAAGTTGTATTTCATTAGACTCTTGCCCCCTTTTGCTAACTTGCAGTATCTGCCATTTATAATGAATTTAAAATGTATCTATCTCCACTTTGAGCTTCTGACCTCTGAATCAAGGTAGGTGGATGTTGGTGGGGATTTTTTTGTTTTTGTTTTTGTTTGTTTTTTGCTGAACTGTGAGGCTAAAGAAAAACACCATAATAATAATCATCTTCATCTTCATCATCATTTTTATTTATAGACCGACCTAACTCCCAGAAGGGACTCAGGGCAGTTTCCAACAAATATGGCAAACATTCAGTGCCCAAAGAAAATATATAAGAAAGGTTTACATCAGGACAAAACACACTAGACAATAGAAAACAACATAATTATAACTTAATCAAAGTAGTGATTTTTAAAATTTCATATCAAAAGCATTGCATAAATTAGTATAAAACTGATAAAAATAGAAGGAGCACAAGCGGCTAAATACCTTTTGACCAAAAATGAGGAATAGCAACTGCATTATCTGTAGCCTCTAACAATTCTTCCTCCTTACATGAGGCAGGGCATAGTGGACAAGCATACAGATGTTAAAAATAAGATTAAGAAATAAAATAAAAATAAATTTAAAACATCATACCAAAATCCTAATAAAACACTAAAAATAAAATAAAAAAAACAAAATTTGGCATGTGAGATAAAATCTCAGGATCTGGGGCTGATTTTCTTTAGAGCTTGGAAATGTGAAGTAACTTATCCAAGCTCAGGTTTTCTCTTGTTCTGAGCTGCATCCTGCATTTTGTTGTTAGGTGCCTTCAGGTTGTTTCTGATTTATGTTAACCCTACGGCAGCCTTATTGAAGAGTTTTCATGCCAAAATGGTCCAGATCAAGTTTGCCCTTTCCGAGGATGACTTGCCCAAGGTCATCCAGTGAGAGTTTGAACCTTGGCCTTTCTGAATCCTAGTCTAACATTCAAATCACTACACTGGCTCTCATGGAGCCCTTGGTGGTACAATGGGTTAAACTCTTGTGCCGGCAAGACAGTTTGAATCCAGGGAAAGCGGGCTGAGCTCCCTCTGTCAGCTCCAGCTCCTCATGCAGGGACATGAGAGAAGCTTCCCACAAGGATGGTAAAAGATCAAACATCTGGGCGTCCCCTGAGCAACGTCCTTGCAGATGGCCAATTCTCTCACACTAGAAGCAACTTGCAGTTTCTCAAGTCACTCCTGACAAAGCCCCCCCCCCCCCCCCAAAAAAAAGCCCTGTATTTCATGGCAGACTGTTTATTGTGTTCAAGAAAATCTGTTGGGTGAATTGACAAACAAGCCAACACCCATCTGTTTAGGACAATGTTGGACTTTGCAGATGTTTTTGCAGTACAGAACAACTGGCTAGAGCTCATGGGAGTTGGCACTAGAAACAGCTGGACGGCTCCGAGTTACTTACTTCATAGTATAGGCCAGGCTTTGGTCTTTCATAATGCTATGGGCTGCCTTCAAGTGAACCCTATCGTTAGTTTTTTGAGGCTGAGAGTGTGTGCCTTGTGCAACATCACCTAGTAGGTTTTTATGGCTGAATAGGATTTGAAACCTGGTTTCTAAAGTCATAGTCCAACACTCCAGCTTATAATAAAATCTTACTTGCTCCTTGCCACCTAGATATATTTGAACAGCACGTCCCATTCTCCCTCTCCATTGATTGGGGCCGGGGAAGAGGTTTCAGGCCAAAAACATGTGGCTGGCCATCAATTGCTCACCTTCTAATCCTAGGGAAGAAAACTCAATTGCAGCGTTAGCCTGATTTGTTTTAAAGGGAAATCCTGCCCGCTGCTCTGCCAATACTTTGAAAGAATGTCAGTTGGTAAATGGAATAAAGATTTGTGCAATTAGACTTTTTTTAATGAAACGGCCCCGCAAAGTCCTCTTTTCAAAGGCTCCTGCAAAAGGTTAAGTAGTCATGGCACAAGCCGAGGCATCCTTTTGTGGATTAGCAAGTGCCTGAATGATAGAAATAGAAGGTAGACATAAATGGTCAATTTGCACAGTGGAGAGAGATAAACCGCAGGGAGCCTCAAGGATCTATAATGGGACCTGCGCTTTTTAACATATTCATTAATGACTTGAAAAAGGGATTGAACGGAAAGCAGCAAAATTTGCAGATGATAAATTATTCAAGGTAGTTAAATCTAAAGCAGATTGTAAGGAGTTCCATGGGATCTCGTAGCAGTGGGAGAGCGGGTAATGAAATGCAGTGTTGATAAGTGCAAAAAAGTACTTTTGGGGAAAGAAATAACCTCCGCTTATGGAAATGGCTGCTTTCTTTTCAGAAAACATGCAGACAGCCTCTCCCTTGGCACATGATTCATGCATAAGTAAAAACCCTGTCCTAAACAAAGGGCAGGAAGCTAGGGCAGTTCTGGCCTCTAAGATTACCTGCAGAGGATCTCTGATGAAACTGGGCAAAACCTGCCAAGGAAAACACTGCCTTTGCTTTCTTTGTGAGAAGTCCTGGGGATTGTAGTTTTATAAGGTCGTTAACTTTCTCTACTAAAGAGTGCTGGTGCCTCAGCAAAACTTTGTTGTTGTTTATTCATTCGATCTCTTCTGACTCTTTGTGACCTCATGGACCAGTCTATGCCAGAGCTCCCTGTCAGCCGTGGCCATCCCCAGCTCCTTCAAGGTCAAGCCAGTCACTTCAAAGATACCATCTATCCATCTTACCCTCTTCCATTTTCCTTCCATTTTCCCCAGCATTATTGTCTTCTCCAAGCTTTCCTGTCTTCTCATTATGTGATCAAAGTACTTCACCTTTGCCTCTAAAATCCTTCCCTTCAATGAGCAGTTGGGCTTTATTTCCTGGAGTACGGACTGGTTGGATCCTCTTGCGGTCCAAGGCACTCTCAGAATTTTACTCCAACACCACCATTCAAAAGAGTCTTATCTTCCTTCGGTCAGACTTCCTTATGGCCCAACTCTCACATCTATAGGTTACTATGGGGAATACCATTGCTTTAACTATGGGGATCTTCATTGGCAGTGTGATGTCTCTACTCTGCAGTATTTTATCAAGATTGGTCATTGCACTGTTCAGCAAACTACAACTTCCATATTTCCATAGTTTTGAACCATGGCAGTTAAAGTGTCAAGTGGAATAGGGATGTGCAAACTTTTAAAGCTGGTGGCCAGGTCATGGTCCCTCAGCCTATTGGGGGGGGTTAGACTACAGTTTGGAAAAAAATGAACACATTCCTATGCACACTGCATGTGTGCAAAACAACCATGAAAGAAGAATACAATATATAAAATGAAGAACCATTTTAACCAACATAAATGTACCAGTCTTTCAATGGGAAGTGTGGGCCTGCTTTCAGCAGATGAGAGAGTCAAGTTTATAGGATTGTTGTTGTGCCTTCAAGTTATTTCAGACAGTGGCATATACTGTCTCAGAGTCTGGTGGAGTCTCCTTCTCTGGAGATTTTTCTGCAGGGGTGGCATGGCCACCTATCAGGAGGGCTTTCATGGTGTCAAAGGGGAGTTATAGTTTCAACTTGGCTCTCCCCTTTTCTTCCCAAGGAAGGAGCCATAGCAAAGGGCAGCCTTTTGGAAATCACGGGTGGAGATGGAAGGGAAGCCAGGCAGGCACTCAGCTTCCAGGGCCTGCCCTTTCCAGCCATGCAGTGGTGGTGGTGGTGGCAGCAAGAACCTGGGGCAAGCATATAAATAAAGAAAAAGTTGTGTGTGTGGGGGGGGGGGGGGGGGGGGAGAGACAAGGGGCCACTGAGATGGGCGATGCTTAATTGGATTGAAGGGACGCAAGAGGCCATCTTCTCTCTTTCCTCCTTCCGAGGTACTGATCCCCAAGAAGGAATGACTGAACAAACAAACGAAAAGAGGAAGAAAGTCAAGAATGGTGGGGAGAGAGGGAGGAGGAGTCAAGGAAAGGAGGGAGGAAGGGAAGAAAGAAACAAGGGATTGAGGCAAGAGAGAGAGAGCCAATGGAAATTTGAACAGGGGCCACAATTGGCCCATGAGCTGAACTTTGGCCATGCCTTGTATACCCTTACTATAGATGCCACAACATCCTTGGGTCTGCTTACATCTGGACTAGGAGAGGATTTGAAATCCAATTATCCACTATTCAATGGTACAAGATTAAGGAGAGGATTGCCAGAAGTGTGGGTTATTTACTATTATGCTCGCAGCCCATTGGCACACTTGCCGTCTAATCTATGGTTCTCCCCTTTCGTAAACCTCTTCTTCCCATGCATGTTGCAAGGACCAACAGCCTATGCAAAACGCCTATGCAAAATTCAGTCAAGTGCAGGTTTCCAATTAAAGATTTATTTTTGGTTTAAGATAAGGGAGTGGGAGAAACAGGCAGCAGCCAAAAAAGAAATGAACAGTTCCAGACTATCAGCAACTCCTTTCCATGAAGCAAGTGTCCCTTTCTTTAGTCCAGTGATAATGATGCTCCGAGGCAAGCAGCTCCATCTTCGTATAATGGAAGGATAAGGAATGCTCAGTCAGGTAAGTGGAGTGATATATGTATATATGAGGACAGGAGCTGGGGACACAGCATGTCTTCAGCTGTGTTACAGAAAGGAAGCATATGCTAGGCATGTGTTTATTGTCTTTAAAACACTGCAAGGTACAGATCTGATACATTTTCTGCTGGCTACTGACAAATGGGTTGGGAAAGGCAAAAGAGTCCATTCTGGCCAGTGTGAGGAAAAGATACCTGCTTCCCTGTAGTAAAGAAGTCAACCGGATCTTTCATTCTCAATGGACCTATTATTCCTCTTCGACTGCTTTATTTCCATCCTGCAGAGTTTTTAGATGTATAGTTTAGGGAGGGATATTTACAGAGAGCCAGAGAATTGAGTCTGATAACCTCACCAGACTACAAGCCCCAGAAAACCATAGGATGGAGTTGTAATAGATAGTGAAATAATCTGTATATAGTTGTGTAGTATGAAAGGGCCCCCAGCCTAGTCAAAGTTGAAAGTATTTTTCTTAAAGTGGCAACATTTGATTCTTCAGATGCTTTGGACAACTCCTACCAAGTCCTGGCTGGCATGACTGAAGATAAGAGATTGTGGGACTTGAAGGCCACAACTCCTGCAAATGTGAAAGTTGCCTTCAGCATGGTGCAATGTAATGCCGACATGCTTGTCTAGCTGCTAGGTTACAATCTGATCCTCCACCTA
The DNA here is from genome assembly GCF_037176765.1 of Anolis sagrei. Lineage (NCBI taxonomy): Eukaryota > Metazoa > Chordata > Lepidosauria > Squamata > Anolidae > Anolis > Anolis sagrei. The sequence goes on from NC_090021.1 coordinate 230,836,580, forward strand.
GAATCCAAGGACTGTATCTTTTGTGGCAAACACTGTCAAATGCCTAGCCAGATACCTGACAAATATCCTGACTTTGTGACCCCCAGGTAGATCAGTGATACAGGAAATACACTGAGTCCTTTTGGTGAATTGTATTCAGTTTGGTGTGGTACAGCCATAGCGTGCCTGGTCTTGCGTAAATACCCCTCTCCTCCCATTTCTGCCTCAGTTTCTGTCCTTGATTTATGGTATGCCCAAGAAAAACACAGACGAGAGATCTATGTAAATTATTCTTAACTTTACAATGGATAAATGTAATGCATCATTGTGAAGCAGAAAGTTGGCCATGCCTAGGTAGAACCAGACAGTCACATAGCCCATGATGCTCTGGATGAAAGGATAAAAAGCCAAATGGGTTCTCTTATGAACAAAGATAGGGACAGAAAAAAAGGAATGGAAGAGATCTGAATTGGTTTTTTAGGACGTGAGAATGTGGACAACATGCAGGTAGAGTGTTACTTTATTTGAGATGGAAGTGTTGCTTTGTAAAGAACCAGTATATGGCTTAGATCAAACTTTTTAAGCAGAGGGCCAGGTCGCAGTCCCTCAAACTGTTGGAGGGCCGGATTATAATTTGAAAAAACATGAATGAATTCCTATGCACACCGCACATACCTTATTCGTAGTGCAAAAAAAACCCTTTAAAATAACACAGTAATTAAAATGAAGAACATTTTTAAAAATATATAAACTTATTAGTATTTCAATGGGAAGTGTGGGCCTGCTTTTGGCTGATGAGATAGGATTGTTGTTGTTGTTGTTGTTGTTGTGTGCTTTCAAGTCGTTTCAGACTTAGGTTGACCCTGAGCAAGGGCCGGGTAAATGACCTTGGAGGGCCGTATCCGGCCCCCGGGCCTTAGTTTGAGGATCCCTGGCTTAGATACTAATTTTATTGTTGTTTAAAATATATACATGAATGTTTCTATTTAAGAATTAATAAGGAGGATTTGATCATGCACTACTATGTTCAATCCACTGATCGGCACATCTGCCGGTAATCTCTTTGGGGCCTAAATACCAGACCCATGGATAAAAGGTCAAAGTGAGGAATGGGAGACCAGAGATTGGAAATGTGAGGCCAACCTGGATTGGGAATCCATCAGAATCATCATCATTATCCTCCTCCACATCATCACCCCCAACTTTGTCCAAACTGGTATCCATGTTGATGCCGAGAGTTATAGTTCAATATGTCTGACAGGCACAAGGTTTGGGAAGGATGGACTGGTCACTGATCCAGAGCTTGAGCCATGAACAGATCTCTGATTATCTTAAATCAGACTTCAACTGCATTTACATGACATGTTAGTGGGCTAAAGTAATGCTCTCTCTGTGTCTGCATATACACTTATGTGCTTACATGCACATCCAACCTCACTGAACCAGTATTGTCAATGTTTCAAAACAAATGCAGAAGCCTGAGCTATAGAAGCAACTCATCATGACTGGTTTTCATTATTTTGGATATATATAGATTAAGGCTGTGTTCCTCCCCACCCAATTCAAACAAATTTAAGAATTCTGTTCCTTGAGAAGATATCATAATGATGCTGTGGAAATCACAATAAATGGGATAGGGACAGATCTCTTGGACAACTGTAGATGCCATATGGGGTGAAGCAGAGTCTTCCAGTGGTGGACACTAGATCAGTAAGGGCAGTAGCAAGGCTTAGAGCAGTAGCTCTCAACCTGTGGGTCCCCAGATGTGTTGGCCTTCAACTCCCAGAAATCCTAACACCTGGTAAACTGGCTGGGATTTCTGGGAGTTGTAGGCCAAAAGACCTGGGGACCCACAGGTTAAGAACCACTGGCCTAGAGGAAAGAGACAACATTTTTTATGCCTGGAAGCTACGCACGAAGGACCAAACATGCTGTGCTTTTAATTTCCTTGTCAGCCAAAGTCAAACTGCTGCTTCTTGGCCTGTGCACAGAGCTAAATTGGGGCGAGTGGGTAGAGGATGGAGATAGGCAGTCCCAGAAATCTCTTTAGCTGTGCAAGAATCCATTCGTCCAGCTCTGTGAGTCAGCCCTGGCTCCTGGTGCCATGCTGGAAGCTGAGTGGCATAATATGATTAGCTAGTACATGACTGAATTGGCTTGTTGTGAGCTTAAGGGTTGTGGAAGATGGATAGCAGGAAGAAGCTCAATAGATGAAGCTTTCCTCATCACTCCTCAGAAGCAGTGTACTCTTGGTTCTCAGCCTCTCGAATAATTATTGTCAAGGAAAGAGTAAGTATTTAAACCCTATCACTAAAAAAGGGCATAGGAGAGAACATTTTTTTAAAGTAAGTTCTTGTTTATATGAATTTGACCTGTGATGTGTAAATCTCTTCCTGCCCCCAAAAGAGAGTGTGCAACCCTTGGTCTAGTAGTATAAATCCAAAGTTAATTTTGCTTCCAAGAATGCAGAAACATGGCTGTAAGCTTCTCACGGAAGACCGACCGAGGAGCAAAGTGGAAATGGTAAGTTTCCGTGGTGTTCTGCTGATTATTTTAGTTCCACTTCCTTCTGTCAGGAGATGCTTTGGGGAGCTGAGCAGGAGATTTTAGGATGGAGGTTTTTAATCTCTTCCACTCCTTAATTGCCTCAAGGGAAAGCGGTGAGTATTATCATGCCAGGCTGACCAAAATACTAATGAAAAACAGATTTCTGAACAAGCTAATTTCCATTCTGTGCTTCCTGTTCTACATTTGTCCCTGTCCTCCCAGTGCAGCCTTGATGTATCCTTAAGATGTCCTACAAAGCCATGGGTTACTACAGGAAAAGGCAGTCCTGTTAAAGCTTTCTTTGGATGCTTGGCACTTCTGTACTTGCCATGTGCCAGAAGGAGACAGCATGAATACAGGGCCTGGGGTACCTTTATTCAGTCATTGAAGTAGCTCCCATTGCGCCACAAGGGACACATTTCCTGGGCCACAAGCCATCAGGGGCCACATGCCATAGTCTCCAGTCTCTTATGCACCCTGCCACACCATCTTCTGGGTTTGTTGGGTTTCATCCTGGACTGAGAAGTCTTTGTGTCATCAGTTTTTTTAATCATCAATGAGTAGCTAGACTAGAGACAGGCCTACACTCAGGGATTCCTTTTCCCTGCATTCCTATGCATTTTCCTAAAGGGTTTTATCTTTATCTTTACTTCTAGGCATTGTCTCTCTCCCCCTCCCCCCCCCCCCCCCCCCCCGCCACAGACCTCTTGATATCTTTAATGGAATTCTGTGAGGGAACTTCCTTTTAAGTTTGAACTGCCCTGGGAAGGCCATGTGGTCTCCACTTTTTTCTTCTGTTTTCATTTCTCCCTGTGAAGACACATTTTGCCTCTCTGTAGGCAAAATGTAGCTGCATTGACTTTTTTTTTTACCTTTTACGTTCTTTAAAAGATGAGATGTGGTAAGCTAGTTAGCTCCAAGACTTTTCTATCAAGAATGTATTTCTTTTACTTTAATGAATATTTTTAAACTCAAAGTTCTGACTGCAATCATGAGCCATCCTAAAGATTAGAAGGCTATCACTTCTCATCACACATAAGTTTCTGCTGGTTATGGAGTTTACTCCTGGTACTCTGCTATATTTTGATGGAATTACCCTAACAGCTCAGATTCCCTAACAGGGTTGAAAGGAAAGAACCACCCTGTAAAATTTCTAGAGCGAAAGCTAGATTGGGCTCTTCCACATTTAAAGGTTGTGTGGAAGAGGGAATTTTAGAAGTGGTTGCTTGTGGTGACAAGTACCAGGTGCTGAAATTCCCTCTTTTACACAACCATAAAAGGTATTCTAATGTGTGCTGAATCTTACCTAGTAGGCCGGAAAGGGAGCCTGGATAACAGTAAGGCAGGCCTCCATTTTAAGAGGGAATGCCAGGAAGGCAGCCATCTTGAGTGAGGATGGTTGGAAGAGGGGAGGAGTTTAGAGACTCCTAGGATTGGCCAGAGCAGTTGGGCGGAGCCAAGTCTGAGGAGGGAAAGAAGGTAGCTTCAATGAGAGTTGAGAGCTGGGAGCTGGTGTGTGAAGGGGTAGAATTTGAAACTGGGTTTTCAGGGAGAGAGCTAGGAGAGAGAGTGTCTGTGTTAGACAGTGCTGTGAGCTGACAGGAACAAGGTCAGACAGCAGTCTGATCTCTTGTGAGAGATTGACTCTCCAGGCTGGGTTAGTTAACAGGAAGAACTCTAGGGTAGAGTTAGTTAATAACCCAGGGGCTACCTAGATAGGCTAGTCAGACTCATCACTATTCTCCGAAAGAGAGCGAGGGTTTTGTTACCAACAGTTAGTTCTGTTTGGTTAGCTCTGTCTGGAACAAAGTGAAGAGGACTGTTCAAGCAACCAATCAAGCTGAAATACTTTTGTAACAAGTCACGCTTTTTGTACCTCTCAGGAGTGGTTAGTTGTCTGTTTTAAAAATAAAATTTATTCTCTTTGACTTTCAACAAAGTCTCTCCTGTACATCATTCCATCGTCAAGCCTTTGTGATAGTTCCAGCATTTTTAACACCCTGTTACTACAGAAAAGCTTCTCAACAAACAGTTGTTTGGGAGCCAGGGATAAAAGCAGTGTTGGCAAGAGTGAGAAAAGTTCACCTCATATAGGTTTTTTTCCAAAAAAATATATATCCTAAAACACCTTAGGTTGGTGGCAGCTTTAATTCAAAAGAAAGTTTAAAGACAAGCAGTGTTCACTTCATCATAACACATATCCATCATCATCTAGCTATCATATTAAAGGCACAGAGGTGGGATTTTTAATTTTTTTTAGGAAAGGAAAACCTCTGGGAAGATCCATCCTGCCCGGGCATAATATTAATAAGCCTCCAGCCTTGTGTCTTTTGTTATATAATGCAATTGGAAACCATCAAACTGAAGAGGCTAGACAACAAGCTCTCACAAAAACACATGAAACATGTGCATCAGGGACTGTGGTTTACGTAATCACCCCTATGGCCTCAAATGGGTTCCAAGATTTCCTGTGACATCACCTGCTCAGCAGAACCACTTTCTTTAATACTGGTTTGAAACTGCATTCAATGGTCAGTGGAAATGGGGCCTGGGTTTTCTTCGCCTCCCACTCCTGCACTGAGGATGGTATAGGAGCTCTCTCCAGTCTTTAATCTGGCAATCTTAGTGAGCACCATAATTTGTTCTTGCTACCAGGACTCCCTGGCGCTAACCCTACCCCTGCCTCTAGCCAATCAATCTTGGTATGGTTACTATTGCTGAATCTCTGCTCCTCAGCACACATCCAGGTTTTCATTTATATCTGCTCTGCTTTCCAAATCATAGTCTTATTTTCATGGTTTCTGGCAAAGAATCCCAGTGTTAAATTAAGCTCTAGGCAGCTTTGGCTTTCCCTTGCCAGCAATCTATGAGCGATTTGTATTTATGGCTAGCTTACTTTACTCCTGATTTCCTTTCCCGCCTTGACTGCACTTGTTCTGTTGTTCAGGGGTCTCTCAGGATGGGATTTGAGACTGCAGCACTGCTGTGTGCCAGCAGAGGGTAGTGTGACCATACTAAGACTTTAAGCTGACAATTTCCTAAAAATTAGATTTCCTGTTGAGCATTGGATTTTACTTACACTCTTGCATATAGAACAAACAGCCTGCTTCTCTCTCCATCTCTTCCCCCCACAACCCTGTCTCTCACGCACAGCACACACAATCCACACAACTTTGCTGCTGCTTGGCCCCCATCATTTGAAATATGACAATTGGCTAGGATATGTCAGGATAAGCCTTTGAGCAAGTTGTCCAGAACTACAGATGGGAATGGACATACCTCCTCAAGGCACAAAGGCGGAATCCCAATACAGATTAGTTACACCTCACACGCTTTAACCAGCCTCTCATACTTAAAAATCAAGGTGATTAAAGAATGCTGAAGGGCTGGATTTTCCCCTCTTTGAACACATGTTTTAGATAAAGGGAGGGATTCTAATCTATGTGAGTTGATTGTGAGTACAAACTCAGAGTGGTGTTGACAATTATCCTAGATTAATTACTAGGGGGAACAAGAGTGTGACATTATGCTCACGGACCTACAGTTATAGGGAGAGAGGTGAGCTAACTAGAGAGAAAGAGAGGGAGGAATGTATGTTGTGGTTGTTGTTGAATGCAAACTGACTTTAATTTAAAGCAACCTTGTTATAGGAGTTTATGGGGCCAGTGTGTTATAGTGGTTTGAGCATTGGACGATGACTGGAGACCAGGGTTTGAGTCCTCACTCAGCCCACTGGATGTCCTCAGGCAAGTCATTCTCTCTCAGCCTCACAGGAAGGCCAAGGCAAACTCACTCTAAACAAATTTTGCCACTAGGCTTGCCATAAGTCAGAAACAACTTGAAGGCACACAACAACAATCATAAGGGCTTTCTTGACAATATTTATTCATAGGAAGCTTTCCATTGCCATTCTGTTAGTGACTTGTGCAACGTCAACTAGTTGATTTCAGTTGCTGAGTGGGGATTTGTCCAATACTGAAACCACTACCGTCTTTCACAGTCTCTCTCTGCCCTCATGTTGTGTGCTTAGTTGCCAAGCCTCAAAGCCCAGACTGACCTGGAAATGCCAATAGAGGGATATGGAGTGAAGGACAAAACCTAAGCCTGGGGGAGAAATGATGCCAGGCTTAGCGTCTTCCCAGCAGAGGGCATTCCAGCATGTGGGGGGAGTTGCTGTCGTGAAATGTAAAGGGAGAAAGATAGGTGCCCTTGTCATCTAACGTCTGGAGGAGAGGGTGTCCTTGGGACTGAGTGCTGTCTTGGCTGCTGCTCAGAGACAGTGCGTGCTGCCCCATCTGAGGCTGGTACCTCTGGGACAGGTATCCCTCCGCATGCTAAGTGGCCAGGACTGGGATTGGCAGAACAAGGCAGGTACATCTGCAAGAGCAAGGAGGAGGAGGAAAAGAACAGCGATCCATATTTCACTCAGATTTCAGAATGGATCCATGTTTCACTAAGATTTCAGATGTTTCCCTTTTGCTGTTCAGACAAACTGTGCCTCGCCTATGAGCCCTTCCTAGACCAAGAGGTCTTAGTGGAAAACTCTGCTTCCAAGTGCATTGGAGTCTTCTTCTCTGGAAGTTTTCAAACAGTGGCTGGATGACCATCTGTCAGGAGTGCTTTGATTGTGTGTTCCTGCATAGCCAAATCAGACTGATCTGGATGGCCCTTGTGGTCTCTTCCAACTCTATGATTCTATGAGAATATGAGCAAGGGGGGCATCAAGATCTAGGCAGGCACCATTACATGGGCATTCTTCCTGATAGTAAAAATGCAGTGATAATAAATCAACATCTAACAGGTTGATGCCTTTTCATAATACTCCAAAGCTGTTGCTTGAAGCAGCTGCCCTATTGTGCTTAATGGCAGGATCTACCTGGACTGTCTGTCTGTGTGACATGCCATATAGGTCTATTCTAAACCTGCCTGAGTATTTAAGGCCTTGGATATATCCAATTGGAGACACTCTAGGAGTGTGTATGGGTTGTAGTGGCGGAGTAATAATGACAGTAACTCCTTCCCTCTCTGACATAGGAGTAATTTTCTCTGCTCCATGCCCCAACTTGTTCTAACCCTGTACACCAGCCACTAGAAACCAGTTGAGATTAAGTTGTAGGATCTGTCCCCAGTTTAGTATTTCCTTCCTGTTCTGTTTCTTGTTCCAGGATGGTCTGAGTCCAGGTTTCCATTCAAACCCCTTCTCAGTTAGAAACGTATTGGCTGCCCACAAATATACTGCTCCCTCTTCTTTGTCAGTCTCCCTCCCACCCTCTCTCTTTTCCATTCTTGGCCTGAGTTCCCCAGTTTGTGACACGAGGCTATTCATAGCCAACCTCCAAAGAATGCCACCAGCATGAATGAGATTAAATGAGATGAATGGACTAAAGATCGCAATGCACACATTACATGGTGAGAGAGAGAGAGAAGTTACCCAACTATAAATAACATGGTGCTTCTCACTCCAAGAGAGGATGGCATGTGATTTTTGCAGGACACATGAAGCAATGAGAGCTGGGGGCTCTTGGATCTTAGGCCTCACCCATGGTTGAGAAGAGCTCTCTGAAGAACCGCCCAGAGGACTGGGGAGAGGGTGCAACTCTCCCCTCCGCCCTACTATGAATAATGCCCTTGTCTTGCCATGTTGTACAACAAAAGCCCAACTGTGCACTAGCCCTTGTAGGAGGCAACAGAGAATCCCCCAGTCTAGAAGCCTGGGGGCAATGGTAGCTGCCATCTCCCATGTCAGGGAGGGCATGAATCCATGATGGGTATTAACACAAATTTTGAAGGAGCCATGTGAGATGCTTCTGGGCTTTAAGGCCCACATATGTTCAGCACTTTGGATAGCTCCTTTTAAGATCAAATTCAAAGCAAAGGCCATTCCCTGCCCACCAGAAAGCGCTGCCCTCAAGAGGGCACTGGCTCTCCATGCCATTGCACAGCTGTGGTTCTTCCTGCCCTCTGCCCATTTTACATACTGTGCCCAATATGCAGGAGGTTGAAATGAAAACCAGCAGTTCAGGAATGAAGTGCCGCATGAAGCCAGTGGAAAATAACATCCCTTCTCCATGCTGGGTCGTCAAAGTCCTTGAGCACACCCCAAAGTGGGATTTCAGGAGAAGGAAGTTGAGGAAACTTCATTTCTTTCCCACTCAGCCTGCACCCCACCTGATGAAGCCTCCTGCCAGCTCACTTCTGCTCCAGGAGAATGCTAATAATATCCTCCTTAATAATCAGAGAGGAATTCATTATGACTCTGTCCCTCCTGGCAAAACCCAGATCTTTCTCGAGCTCGTGCTCCTTCTTGCTGCTTTTCGGAGCTGTTACACCCTTCTAACATGATGTAAAATATGTTTTTGTAGGCATCAGTATGAACTGACAGGAAAGGCATTGGGGCAGGTGGGAGACAGTGAAACACACAGATTTTTCACAGCCATGTAATTGGAATCAGTTTGTGCCATATTAGGTGGGCATTAGAATTGATAGCATAAATGTTGAATGGAAATGAGGGACATGGTTTCAATTCTCTTCTTGCACGTGACTGTGGACAAATCATTGTCTCTTAGGTGAACTTACCTCATGAGGATAAATTGGGATTAAGTACGTTCACAGCCCTAAGCTCCTCCGAAGGAAGTGGGTTGTGCAAATGGGATATGTACCGAAATCTTTGCAGGCAGGCAGTGAAGAAAATATGTATCTCTCTCTCTCTCATTCTTTTTCACATAGATATAAACACGTTTCTTTGCAATGTTTCCAATGCATGTTTTGGGGGGAGGGGGAATCTGGCCCATGCAAAACCCAGAGAGATGAAACGCCCTTTCCAGACTATTGGATTCAAGGAGCAAGAGGAATGATATACTGCATACTGGCATCTATCATTACTCTTGCTTCTTGAATCCAACAGTCTGGAAAGGGCATTTCCTTTCCCAAACAGCAGTCCTCTTGAACATCTCACCCTCAGACTTGAATCACAACAAAGCATGCCTCTCCTGTGGTCTACAGAACCAGAATCAGGTCTCCTAGGGCCCTTCCACACAGCCCTATATCCCAGAATATCAAGGTAGGAAATCCCACATTATCTGAGTGTGGACTCAGATAACCCAGTTCAAAGCAGATATTGTGGAGTTTTCTGCCTTGATATTCTGGGATATAGGGCCGTGTGGAAGGGCCCCTAGAGATGTGGCAACCTGGTGTGGTCAGGGGTTCGGCCTGTGGCCTTCTGCAGGCCTGGGGGAGGCAGGCATTGGCATGGGACCACCTCCTCCCACCCTTCTACCCCACAGGCTGAGGGTATTTCTCACACACCTCAAACTGCACAAGGCTGAATATGAGTAGGAGTTTGGAGCGGCTTTAATTACTGCTAGATCGATATGCTCTGCTCAGCAAAAGCACAATCCAATAGCCACCCCCATCTCCTGGAGGAGGGCTACTGAAACAGCAGCTAACTGGAGTTGGAGGCTAAGAGGAAGCAATGGGGCCCCTGCCTTCGTGTGGCACAGGCCCTGCAGCTCCCACTCATGCCAGGGCAACGGAAGCTGAGAAATCTAGGCATTGGCACCAAATGGAATGGCATAGCCTGCTTTACTAATAATTATGACCCAACTCAACCTTCCACTAATTCAGTGGTTCTCAACCTGTGGGTCCCCAGATGTTTTGGCCTTCAACTCCCAGAAATCCTAACAGCTGGTAAACAGGCTGAGATTTCTGAGAGTTGTAGGCCAAAACACCTGGGGACCCACAATTTGAGAACCACTGCCCTAATTCATTCTTTTAAGGTATCCTTCATAGCAGTTACTCCCAATCTCCAGTCCTCCAAGTATCTTGGACATCTACTCTTAGAAGTCCCAGATGGTGTAGCTAGTGGTTGGGATTCTGGGAATTGTAGTCCAAAGCTAAAGGACCACAAATGCTGCTTTACAAAGCCACCACTGCCTCTCACTCTAATGCAGACTCTATACGTCTACTAATGCGACTTATGATCTCATCACATTGCAGTTTTAGTGGCTCCTTTTGCTTTTTTTTGGATGGGGCTTGTCGAGCTCCAACAGATGAGGCTGGCTTGGCCCCATCCCATTCCTTCTGAAGTGGAGATGTGTTGTTGTCATGTTGCCCTTTCCCCATATGATGGGGATAGGGACAGGTGCCTTGTCCTGTCCCCACCATGGGATGAGTAAGGAGGGAGGGTGTGCAGGGTAGCCTGTGCATCTGCCCTTTCGCAAGCACCGCTTCAGGTGCTGTATGAAGAAGTCCCTAGAATCACATTGGCTTTCACCCTGTTGACTCATGTTCAGCTTGTGGTCTCCTAAGATTCCAACATCCCTTTCACATGGGCTGTTTTCAAGCCAGCAGCCACCCATCCTAAACCTGAGCATTAAGAACAACACTCAAACAACAGGGGAATTCCTGACAGGAAACAATCAAGGCCAGCTAACACCTCCCAACAAAGGATTCCCCCAGGCAGGCTTCGAAGCTGCAAGGCTATTCAATACTAATCAAGGTGGTCAAATGCAACATTCACACTTGCCTCAAGCAGTGTGTTCTTTCTCCCACCCTGGACATTATTTCACAGATCTAGAAACCCCACTTGCCTAGTTTCCAACAGACCTCACAACCTCTTTGGATGGCTGGCATAGATGTGGGCAAAACATCAGGAGAGAATGCTTCTGGAACATGGCCATACAGTCTGGAAAACTCACAGCAACCCTGTGTGAACATTACACCAAAGAGTCTGAAGAGCTAAATACCCCCAGTCCCCACTCAATGATAGGGGCAGCCCAATCAACCCATCCCTCCTCAAGTCCTTCCTACTGCTTTGTGAGTCCTGAGCAAGTATCACTCACTTCTGGAACACATGGCCATATAGCCCAAAAAACTCACAGCAACCCAGAGATTCCGTCCTTGAAAGCCTTTGACAACACATATGCCCTAACAGCAGCCTAGAGAACATCAGAATGCTTCTACATTGCAGAATTAATGCAGTTTGACACCCCTTGAAGACAGCTCCATGTTATGGAATCCTGGGAGTTGTAGTCTGGCGAGACACCAGCACTCAGGTAAAGGTTTCCCCCTGATTTTAAGTCCAGTCGTGTCTGACTCTGGGGGATAGTGCTCATCTCCATTTCTAAGCTGAAGAGCCGGCGTTGTCCACAGATGCCTCCAAGGTCATGTGGCTGGCATGACTGCATGGAGTGCCGTTACATTCCCGCCAGAGCGTGTATCTGTGTATCTACTGATCTACGCCCTCACATTTGCATGTTTTCGAACTGTTAGGTTGGCAGAAGCTGGGGCTAACAGCGGGAGCTCACCCCGCTCCCTGGATTTGGATCTGCGATCTTTCGGTCAGCAAGTTCAGCAGCTCAGTGGTTTAACCCACTATCGGGGGGTTCCACCAGCACTCAAGGCCGTGTAAAAAAACTGCAACTCCCAGGATTGGAGAGCACTGATCCATGGCAGTTCAAGCGGTATCAGGCAGCATTAATTCCGCGGCGTTGTTTGCGTGTTGACACAGCGCGGAGCGAGTGCCTCGAAGGCCGCCTTTCCCAGCGGCTTTTTCTTCTTTTTCTTCCTTCTATCCTTCCTCCCTCCCTCCCTTCCTCCCTTCCTTCCTTCCTTTATCGCTCTGGGCATGTTAACGAGGCACCACCAGGCGCCGCGGCGTTTATCTCCCCAGGAATAATTGGGGCGCCCGCGCTGCCTCGCAAATAGAGTTCCCAAGCCCCATTCAGCCACGCCGCCGCCGCCGCCGGGCGATAAAGAGCACCATTCCTGGCGGGAGCGTGGCCGGGAATGCAAATCGCTTGATTAACCCCTTGGGGACCCGGCCCAGGCAGGCAGGGGGAGGAGGAGGAGGCAGGGGCACCTTTCCTCCTGGCCCCCACAGACAACCTCCCTCCCTTGCTCTTCCCTCCTGAGGGTGCAGCTACACAATAGGATGGACGCAGTTGGGCACCACTTCAGCTCCCATGGCTCATGGCTATGCAATCTGGGGAGGCAAAGCAATTCTGGGCCCCACAATTGAAGAGAGATATTGACAAGCTGGAATGTGTCCAGAGGAGGGCGACTAAAATGATCAAGGGTCTGGAGAACAGGTCCTTATGAGGAGCGGCTTAAAGAACTGGGCATGTTTAGCCTGAAGAAGAGAAGGCTGAGAGGAGACATGAGAGCCATTATTATTATTATTATTATTATTATTATTATTATTATTATTATTATTATTATTATTAACTTTATTTGTACCCCGCTAGCATCTCCCGTAGGACTCGATGCGGTTCACACAGGCCGAAGCCTCAAACACAATACAACAGAACATAATACCACAGCAATACAAAAGCAAATCAAAACAGTTAGCATAAGCAAAATAAACAACACAGTAACAATACATCAGGACGCTTTAAAACTGGGCCGGCCAGGGCAGTAGGTACAGGATTAAAAGTGCTGAAGTGGCAGGAGGAATGTGGGATTATAAAATAAGTGCGGTGTGCAGCGATCTTAATTCTACTAAAGTGCTTCTAGGACTTGGTGATGGGGATTCCTAATCTGGGAAGGCACATCGGAACAGCCAGGTTTTTAAATTCTTTCTGAAGACTGCCAATGTAGGGGCCTGTCTAAGATCTTTTGGGAGGGCGTTCCAAAGTCGGGGGGCCACCACAGAAAAGGCCCTGTCTCGTGTCCCATGTATAAATAATATGTGAGAGGAAGTCATAGGGAGGAGGGAGCAAAGTTGTTTTCTGCTTCCCTGGAGACCAGGGCGCGGAACAATGGCTTCAAACTACAAGAAAGGAGATTCCACCTCTTGCCATGCCTCTCTCCCTCACCCTCCACGTTTGGCAGGTGTATAACAGCATTGGGAGCTTTATAAACAAGCATCTTGATATCCCTATCAATTTAGAACTCCAATATGCTGATGGCAACATCATCTGTGCACATTCAGAAGAAGACCTACAAGCCACTCTAAACATCTTTGCAGAAGCATACGAGAAGCTCAGCCTGTCATTGAAAATCGAGAAAACCAAAGTGCTCTTTTCAGCAGGCACCAACCAATCCCTCTCCAATGCCAGAAATACAGCTTAATGGTGTAACATTAGAAATGTTGATCATTTCCACTACCTTGGCAGCCACCTCTCCACAAAAGTCAACATTGACACTGAAATACAACACTGCCTGAGCTCTACCAGTGCAGTATTTTTCCAAATGAAGCAGACACTATTTGAGGACCAGCCAACTTGGGCCTTCCAGGTGTTTTGGACTTCAACTCCCACCATTCCTGACAGCCTCAGGCCCCTTCCTTTTCCCCCTCAGGAAGGGGCCTGAGGCTGTCAGGAATGGTGGGAGTTGAAGTCCAAAACACCTGGAAGGCCCAAGTTGGTCCGTGTCTGTTCTAAAATGAAAATCCCGCCCTTCCATAGCTCGTGCCAGGGCAGCACAAGTGGTGCCCAAAGGTATTAAATCCACAGCATAGACCAGGGGTCTTCAAACCCTTTAAACTGAGAGCCAGTTCATGGTCTGTGAGACTGTTTTGAGGCCAGGCTATGGTTTGGAACATTCATGATTGAATTCCTATGCACATACCTTATTTGTGGAGCAAAAATAAAACATGAAAAAAAAAATACAGTATTTAAAATGAACACTTTCATCCAAGATAAACTGACCAGTTTGTCAATAGGAAGAGACCTCATGGGCCATCCAGTCCAACCCCATTCTGTCAAAAAGCAGGAACATCACATTTAAAGCATCCCTGACAGATGGCCATCTAGCTTCTGTTGAAAAGCCTCCAAAGAAGGATCCTCCACCACACTCCGGGACAGAGAGTTCCACTGCTGAACGGCTCTCACAGTCAGGAAGTTCTTCCTCATGTTCAGATGGAATCTCCTCTCCTATAGTTTGAAGCCATTGTTCCACGTCCTAGTCTCCAGGGCAGCAGAAAACAAGCTTGTTCCCTCCTCCCTATGACTTCCGCTCAGATATTTATACATGGCTATCATGTCTCCTCTCAGCCTTCTCTTCTTTAAGCTAAACATGCCCAGCTCCTTAAGCCGCTCCTCATAGGGCTTGTTCTCCAGGCCCTTGATCATTTTAGTCACCCTCCTCAGGACACATTCCAGCTTAGAGTCAACTTATCCCTTCAATCGTGGTGCCCAGAAGTGGATACAGTATTCCGGGTGTGGTCTGACCAAGGCAGAACAGAGGGGTAGCATGACTTCCCTGAATTTGGACACTACTATTTATGCAGGCCAAAATCCCACTGGCTTTTTTTAGCTGCTGCATCGCATCTTTGGCTCATGGTTAATTTGTTGTCCATGAGATAATCAGGATAAAGAGAATTGTTGTTGTATGCCTTCAAGTTGATTCAGACTGAGGGTGACAGATAGCTTTGGAGGGCCACATCAAACCACAGGCCTTAGTTTAGGGAGCCCTGCTATAGATGCACCCTGAGGGGGAAACTGGGGGGGGGGGGCTTGTTCTCCCCAGCTCCAGCTGAGGATCCTTTTGCCCTCACCATGGAATGCAATCAGCATCCAATTGCAGAGGCCAGACAATAAGATCTCACAAAAACATATGGAACCTGTGCCTCAGGGGCTCCGTGGTTTGTATAATCACCACCCTGGCCTCAACCTGGTTCCAGGATTTCCTATGACATCACCACTTTCTTTAACAATGGTTTGAAACTGTATTTAGTGGTCAGTGGAGATGGGGGCCTGAGCTTTCTTTGCCTCCCACCAGGCCCGTAGCCAGGATTTCGTTTCGGGGGGGGGGGGGGGGGGCTAAAAAATTTTCGGGGGGGGGGGGTTCGGGGGGGGCTGAGTTTTGGGGGGGTGAGTTTCGGGGGGGGGGGCTGAGTCTGAGTGAAAGAGGGTCTAGCCTAGCTCCCAATACCCCCATGCATATGGGATATATTGAGTATGGTGATCAGATCATCATATGAATAAACATAACAGTTTAAATAATGCACCAGTAAGGCCTTTTCGCGAACCACCATGAGAATTTCGGGGGGGGGGCTGAAGCCCCTCAAGCCCCCCCCCCCCCCGGCTACATGCCTGCCTCCCACTCCCACACTGAGGAAGTGGAAGATCAGCACAGACAGCCAGCGCTTTAAAGGAGATGATTGCCTTGGCGGCCCCTGATGGATGCTCCTACATTGACCCTGCTGGCTTGCTGGCTGGAGAAGGCCTGTTGCCATAGCAGCCGGTAGGGAGGGGGTTTTGTCTCTGCCAGGGGGCAGCGGGGCAGCTGCGGCCTACCAATTTGGGGCTAGGTCAAGGCCCCCCTGAGAGTGGCATCACTGCATTATGACACTGCTTGAACTGCTATGGATCAATGCTGTGGAATCATGGGAGTTGTCTAGGAGCCTCCAGTGGCGCAGTGGGTTAAACCCTTGTACCTTCAGGACTGAAGACTGACAGGTTGGAGGTTAGAATCGGGTGAGCTCCCTCTGTCAGCTCCAGCTCCCTATGTGGGAACATGAGAGAAACCTCCCACAAAGATGGTAAAACATCAAAACATCCCTTGGGTAATGTCCTTGCAGACCACCAGTTGTCTCACAACAGAAGTGACTTGTGTTTCAAGTCACTCCTGACACGAAAAAAAGGGAGTTGTTTTTTCAAGGTTTTTAAACTTCTCTGTGCCTCCAGAAACTACAACTCCCATGATTCCATAGTATAGTGCCATGGTAGTCTAAGTGGTGTCCTCCAAAAATCCTCCAAAAAATCGGGTGCCCTAACAAATTTGTGAACATTCTGCGGCTCCTCCATAATAACATGATGGTAACAGTCTTGGACAGCAATGGCTTCCAAAGTGACCCATTTAAGGTGGAATCAGGTGTCAAACAGGGATGTGTTATTGCCCCAATCTTATTTTCCATCTTCATCGCTATGATATTTCATCTTGTTGATGGGAAGCTTCCCACCGGAGTGGAAATTATCTGTTGGGCAGATGGAAATATTTAACATCAGCAGACCAAAAGCCAGAATCAAGGTTACAACAACATCTGTTATAGAACTCCAATATGCTGATGACAACGTTGTCTGTTCGCATTCAGAAGAAGACCTACAAGCCACTCTAAACACCTTCACAGAAGCATACAAGAAGCTCGGTCTGTCATTGAACAGCAGTCACCAGTCAATCCCTGTCCAATGCCAGAAATACAGCTTAATGGTGTAACATTAGAAAATGTTGACAATTTCCGCTACCTTGGCAGCCACCTCTCCACAAAAGTCAACATTGGCACTGAAATACAACACTGCTTGAGCAATGCAAGAGCAGAATTTTTCCGAATTAAGCACAGAGTGTTTAAGGACCGGGGCATCCGTAGGGATACCAAGGTTCTTGTTTATAAAGCTATTGTCCTCCCAACCCTGTTATACGCCTGTGAGACGTGGACTATCTACAGATGTCACATGCAACACCTGGAATGATTCCATCAGTGTTGCCTCTGGAAAATCCTGCAAATCTCTTGGGAAGAGAAGCGGACAAATGTCAGCATGCTGGAAGAAGCAAGGACCACCAGCATTGAAGCGATGGTCCTCTGCCATCAACTCCGCTTGCCCAGATGTCCGACCACCGTCTCCCAAAGCAGTTGCTCTACTCCCAACTCAAGAACAGAAAACAGAATGTTGGTGGACAGGAAAAGATATTTAAAGATGGCTCAAAGCCAACCATAAAAACTCTGGCATAGACACTGAGAACTGGGAAGCCCTGGCCCTTGAGCGCTCCAGCTGGAGGTCAGCTGTGACCAGCAGTGCCGCAGAATTTGAAGAGGCACGAATGGAGGGTGAAAGAGAGAAACATGCCAAGAGGGAGGCGCGTCAAGCCAACCCCAACCGGGACTGCCTTCCACCTGGAAACCAATGCCCTCACTGCAGGAGAACCTGCAGATCAAGAATGGGGCTACGGACCCACTGCCAGTACACTGAACTTGGAAGACAATCCTACTCAGACAATTAGGGATACCCTAAGTAAGTAAAGTAGGCCAAGTGGTGTCAAACCGCATTACTTTTACAGTGTAAATGTACCCTCAGTCATCAGGGAGAGAGCCAGCATGGGAACCGTATGCAAAGTCCATCCATCCATCTTTCCTCCCTTTGGAACCCAGAACACGATCATCGATTTCTTGGTCCAAGCCAGAGCCCGTTGCCAGATGATAAGCCAACCCATATGTCAATCTCATTGATTCAGTGATCATGCTCTGCTTGGGACTAGCAATTGGATTTAGGCCCATGGCTTTCCCCATCCGCCGTTGCCGTGTTGATGCCTGCAGCCTGCTCTGCCCAAGCACACAGGATTAAAGTCTGGGAAAGGAAAGCGGAGGGCTGCCTCCTCGCCTCCTTTGCATTTTAGTTAAGCCATCCTAGCCTGCAGTCCCCAGTAAATGCCACTCCAGGAATAGGAATTAAAGAAGGGTAAGCATGCAGGGCTTTTATTTTTTGTTACAAATATAACACATACCCAATTTACCTTCTCCCATTTTCTGTGGCCATAAAGCAGCTTAGAAAGAATAAATACATACAGTTCACATTCAGATTCATCTGCTAATACATTGGCATCCATTGGGGTTTGATTCCAGGAGCTTCCCTGGATATCAAAGTTTGTGGATGCTGGAGCCCCATGATACACAATGGTGTAGTGAAATGATATCAAATGGCCATATCTATTTTTCTCGGGGGTTTTTAAAAAAGTATTTTCACACCGTGGACAGCTGAATCCATGAATGCAGATTCCATAGATAGGGAGGGTCAATTGTATTGTGCCAACAATAACTGAAGGAAAACATCCAATTGCAGCTTCTCCTCCCTTCTATACACCTTCCATACACTAAAACGTTAAGTTTACAGAGATAAAGCTGTTATCTTTTTACTGCAGATATGCAGTGCTTGGCTCAGGTAGGCTTGCTGAGGGTGAGATTTCCACAGCAGGTGCCATTTCTTCAAAGGCCTGCTTTTCTGGCTTGGCTGATGTTCTCTGTGGGTGTGAGGGATTTCGTAAGAATGAAAGCCTTTCCTAAGGCATGCTGTTCCTAAGATACACACTGAGTCAGTGCGGTGTAGTGGTAGACCAGGGTTTAAATCCTCACTTGGCCTGGAAACCTACTGGGTGACTTTGGGAGGCTCACAAACTCAGCCTTAGAGCAAGGCAATGGCAAGTTTCCACTGAAAAATATTTCCCAGATATGATTGACATACATTGGACATGTCTTGATGGCACATAAGACACATGGTTCTATTGATAACTGCAATGGTTCTGTCAATTTTGGGAATCAGCAATGAACTACACATCCAAAATTTAAAACAGGGATGGGGAAAGGCTGAGCAACATGTTACCACAAGCTATTTTTGTGACCCCAAGGGTACACCCCTACCCCTGTTTCACCCCATACACAAAAATTGAATACTGGTGGGGCTGGGGAAGGGATTGATTTTGTGATTTGGGAGTTGTAGTTGCTGTGATTTATCATTAACCTACATTCAAAGAGCATTTTGAACTCCAGCAACAATGGAATGGAACCAAATTCGGCACACAGAACTCCCACGACCAACAGAAAATACTAGAAGGGTTTGGTGGGCATTGACCTTGAGTTTTGTAGTTGTAGTTCACCAACACCCAGAAAGCACTGTGGACTCAAACAATGATGGATCTGGACCAAACTTGGCACGAATACTCAATATGTCCAAATGTGAACACTGGTGGAGTTTGGGGGGAAATATACCTTGATATTTGGGAGTTGTCGTTGGTGTGATTTATAGTTCACCTACAATCAAAGAGCATTCTGAACCTCACCAGTGATAGAATTGGGCCAAATTTCCCACACAGAAGCCCCATGACCAACAGAAAATACTGTGTTTTCTGATGGTTTTTGGAGACCCCACTGACACCCCCCCTATCAACTCCCCCCAGGCATCCCAACCCCAGGTTGAGAAATGCTGATATAGATCAGTTTGTGATTAAATGGTGGTTAAAATGTTGGCGTGTGAAGGGACAAAATAAGAAAGGTAGGCATGGCCATCTAAGTTCCCATGGGGGGAAATGTGAGCTCCCTGCCTCCAGCAGTTTCCTAACCCTGGTTTGCTGCGTTGCAGAGTAGTTAGAAACAAGGAACTGAAATGGTATTGGTCATTTTTTCCCTCGCCAGCAATCTCACACCTACCTACTCATACATGACTGTCACGCTTTCCAATTGGACATTTCAAAAACCTCATTGCTATGGATGGGGGATTTTTTTTAGGGGAACTCATAATATTGAGGAGGGTTAAACATCCCCCCAATGATGCATCTATATCTGGGATCCCTAAACTTTTTAAGCAGAGGGATGGTTCACAATCCCTCAGACTGCTGAGAAGCCAGACTATAGTTTGAAAAATACATGAGTGAATTACTGTGCACACTGCACGTATTTTATGTGCAATGCAAAAAATAAAATAAAAATAAAAATGGAAGAACAATACAATATTTACAATGAAGAACAATTTTATCCGACATAAACTTACCAGCATTTCAACGGGAAATGTAGACCTGCTTTTGATTGATGAGATAGTCAAGTTAATTAGGATTGTTGTTGTTGTGTGCTTTCAAGTAATTTCAGATTTATGGAGATGCTAAGTCTAAAGTTTAGCGTGTGGGCTGGGAAAGTGATCTTGAAGGGCTACATCTGGCCTACAGGCCTTCGTTTGGGGACTCCTTATCTATAGGTTTCCCATGTCTGTACTAAACTGTTACAAGAGAAGAGTAGGACGAAATACCCCCCCCCCTTTTTTTTTACTGTGCTGTATTGTATTTTTAGAAGGGCTTGGCCTCATGTTAGCCGCCCCAAGTCCCCATTGGGGAGATGGTGGCGGGATATAAATAAAGTTTATTATTATTATTACTATTTTGTGTCACAATCTGTAGATTGTCCTTTGGAACAGCAAACCACTTTGCCTCAAGGTGTTGAAGTCATTAGTCCCCATCAGACCTGATGACTGAAGGCCAGCTTACATCACCCAGCACCTTCCAGATACCCTGACTTCAAATCCCTTCCCCCCAGCCAGGAATGATATTACTGGGTGGGCATGTTGGAAAATGAAGCTCAATAAATCTGAATGGCATCAGGTCTATGAAAGCTGCATGTGTCCAAAACTAAGAAGAAGGTTGTGAATTATTATTGGAAAAGTGTGGCAGAGGATAGACTACACAGGAAGAACAATTGGTGGAGCTGGACCCAAGGAGCCATAGGTAGCAACTGAGAGAGAAGGAGAGAGGTATGTGACCAACGCCTGTTGAAGGATTAAAGGATTGAACTCTTTCTGTTTCATCACAAAAGAAGCATTTTCTTAGGTTTCCTGCTCTTGCTGCTTTGAAGTGGTGCCTGTGGTACACCTGAGTGTGCAATAAAAACCAATGGTAAGGCAAATACTGCCAAAAGAAAATTGGTTCAGCCTGAGCGGCCAAGGAGTCATCTTGTGCTGTAGTGGACAAAGTTGCCCATCACCATTGTGATTATGCCCGAATGTCCCTTTAGTTCTCTCATGGCAGATTCCGGTGGGATGGAAGAAAAAGAAATAATATACTTTCAAGTGGCATAGAATGGGGCAAAGGAAGCAGAGCCTCCCTCAAAGATATTACCCCGTTGCTAATGGCTGAATGTGTCATTGTGGTGACTCAAGCTGAACCCCAATCCTTATGCTATGTTCTAGTGCAATATGCAGAGAGTAGAGGCTGCGACCATATGCCCCAAGTATTGTGGACTCCACCAGGTGTTTTCCTCCTCTTCCAGAATCTGTGGGAGGTGGCTCTGTGCACCCTGAAATTAAGATATAGCAAGTGTTCCTGGAATAAACACAGCACCCATTCCCAGGGTTGATTCCCTTGGGGGGGGGGGGGCTCCCTTGTACCCCCCTCCTCTGTGGCTCTTGTCTCTGCATCAGGAACCGCGCTGGGAAATGTCAGCACTTGACCTTTGCAGCTTCTGGATTAGCCTTTCTAAACAGCGGGAATGCGTTTTAGCAGGGAACAATTACCGCTGCTATCGACTGATCCCAGCGGAGTTAATGGAGTGGCAGCCAGAGGCGGAGAAAGGGGGGAGGGAAGAGAGAATAAGATGGAGGAGCTCTGTATTTGTTGTCACACGTCACCCACTTTCTCATTCTCACATGACTAAGACCCACCCACTGCTGGTACCAGAAGTGATGTGGGGGCTTCTTGCCCAAGGCAAAAACCAGAGCATGAAAGAGAGGCTTTCTATGTGGGTTCTTCTCATCTCACCCCAACTAGATCCTGACTCTGCTCCCAACCCCATCCAGGCTTGGCCTAAGGTATTTTGTTGTCTAAGATACAGTCACAAATGGCATCTCCCCCAGACTTACAACTCAAGCAGCGTAGTAGCCAAATTCTATCGAGCTATGTGCGTCCATGGGGCAGAAAAATACCATAAATGGAACAGATTAAACAACAAGATTGTTTGCCATCATATGTAAATATCAGCTGCCTGCCATGGCTGCCTCAGCCTGCCTAATGATAAAGTGTCCATGCCAGGGCTGTGCGACCAAGGATGATGAGTGCATGGAAAGGATGGCAGTGCCCAAGGGGAGAGTGGACCGCTCTGAAATGAACATGATCCAGCTATGTACACTTACCTAAATTCAGGAAATACTTCAGAGTGTCTCCTGACTTTGCCTAAAGTGAGGCAAATCTGGTTTAACCAGAAGTACAGCAGCCTTGTGGATGTAGCCAGGAATCATCTCAGAGTGAACTTGGATTTTCCTGCACCTGTAGCTTCACACTACATCAGAAGTAATTATATTACAAACCCTCTGATATCAGTAATCAATGCAGATGTGGTAATATAGGCATGAATGCTTGGACAGCAGCTGCTCCAAAGGGTGAAGTGGGACAGGCATTTAGAGCACAGGAGTAAACAGGTCTTTTGCCTTGCATTGAAGGAGGAGGAACAGGCAGACGGATGGATGGGCCTACTTCTCTCTACATATACACAAGCACACATATGTACATCAGTGCCCCAAGACGTTGTGCTGCCCAAAACAATGAAGAAGGTCTCCCTCCCATACTTACTCAATGTACAAAAGCAAATTGAACTGGTAGCTGAATCTTACTTTGACAGTGCCAACAAGACAGAGTTCTCCGCCAATTTAAGGGCAGACTCCTTTTGGGAGGTGAAAGCGTAGGACAGGTATGTGGCCTACACCAATGAACCCCAAGTTATCTGATGTAGGGGACTGACATTTTTTTCCTTGAGTGTGCCAGGAAGCGGCATCAAATCTTTGTCCATTGGATACATCTGTTTCTTTCTTTCCTGGAAATTTGCCAGGGGATGGCAGCCAATCGCTCATGGATTGGCCCCAGTCCAGAGACCACTGCTTTGAGAACATGGCCTATACAACTCTATCCTCCACCATAATGGGGATTTGGGAAGGAAGTACAACTGTCTCTTCAGTATGTGGCATCTGGAGCCCATGCCTCAGTCTATCTAATGGTAGGACCAGGCCTTGAAAATGTTCAGCTAAGAGACTTGAGAGCATAAATGGCAGAACATGGGAAGTGGTTAAAGCCTTGAGATCAGTTGAGGGGTTTATTACCTCTTCTAATACTCACTAAATTATCTGGAAAGCTAGTTAAGGGGTACTGAAACTCACACCAAATAGGATGATATGCCCTGGAACATGGCTTCCAGTTCTATCACAGCAAGAGAATAAACCCAAGAGCAGGGAGTCTCCTGCTTACCCCTCTCCAAATACTCAGCTGCAAAAGGTACCAAGGTGGTTAGAAGGCATGAGTAGTGTGTGTGTGTGTGTTGGAAATGCCTCATCATAAATCTGTTCTATCATGTTCAGTGTGATCTCTCTTTTTGGCCTACAGCAATGAATTAATGTAGATGAGGCAACTGGGTGGATCCCTCTGGATTTATGGGCATTGAGGAAACGTGTTGTTCCAACTCCAAAGGAGCTGGCAACTGGCCAGAGGAAATGGCTATATATCACGCCTGGGAAAGAGAATGTGCTAAGGACTGAAATGATGGGCTTGTTAAACAATTTGGTAAGTAGTGCATTAGGAGGGCAAAGAATCTAACCTGCCAAGATACCTCAAAAGATGTAAACACCTATAATTGTTATTGTTATTATTATTACATTTCATGTTTAAGAAAATAAAACCTTAGAGAATTATATCTAGATGAGAGCTGTGTTTAGATTGGATGGGAAGGTGCCAGCACCAAGGAGAGATGGTGCCAGGGCAATGCATGGCTGCCAAATCAGACATAAGTGTTATGGATACCACATGCTCTGGGCACAGAACAGTCCAAGTGTCCTCTCAGATTGGATGCCAGCCAGGCTCTGTCTTCCTTATTTGCAAAAACAAGGTGATATAAAGAATATGGCTGCAACACGTTACACTTTAGTCAAGAGTTATTTTTTGGTAACAAGGATATAAAAAATGACTTTGAAAAGTGATGTAACATAAATGTATTGGTATAACAAGCAGTTGTTCCTAGATGTTTCTGAAAGTTACTTTTAAGGGATTTTAAGAGGGATTTTGACAGGAGATATTTCAGTCTTATGTCATTGTGTTAATAATAATAACTTTATTCTTATTTCCTGCCACCCTCTCCCCAAAGGGACTCGGGACGGCTTACATGGGGACCAAGTCCAGCATAAACAAGAGTTATTTATTTATTTATTTATTTACTGCATTTGTATACCGCCTTTCTCAGCCTATCGGCAACTCAAAGTAACATACTTAAAACATATATAACCATAAAATATAAGTAAAACAATAAAACCAAAACAATAAAAACATATTTTAAAACCTCAAAACTCCCCCCCCCCCTTAAAAACCTTAAAATAATCTTCAGCTTTCCATCTCAAAAAAGTAATGGAAAGTAAAGCATCAGTATCAGGCCATGTAACAAGTTAATTGCCTCTCGTTATTATAGGAAGGGATAAACACTGTAATAAGTAATAGTACAAATTACTTTGAAAAGTAATTTTGCAATCTTAGCTGTTACACTAGTTTCAGCACAAATGAAATTCCCTTCTGGAAAGCTTACCAGGTGGTTGTTCATAAGTCCTTGTGAATGCGAGCAGGCAGAGCTGACCTGATCATTAGGCAGTGAAGAAACCACCCCTTGAGGGGCAGATGCCATTTGCCTTTAATGCCGTGCACCCCATAATCTGGCCTGCTGGTATTTGATGTAATGAAGTATGGTATCCTATAACAGGTACTGAAATCCAAAATTTACTGCCACTCCAAATTTTCTTGAGTCAGCACTGAGAGTTGGGTTTTGTTAAGCAACGTGTGTTTAAATGTTGACTTCAGTGTGGATCACACTTCTGTACTAGGTGCGGCGCTGGCAAGCAGAATATCTGTTCATCCCCCACTGTGAGGGCTACAACATTATATCCCACAAATGTATATACCTGCTTTGTACCTGAGATGCATAGTGCATTTGAAAAAGTGGGTTTATATACACAAAAGCTCATGCTTAAAAGGTGCTGCCACATTCCCATTTCTCTTGCCTTCTCTTCTTCCTTTTTATCCCATTCTCCTGCTCGCTCTCCTAGAGTTTATAACATTATCCATTTTTTCTATTCTGGTTGCCCTTTTTTAAAAAAAAATCATGTCAAAAGCAACTTGAGAAACTGCAAGTGGCATCAGGTGTGAGAGAATAGACATTGCCCAGGGGACGTCCAGATGTGTTACCATCCTGTGGGGAGGCTTTTCTCATGTCCCTGCGTGGGAAGCTGGAGCTGACAGATGGGAGCTCACCCCATCGTGGATTTGAACTGCCGACCTTCAGGTCAACAGTTCAGCCAGCACAAGGGATTAACCCATTGAGCCACCGTGGCTCCTGAAGAGTGGGTGCTGTTTCACCCATCTCCTACTCATGGGCTTCTCATAAGCATCCACTTGGCCATTGTATGGCAAAAATACAAAATTAGATTAACTATTGGCTCCTAACTTGATCTGGCAGGGATTTACATATGTTCTCAATACAGTTCTTAATGCACATGGTATTATGAAGTCACCCCTTATATTGAGTCCTGCTATCTCCCTCTGCTGCTCCTCAAACAACCACCATTTACAGAGATAGAAAAATGTTAGTTTTGCATGGAAACTCAACCAGCATGACCACTGCAACTCCCCAGCCAGCAAGGCAAGCTCTGTCCATCTCTTCCCCAAAACACATGAAGTCTGTGTGGCAGGCCACCTTTTGTCTTGTCCAGTTTTGACCAGACTTACTTCAGTTCTGTGTGAGCTGTTGACTACAAATCCAGTGCCCTCAGAGGAGAGGTTGGCAAATTGTGGCTTCAGGGCTGCACATAGTCCTCTAAGGCTGTTTTTGCAACCCTGCAGACTTCCACACTGCATTTTTTTTCCTGCAAAAGATCAGTAATTTGCATTTTAAATAGGTTGCAAGACATTGCTTAATATTAAAAATCCTATTCTCACTATTTACAAGGCATTAGGGGGAGCTGATGACCCCCTTCCTCCACCTCCTGTTGGGGTCTAGATGCCCACCCCACCTCAGAAGTACACAAGAAAATAATGGGGTAAAGGGTGAATTTCCTCTGTATTCATTCTGTGTTATCCAAACATTGCCTAATTTATCTGGCTCTCCGACCCAATCCTGCCACACTTTGTATCCAATTATAGAAAACCAAGAAAGATGTTTATTAAGGAAAGAAGAACAGTTGGATGATGGCACGGGAGGAGGGAGGAGGCTGGCATGGAACAAAGAGACAAAACAGAACAAAAGAAATGTTCAATATTTTGGGGGAGGGGAAAACTCATACTTCTGTTTGAAGGCTGCAGGAGAAGTAAGGTGTCTGGACTTTTTCTTTTTTGCCACAAGGCTTCTTCCTGAATTCCAAATAAATTGCCACAAACATGCTTGCAGCTCCTGCATCAGCCTTTAATACTCACAATGTCATATTGTATACAAAGACTTGCCACTGGTCTTTCACTTCAGTTATGCTCTATATTCCACTCTTCCTCAGAAAGCTTATGCACACAACAGTTAGAATTAGATTGAGGGGAAGGACTGGCCCAAGGTCACCCAAGGAGCCAAACAATTCAGGAGAGATTTGAAGCCGGGTTTCCTTACTCCTGACTCCCTTGATGGGTGGGGACAAGAAAACCTATATTGGCAGCCAGGTATTAGGGTTCCTTCATAACCCCCAGTAGCGCAATGGGTTAAACCCGAGTGCCGGCAAAACTGAAGACCGACAGGTTGGAGGTTCGAATCTAGGGAGAGCGCAGATGAGCTCCCTCTGTCAGCTCCAGCTCCCCATGCAGGGACATGAGAGAAGCCTCCCACAAGGATGGTAAATCATCAAACATTCGGGCATCCCCTGGGCAACGTCCTTACAGATGGCCAATTCTCCCAAGTCGCTCCAGATATGAAAAAAAAAATCAGTGTTCCATGACTAGGGGTGCCTATACACTGTAGAATTAATGCAGCCTGGCACCACTTTTCCTGCCATGGCTCAATGCTATGTAAGCATAGGAGTTGTAGTTTGACAAGGTATATTGCCTTCTCTGTCAAAGAGTGCTGATGCCTCACCAAACCACAGCTGTAGAATTAGATAGTATTAAGTCATGGCAGCTCAAGTGTCATAAAACTACTTTTTTATCATATGAGAAGCGAACTGAGGGTGCAATGTACTGTATTTTAAAAACATAAAGTTTAAAAAAAAACTTGGCATTATACTAAATGTCCTTTGACCAGTAGCTGGCCACTTGGAGTGCCTCTCGTGTTGCTATAAGAAGGTCCTCCATTGTGCATGTGGCAGGGCTCAGACTGCATTGTAGTAAGGGGTCTGTGGTTTACTGTTCTCTGCACTCGCATGTCATGGACTCCACTTTGTGTGACTTGTCCAAGTTTGGCTCTGCTCATGATGTCAGAGCACAGTCTGTTCAGTGCCTTCCAAGTTGCCCAGTTTTCTGTTTGCCCAGGAGGGAGTCTCTCATCTGGTATCAGCCATGGGTTGAGGTTCCGGGTTTTAGCCTGCCACTTTTGGACTCTTGCTTGCTGAGGTCAAAATACATTAATTTTCCATAAAAAGGGGGAGCAAGAATAAAAATGGTTTCCCTACAAAGAAACGGGGAAATTATTTTCAGGCAATGGTATCACCAGGGGGGTGCAAACTGCACCAGGTGACAGCACCAGAAGAAGCGACATAAATTATATTGTCTATAACATATTACACAGTGTTCCAGCAAAAATGTATGATTTTGAATAAAAATGACCTTAACATTAGTTATAAGCACAAAACCTTTTTAAAAATCCAATCTTACCTACAAGGCTAAAATTCTATCCAATTTACTTTTTGAACATTTTAATGTACATGCACTCTAGTCACAGCTGTCGTTCGTACTCAGTTACAATGATGCTTTGAATTATGTGGATCTGCATGCTTGTAGTGTATGCAAACAAAACCATATGATTCAAGAACTATTTTATAGTTGCTGAATTCATTACATTTGACGATATGCAGGGATTATGATTTACAATTCATGCTGTTGTTTATTCGTTCAGTTACTTGTATGGTCCTGGGGATTGTAGTTTTATAAGGTCGTTAACTTTCTCTACTAAAGAGTGCTGGTGCCTCAGCAAACTTTGTTGTTGTTTATTCATTCGATCTCTTCTGACTCTTTGTGACCTCATGGACCAGTCTATGCCAGAGCTCCCTGTCGGCTGTAACCACCCCCAGCTCCTTCAAGGTCAAGCCAGTCACTTCAAGAATACCATCCATGCATCTTGCCCTTGGTTGGCTCCTCTTCCTTTTTCGTTCTATTTTCCCAAGCATCATTATCTTCTCCAAGCTTTCCTGTCTTCTCATTAAGTGGGCAAAGTACTTCATCTTTGCCTCTAATATCCTTCCTTCCAATTAACAGCCGGACTTTATTTCCTGAAGTATGGACTGGTTGGATCTTCTCGTGGTCCAAGGCACTCTCAGAATTTTCCTCCAACACCACAGTTCAATAGCACCTGTCTTCCTTCGCTCAGCCTTCCTTATGGTCCAGCTCTCACACCCGTAGGTTACTACGGGGAATACCATTGCTTTAGCTATGCAGATCTTCTTTGACAGTGTGATGTCTCTACTCTTCGCTATTTTATCAAGATTGGTCATTGCTCTCCTCCCAAGATTTCCTGCCTGCAGTCTGCGTCTGTAGTAATCTTCGCACCTAAAACAAAGTCTGTCACTGCCTCCACGTTTTCTCCCTCTTTTTACCAGTTATCAATCAGTCTGGTTGCCATAATCTTTTTTTTATGTTTAACTGCAGCCCAGCTTTTGCAAATTTGTCTTTCACCTTGGTTAGAAGGCTCATCAGCTCCTCCTCACTTTCAACCATCAATTAATACTAGTACAAAATTACCAAAAATATTTTGTATGGTCTGGTAAGGGAGGGGGTCCAAGGGGGTGGCATGATGAGTTACCATACTGGATAACACCAACCATAGTGACAACACAGGAGCTTAGAGATTTGATTAAGAAGGAAAAGAGGTGTGTGTAGTCATATTTCCTAATGTAATTGGCCTGATTAAAAGTGGTGGGTGGGGGAATCTAACTTTCCTGCCCAAAATGTTTCTTAATTCTGATGTAAGTCACAATGCCTCCCTTGGTTTCCACAAGACAGGCCCATGATATCTTATTCTAGTGGGGAAAAACCAAGATGGAGCTGCCTCACTTTCCATGTAGAGAAGCTGACTAGCCTAGCAACTGAATTCTTCTGCAACATGGGCAATGGGAACATGCTATCTTAGACGAACACTGGCCCTGCATTGTTGTTGTGTGTCTTCAAATCTTTTCTTACTTATGGTGACTCAATCATATGTTTTGCTTAGCAAAATTTCTTCAGAGAGGTTTGCCTTTGCCCCCCTCTGAGGTTGAAAGAGTGTGACTTGTCCAAGGTTACCCCATAGATTTCCATGGTTGAGCAGGGGCTCAAACCCTGGTCTCTAGAGTCATAGTTCAATCCTCCAATCACTGTGCCATGCTGCTTCCTGTTACAGAATAATAGAATAATAGAACTGGAAGAAACCACATGGGTCATCTAGTCCAACCCCTGCCATGCAGGAAAAGCACAAAGAATCCCTGACAGATAACTATCCAGCCTCTGTTTAAAAGCCTCCAAGGAAGTAGCTTCCATCACACTCCAAGCAGAGAGTTCCACTGCTGAACAGCTCTCACACAGGAAGTTCTTCCTAATGTTCAGGTGGAGTCTCCTTTCCTGTAATTTAAACCCATTGCTCTGAGTCCTAGTTTCCAGGGCATCAGAAAACAAGCTTGCTCCCTCTTCCTTTTGCTATCCTTTCACATATTTATACATGGCTATCCTGTCTCCTCTCAACCTTTTCTTTTGCGGGCTAAACATAACCAGATCTTTAAGATGCTCCTCATGGGGCATGTTCTCCAAACCTTTGATCATTTTAGTTACTTTCCTGTGAATACCTTCCAGCTTGTCAATATCTCTCTGGAATTGTGGGTATCCAGAATTGGACACTGTATTCCAGGTGAGGTCTAACCAAAGCACTTCACTTGACCCAGACACTCTTCTCCTTTTGATCTAGCCCAAAACCCCATTAGCTTTTTAAGCTGCTGCATCACACTGTTCCACATACCTGATTAGAAAAATGCTCCCTTCCATACTGTCCCAGACCTTTGGCTTTTTCTCTTAATCCTCTCTCCTAATTCTGATAAAATTCTAAGTACTTATGACTCTCTTGTTCACATTTCCCCCACCCTTGTCTCTTCTCCATATGTCCCTGTTCTATACCTGTGATTATTCAGAGGCCACTTCCAGACAGCAATTTATCACAGGAGAAAACGGGTCAAAACAACCCATTTTCTTTCACATTGCTCTCCACATGGGTTCCCAAAAGAAGTGAGCTTTCCCATTCGTTGTCCTCATTGTAGTGCACTAACAACCATGGTACAATGGGGACAAATCAAATCCCCCCCCCCCCAATTTTTTTTTACAATAACATAAAAACTTTATGCGTCTCTGGAGCTTCTATCGCATACCAATGTTGTGTTCCTAGCAGGGATGGATTCCCTCTTCACTTCTCTGGGCCTACAGGGCCCAAAGAAGTGAATTAGGGCGGTGTAGACTGACTCCTCCATAGTCCCAGGACTACCTGAAGGTCAGTACCCACAGGGCCCATACTCTATTAGACCCAGGTCTTTCAGGAAGACCCAAGTCTAATGGAGTATCAAATCAATTCGGGACAAAAAAGGTTTTTCCTGCTTTGTCTTGAATTAATTCGGTTTTACTGGAGAAGTCATTTGGGCATCTTTGGTAAAACTGAGGGAGCTCCTGCGTTATGGGCCCTGTCTGGATGGCCCTGAGAGAAAGGAGAGAGAAAGTGAGTACAAAACAGGAATTTCAGGGCCACATGAAATTAAAGGATCGGGACTAGGGTGAGAAGGAGCACAGATGGAGCGTTGCTGCTTTGTCTTACAAATGCCTTGTTTATAGATTTCAGGTAGAAATCTGGTTGGCTCCATCCTCACTAAGTATGTAAAGGCAATTGTGCCCGCTGAGTCTTTGAAGCCACCTCTTCCAATGTGGTGTCCTTCATTGCTTTGATTCTAATCAGCCCCAACCAGGGTGGTTCATGTCTTCATACAACACTACATGCCTTTTGACCTCTTAACACTTACATTGAGAAGAGGAAATTTCAGCAGGTGCTTCTTGCCTACCCCCCCCCCCCCAAACCCCCCAAAAACACCTTTTGCTGAAAATCCCCTCTTCTACTCAGCTATTAAAGGGGCAGGACTCCAGTTCCTTATTTCACTATGTCTGGGTGGCACAAGCCATTTTCTCAGGGAAGCTCCTAGTTCTTACACTGTGCCTGGCTGTAGCTCCTGTTTTGCCTGGGGTCTTATTCTGTAGCCCATTTAGCCTCATTTGTAAATCCCATCCTATTACCCATGGGGCGGGAATGTGTGAATAGCCCCATTTTCTTTCCAGGAAACTAGCTGCCAGATGAGCCCAAGAAATGTTGCAATAATAAGGGAAGTGCTCAATAAAACGGAGCCAGGTGAATTCGCTTAGGTAACAGATGGACTAATTAGAGAGCGAGTCCCTTGCAGCTTAAGCAGCCAGCCACAGGCAGCCAGTCGGCCAAGGGGAACGCGGGCCTGGCTTTGCAAAGCCCATCTGAGGCTGGAGGGGGGAAAAGCAAACGACAAAGCGGCAGCAACAAGCTGCCTGGAGGCCTCAGCATCTCTGTGTGGCGCAGCCAGCCATAAGCACAGGAGAGCAAGGGAAGCCCTCATGGGGGAGAACATTTGTCTACAATCAACATGAACATGAGTAAAGCCCCAAGGAGCCTGCCTCCAGGGTCCCCAACTCCACGAATTCCTGCATTTCATTGCTGTTCTCGCCCTGTCAGAGACTTCTTGAAAGCTCACTTCATGACATTTACCATAAAAACCCAGACCTCTGCTTCCCTTCCAGGAGCTGGTTTCCAACCAACTGCAAAGGCACAAATGTGGGAGATGAAATAGATGGGTGGAATTTTCACTTTTGAAAAACTGGTGATTTAAAATCACTACAATAACGATTGTTTTGTTTATACAGCACTGCCAATGCACAAGGCACTCTTCAAAAAGAAAGCAACAAGAACAGACATCCTGCCTAAAGTGTATGATGTAATTCAAAATAAAAATAAAAATAGTGCTCCTTTGACTAGACACCTTCCTAATCCCAGTTTTATGTGTCAGTCACAAAGAAGGTGTCCTCTTCAGGTCCTGGAATCCAACAGACTGAGGAAGGATCAAAGGCTTATCGTAGCTGAGACAAGAAAGGGATGACTGCCTAACCTCACCAAAAGCTTTCTGTGTGTATGTGTGTGCTTATGTATGAGTGAATGTGTGTGTGTGTGTAAAAGAGACCGGCTAAAGGATTACATGGCTATAAAGTACTTATCAGTAAATATATTGTATTTTATTACCTTTTAAAGTTACCGTCTTATGCATATTTTAGGCTGAGAAGGTATGTGTCTCAAAAAAGCAAAGGCTCTTTGAAGGAGGAATCACTTCTCTGGTGTGGTATGTACACACAACATGGACTTTGATCAAGGCAGATGACTCTCGACTCTAACTTCCAGCACCCCTCATCATTAGATTTGCTAGCTCCCACTGACAGCCACAATAAAATAATAATACGACCACATCGGACAGGTACTTTTTGGAAGCATGGACTGGGCTGTCTTTACTTTTGTGACAGAGCCCACTGGCTCCCATCTCACAACGTAGAGCAACTTCCGGCATGGTTCCATCGCAAAAGTAAAGACAAATGGGTACATGGCAACAAATGAGGCTTCCTATGTTGTATTAGTTCAATGGTGAAAAACTAGGTGTCTGACGCTTCCCCCTGTGGGATGGGGCAGCAGGAAACTCAGGCAATGCGGGGCGTGGGATGATGGGCTCATGATAATGTATGGCAATTCTGGCAGCCCATATGATGAGATCGTTAAGAGAACTGCACACTTTCCACTCTTGTTTCTAATAAACAAGTTTTAATACTAGTTTTGAAATCTGCTGAATCTATTTGACTGGAATTGTATAAAAGAAAATTACAGCATCTTTCAAACTCCTTTGCAATTCTAATAAAAACACTTGACAGAGAGTCGCAATATTTATTTATTATTTACCATATTTGTATACCATTTTTCTCTAGGGATATCCCTAGGGAGGGCGTTCCACAGCAGAGGGGCCACCACTGAGAAGGCCCTGTCTCTGGTATCCACCAGACGCATCTGTGAAGAAGGCAGGATCGAGAGCAGGGCCTCCCCAGCAATATGCTGAATTCTATAGGATGGAACCACAGGAAAACTCACAAAGTTGCATGTCAAGCAACATCAAAATGCCCTCTTCTATGCAAGCATGAAATGACTATCTAATTTGGAAGCTATACAGTGTAAGACCTGGTTAGTAGGAAGAAGGGGAAGCACCAAGGAATATCAAGTACTATAGGATATATTTCAGAGAAGAGCAATGGCAAACAACCATTGAGTACACCTTGTCTAAGAAAACCCTATGAAATTCATCAGGTTGACATGGCAATGAAGGTGGATCGGATGGAGAAAAGAGAATGGGATGAGGCGGGATCTGCACTGCCCTATATCCCAGGATCTGATCCCAGATTATCTTCTTATCCCAGATTATCTGGCAGTGTGGACTCATATAATCTAGTTTAAAACAAATCAGAGATCAAATCCGAGGATACAGAGCAGTGTAGATCTGGGACACTAGTCTGAACAAATCCTCCCAACAAGTTGGCTATAAGATCTTGTCCGGTTTTTATAACACAACTCTGAGACCCCATCTACACTGCCATATAAAATCTAGATTATCTGTTTTGAACTGGATTACCTGAGTCTACACTACCTCATATAATCCAGTTCAATGTGGCAGTGTAGAATGTGAGTTCTATGTGGCAGTGTAGAAGAGTCCTAAGTGGCTGATGATGCTTTGCCTATTCACTTTTACATCTCATGTTGCATCCCAGGTATTAACCCCTTCGCCCTTATTTTCAAAGTGAAGTTTTTCTAGTTTCTTCTCCTCTACTGAATTGTAACTGATTATGGCCTCTTATTCCCTTTGCACGAAGCCTAGGAAACGTTGTTTTGAATCTTGGTGAAGATAATCCCCATGTCCTACACTCAATATTTACTGGTAATTGAATGCCCACTGGGGAAAAGATGCATGATTTTCGGCAGGCAGAAGAAAAGGTTACAGAGGTTCAAGGGATGAGTGGGTGGGTGGAAACAAGTCTTGAGAGTTTGGTATTGTTTATAGGAAAGAACAGATAAATCAGAATGAAGAGGGGCTGCTTAGCAGTTAATCCAGTGTTTCCAGGACTGTCTTAAACTGCAGCTCTTTCCTAAGTTTTAACATTTTCAGCACATATATTCCCCAGTCTGGAATCCACATGGGATATCTCATTTTCGCTCATTCATCCCTGGATATAGGGTACTGGAAAGATATTTTGTGGTGGGTACTGAGCATCCATCATGATCCTAAGATCTCGTACCTTACCAGTAACTGCTACCTCAGACTCCATCAGAGAACATATATATTAAGATTTTGAATATTAGGTGAGAAACTGTTACTCTTTTGCTTCTCTGCACTCTCATCTCATAACAGTTTATCAAATTAGTTTTCCAGATACTTTTTTGCTTGATTCACTTTTACTCAGTGCTTGACCCATAACCGTGTGTTGCCTCAAGGAATATGAAGCAAAGTGAACTATATGGAGAACATATATTAGTTCTGAACAGAATGTGGAGTGGAATTGGCTGATTTCAATCTGTGCTCTAATACACAGCTGGCATTATCAAAAATTGGACAAAAACTGTGAATGTGAGTGCATTAGACACTTGGCTGGGGGCCTATAAATCCTATCAGATGTTCCTATTGGCTGGACCAGTTCCCTTTAGAGGCTGACTGGTGTTTAGGTGGGAGTAGATCACCTTCCACTGCCTCCAGTTCCCTCATTTAAAGTTGGCATTTGGACACAGTAATATTGTAGAAGACACACTTCTGTCTCTCATCTCCCAAAGTCCTAGAGACAATTCCATATATTCCTGGCACAGAGTTCCTACTTGGATGCACACATGTAATGGATTGCCCTGCCTTAAAGGGTTGGTGTAAAAGAAAGAAAACAGGCCCAGCTTGCAAAAGCTAAGGAGAAAGCTGGGTGGAGCAAACAGGCAGCCTCTTAGTCAGAAGTGCAGTCTGATTTGCTGATGAAATTGGAGAGAAGAGCTCAGTAACTGGAGATGGGCAGAACCAGAGGCAAAGAGAAGAAGATGAGGCAGCCATTTTAAGCTCAGGAGTTTGGTGGGAAGAAGACAGTCAGAAGTTTGAAAGGGGGAAGGAAGAGTTTGGGTACTGTTTGTGCTTTAATAATAAATAATAACCCATTATTTATACCCTGCTACCATCTCCCAAAGGACTCGGTGCGGCTTACAAGAGGCCGAGGATAGTAGTTAATAGGCCTCTATAGTGATTAGAGTGCTGTGGGAGTTTAAAAAATCTTATTGGGATTTGTGTGTGTGGAACATTGTTTTCCTGTTTTATTCCAACTGAAGTCTTCATGTGGATTTTTAAACTTTCCAGTGAAGGAGGTGGCTTATCAAAATATTAAGTTGGTGGCAGCAAAAGAAATATTAATAAATAATAGGAGGCAGCAGAGGCAAAATATAAAATATAGTGGTAGCTTCCCACTGACTGGCCTTGGGTGTGTGAGGGTGTGTGTGGTCTGTTTCCCTCATGGCCTCACCTTAGGCCAAACCTTGTCATTTGTCCTTTGTCCTCCATCTTGAATGTGGTGCGCCTGAGACAGATTCTGCCCTCTCATCCCTCCATTGTTTGTTACAATTAGAGGCAGTTAATGATAACACACATATATAGAGGTGCCTTCACGTGGAAAGACAGAAAGAGAGATTGCAGACCAGATGTCAAAGAAATAAGCCTCCCTGAGCAAGACATGGGAAAAGCATTTTCTAGGTGGTGGTGATGTGGGAATGGAGGAGATGGCCATGAACTGGAATCTTTGGACGTGGAGTGAGGGCGGGTGAACAGCAGTGTTGGAAAGCAGCTGCCTCCACTCGGTCCCATGAGATTGGGCCATGTGTCTGTGTTCGGGTGTTCCTCACCCTATCTGGTGCAGAATTAGCTGTGACAGGGACATGTTGCCTGGCTTGTTCACTTTGGCAGCTCCAAGACAGGCAGCCTCATGGGGACAGAGTCCAGTTCTTTCTACCTGGCTGGAGTGTCTCTTTGCGAAGGGCAGCTGGCCTTGATTTGGAGGCTGTGGGTCACAGAAAATCCTCCTGTCCTACAGCGGCCTGTTCCCAGCGGCCAACTTCCCACTTTGAAAAGTAGCAAGTGAAATCTCAGACCATAAGAGCAGGGGGGGAAAAGCCTTTTGTTTTTAAAAGAGAATATGTTCTGAATTTAGCTTTCGCTTTCTGCTGCTGCCATTGGCAAGCACGCTTTCTGTTGTGCACCCCTCCCCCGCCTCTCAGAGTCACGAAGAGGCAGTGGTTGAAAATGCTGGTTAATCTGGGGCTCTTAATGGATATATAAAAGCAGGATCAATGTTTGCCTTCCAACCTAATCAGTCAAAGCATCCTTCAAAGCCTGACTTTGTTGGCAATTCTGGCCTCTGCTAGCGATGAGCTCCCCAGCTCAGCTTTGTCAGGGTCCTCTTCAAGGCCCTGTGTCTCCTTTGATCCAGGCATAAGGGCCCCAGTTCTCTACCCTTCATGTCTGCCTTTGGACCGGGGTGGCTGTGAGGAAGGCTTCATCTCTAGCTTGTGGTCTGTCAGGTTGTTATTGGAACAAATAAAAAATGATTTCATGTTGTTCAAGGTGCAGCTGCATATTTACTTTCCCAGTTTTGCAATCAGGGCAATTAGAGTGTACCTTCACTACACAATTATAGCTGCTTGATCCCACTTTAACTGCCATTGCTTTTTTTATGGAATCCTGTGGTTTGTAGTTTTGTGGTGTATTTAGAGTTTACTACCAGAGAAGACTAGTGCCTCACCAAGTTACAGGTCCCAGAATTGTGTAGGATGAAGCTACAGCAGTTAAAGTGGTAATCAAACTGTTATAATTCTGTATCTTTAACAAAGAATCTAACAGCAATTTGAAAGCTAACAAGTAAAGCTTGCATCTCTTAAATTGCCAGTAGAGTCTTTGGGCTTTTTAAATGCTAAACCATTATAGTGCTTTGATTCTTCTTGAATTGCTAGGGCTACATTGTTTAAAATCCTATGGTTTGTAGTTTTGTGAGGCATTGGAGCTCTGTGACTGAGAATTTTGCTTGTCCTTCCACAAACAACAAATCCAAGCATTCCATAGGATGAAATCATGGGAATTAAAGTGGAATAATGGAGGTCTAAATGTGTAGTGTGAGAGGCCCTTTGGTGCAGTCGTTGCTGTGACAAACTTAACACTGCTACTCCAGGGGAAATAAAAATCTGAATCCTGGTGTAAGTCTCCAACAGAGTAGAAGAATCACGAGATCAGTGGAATTTATCTACATGCTAGCTCACCAGCAACTATTGATTTAATACAGTGGTTCCCGATCTTTTTTTGATCAGGGACAACTTGACCAGGGACCACTTTGACCAGGGACCACTCTCCAACATTAGTACCAAAAGGATTATGAATCAGTTTTTGGTTAACTTTAGATTTGGTTTGGTTATTTGGGGTGCTGATTCAGAAAATTGCATGGGATAGACCACATCAGCTCTAGTTTCTGATACAGAACATATACCATTCAGTAGTTGCCATCTGCTTGCTCACAGAAAACCATATTTAATCATCTATAGCTGATGTGATAGTTGTAATCTTCCTTGGGTAGTCAGGCTCTCCCCTCTTGACCAGTTGCTCTCACCATGTGGTTTCAAGGCAATGGTGTAGTAATGGTGAGGCCACGGACGATATTTTCATTCTTGCGGACCACTGGTGGTTGATAGACCACAGGTTGGGAACCACATATTCAATAGGACAACTTTAGTTGGGACAAAAATTATTAAGGAGGCAGAACACACAGGTTAGGAGGAGTTCAGCAGTTTGCTTCTACCTGCACCAACAAGGAAGAGCAAGATGCCGCCCCTGCTTCTGCCCCTGCTTCTTCTATCTTCTCCCTTCTGCTAAATTAATTGAATCCAAACTACTTATATGCTTTGAACTCTGTTTGCAACAGCTAAAATAAGACATTTAGGAAAGTGGGGGAAGGAGAGAGAAACGATCTCATCACAAAGGACTAATTTCTGCGGCATATGCTGGTTAAGCCCTAGGTCATCATGGAGCCCACCGGCTCCCATCAAACGACACCAGGGCTCTGTGGGTGATCTAGGATGGAGCCAGTGCATGCCACCACTGCAGCAACACGGGAGGCTTCCTGTGTTGCCATAGGAAGCAATGGAGGGAAGCCATGCGGTCAACGCTCCCCCCCCATTGGATCACCTGAATCAGGAGCCGGGTGATGTGGGGCGTGGGATTCCCCACACCACCCAACAATGTGCGGCAATCCTTGTGGCCATATGATAAGGTTGCAAGGCATTTTAAAAGCAGCTGAAAAAGTGGTATGAACAAAATGAATCACAAATGCCTCTGGCAAATTCGGACATTTGGTGTCTATGCCTTTCTCTTGGTTCTAGACTTGGAAGCCCCAACATTTCCAATTTGTACTTTCCAATAAGTTGGGGTGCCATCAGGGGCAGGAGTTCAGAGTAAAAGTCCCAAAACATTCTACACAAACACAGCAGGGCTAGCTTATCACATTTTGACGTGAGTGAGGGAATACATATTATCATCTAAATATAGTCCTGGGGGTGGGATAAGAGCATTAAGTCCAGAATGTGAAATTACTTATGTGTCTCAGTAAGATAGTTTTGAGCACTTGGAGTGATCCTGTTCTAGCTCTGCAGACCCAAAAACTCTACAAACTCTTAAAATACACATTTTTGCAATCCCTTCCTCTCCAAGACCCAACTCAATTACTGGAGAAAATATAACCTTTTAATCCTGCTGCTATAGCAAACCTTTCAAACTATACCATGACTGAGTGATTTGTGCTGCAATCCCAGACACATTTACCCAGGGGTAATTCTCAGTGAACTCGGTTGACTTACTTTTCTGAGGAACTCTGCATACCTTAGCATTGCACTGTCAATCCACGTGTCTGCACACATACAGGAGTATATGAAAGGGGGTGCATGCAAACATACCTTATTGGAAAGAGGGTCTTGTCTTTGGATATGAAATCAACACATTTTGTTTACCTGTGTAGTCCTCTTCCACTGCCAGATGGAGTTTTGGATGAGCTAGTCTGATATTGTTTTTTTTTTTTGTTTTTTGTTTTTTTTCAGTAATGGGTGGGTTTTTATTACTGAGGAAGAGTGGGCAGAAAGAAGAGAAAACAGCACCATATATGAATATGGGGCCAGGGAGATGGAATTATGGAGTCCATTGCTCACAAGAATATGGGTGCCCACCTTTTCTTCTCCTCCTGCAGGAGATCCATCAATTGTAATTTGTCTGCCCTCCATGCCTCATCCAACCTGTGCCATTCATCCTCCAGGGCTTTACTGTCTTCCCTGAGCTCTAATAACTGACTCTTCAATTCCTGAAGCCTCTGCTTGCTTTCTTCCTCGAGGGCTTGTTTTGGGACAGGCTCTGGAACAGGGCAAGTCTCCTTGCTTTCAGAGAGGGGAGGGAGGTTGACTTCTTCTGCTGCTCCTGCTTCTGTATTACGGATCCTGGGTAGATGAAAGGGTGGCAATCGAGGAAAACTGGACCTCGAGGTAAAGATGTGTTGTTGTGGCTGGTGCTGTATAGAGGCGGCACTGGTGTTAACATAGTCAGAAGGATGCCCTATGCCACCACATCCTACACTTATCTGAGTTGTTGCGAGTGGAGAGGAACAACCGAGATGATAATACCTCTTGTTACGTGGAGCTGGTGAGCAAGGCTGACCGGGAGAAAGCCCCTTCTATCCGTCAGGCCTTTGAACGCATCAACCAGCGCTCTTCAGCAAATATTGTCCATCTGGAACGGCGCCTACAAGATTGTTGTGCCCAGCTAAAGAAACTTGAGCAGAGGGTTCTGATTCCTCAGCTAGTCTGATATTGTCACAACAGAAGCTGGATACACCGCTGCTGTGAAACTGGCAACGCTTATGAATCTGTTCCTCCTTAGAGCATATTTCAGTGGGAGAAGAGGATAAATAAACACACTGTTATTATTTAATTGTTTTTTTAACTTTTGTATTGCTCTTTTTTAAACTACTTAGTGCGGATAGATGTTAGTCGCCTCGAGTCCACATGGGGAGAAAGGCAGGATATAAATAGTAAAATAATCATAATCATAATCACCACCACCACCACCACTATGTGATTTAACACATATTTTGTTTCATTTTATTATATTGATCTTGATGAGGGCCTATTATTTCCCTTTAGATGGCTATGAAGACTTGGGAAAGTTAAGAGGGTTGGGAATACAACTTCCAGCATTCCCTGACCAGCATGATAATGGTTCTGGGAGTTGTAGTTGAAAAAATTATGGATTCTGAGCTTTGTGATTGGGTGCCAATTGCCAATCTACTCACTCCTTAGGAAAACCTTCCCAGGCAGGCTAAGGAGAGTAGATCTTCCTCGCTGAACATGAGGGGAGAAATCAGCTTTCGTTATGTGATCTTTCCCAATAACGGCCTCAGCTTCCCAAGCAACATGAAACACTCCCATGCTGCCTATCATATTCCACAACACCTAAGGGTCTTGGATGGAATGGCAAAAACATATTTAATTTTTTTAAAAAAATTAATGCTCTCTGAGATTTGCAAAGCTAGTCTCGCTGTTCAGATAAGCTAATATAGTCTTTGATCCTATGGAAATACAGTTAATTTCCATATGTTGCAAAGGCTGGAGGGAGAGGGAGAGCAAGCATAAAGCTGGCTTTAATACTTCAGTCAAATCATTTTAGCAGTCTTGTTTTTGCAAATGCGTAGATTAGGACAACATGTTTCTCTTTTCGGAAACTTTTGTTCTCTCTCTAATTACAGACAATGTACTTAATGAAGTTGCGGCTGCTACGCCAGCCTGCCTTTTCTGGTTTTGGTGGAAGTCTGTTGCTTCACTGCTACCTGATCTGTCTTAACTAGGGGCAGAATCACACAAATAAACACACACACACACACACACAGAAATGCACACAGAGGAGGACAGGAGAAGGACTAGTTGTAGGCTCTGATCCTGATCATGGATGGTCTGTACTTTCTCTTGCAAACTAATCCCATGGAAAATTGAGGGAACAGAGAGAAACTCTTTGATATATTTTGCTTTGGTGGCACACACAGAATTCAAAAGAAACCTGCAATCCTAGCAATGCTTACTAGGAAGTGCCTCCAATTGAACTCAGTGGGACTTCTGAATAAGCATGTTTGGAATGGGTCTGCCAATGCTACTCGCCCTGGCACATCACACAGCCTGTCTCTTCTACAAAGTACATCTCTTCTCAAGTACTACCCTGTGAACTCAGGCAGCCTACAACTGCCCATCTTCTCAAACCCCTCTTACATTTTTTTACTGTGCACAGCAACTCTCCATTTCCCTGCTTGCTTCGTTCTACTTGAGGCTTGACTCTCATTTCTCATTGCCTTGAAATTAAAATGTTTGAATAATTTTTGTAAGGGTGGAGAGAGGCGGGGAAGCTGTTGCAGGGAAACCACCAAAACGAATTCTTAAAAGAAAATGTATTTATAATGCAATAGTCTTTTATGGACTAGAGTCCACTTCATCAGACACATCAGGGAAATTCCAGATGAGACAAATACTGGGAAATTGCACTCCATGGGAGGTGATGTTTTCCACGTCTTTGCAGCTGGGAACTTGATCTGGGTGTTACTCCGAACTATAGTGCTCAATTCCGCCTCCCTCTGCATTCAGCACTTTGGACAGCCCATTCATCTACGCTAACCCTGAGAGTAGATTTACTGCCCTACTAAAATGACAGCTGCCAGTTATCAGTGGTCATAGGATTACATTTGGGGAAATTTATGGAAGGTCCAGCAAAGATGCATTGCTGCCCTTCTACTGATAGGGTCCAGCATCACCACACAAACAAAGGCAGAACTGAGCTTATGAACAGTTACTATACCTTCTCTCCAGGACAGTAATCAAATGAATGGCTAAATGCACCTCTCCAGGGCAAGCAAAGGAAAATACATTCCCAATAATTTGGTATCTGATGGGGTTTGGTTCCAAGGCACACACATACAAACATGTAAATACCAGTCCCATTATACACAACCACATTGTAAAATAGTATCCCTTATATAAGATGGCAAAATCAAGGTTTGCTCTTTGAAGTTTATAAAATATTTTCAAGCTATGGATGGTTGACTTGATGGATACAGAATCTATTGATTTGCGGAGCTGACTATATTGTACATAATCAAATAACAAAAATCAAAATGCACATCTCCCCCTTACCTACCCCATTAGCTATATAAACAGCCCACTGAAGTTAGTCATAGAGGAAAATTCATTCTTCCAGTCTTTTCTCAGCTTTCATATTTTCCCCCAGCCTCAGACAACCAAGCTAAAAACAACAAGTATCAAACGAGGTCACCACTACAAGTGAACC
The DNA here is from genome assembly GCF_037176765.1 of Anolis sagrei. NCBI lineage: Eukaryota > Metazoa > Chordata > Lepidosauria > Squamata > Anolidae > Anolis > Anolis sagrei. The sequence goes on from NC_090021.1 coordinate 230,879,269, forward strand.
ATTTCCATACTACAGGACAGCTGTTAATATTTGGCAATAGTGCTAACAAGGACCATCAAACCCATTTACTTCGTGGCAGAAGCCCAATTCAGCAGAGAATCACTACACTTGTTATTATGTTTTAATTGCTTTTGCAACTGTATTAAATTAGCCTTTTAAAACAGTTGTTTATTTACTTTTTTCAAAAAATGCAGTATAAATGGCTATCTGCATTTTGGTTTAAGCTATACTGTAAGCCACCCTGCATCCCATATTGGAAGAAAGGTGTTCTATTAATTAATTCATTAAATACATGATTGCATATATATACAAGAGTGTTGGGGTTCATCGCTGGACTACACAAGTCTCTTGTGTCATCAAGTTTCCATATCTCAATGAGTAGCTAGACTAAGGTAGGATTAGGCGGAGAGATTTCCCCCCCCCCACCCCACCCCACATTCCTTGCATATTTCCCAAAAGGGCTTTGTCTTTACTCTTCCTCCTCGACACTGTCTCCTTCTCTTTGATGATGTAGCAATGGAAATCTGTGAAGGAACTTTTTTAAAAGGTATTTTTATTGTCCTGGACTTCCCTTGTGGCCTTTTGCCACTTTCCCTCTTCTGCTTTTCTTTCTTCCTATGAGGATGCACATTTTGCCTCTCTCTGGGCAAAATGTAGCTGCATGGACTTTTTTGCCTTTTTACCTCTTCAGAAGATAAGATTTAGCAAGCTTCAAGACCTTTTCTACCAAGAATGTACTTCTTTTACTTCAATAAATACTTTTGAACCTAAACTTCTAACTCTACAATCCCATGCCATCCTATGGAGTAAAATATTATCCTAGCTCACCACACGTAAGTTTCTGTGGGTTATGAAGTTTACTTCTGATATTCTGCTATACTTATGGTGGAATCAGCCCAACTGAGGGTTATTTTGAGCCTAACAGCTCAGATTCCCCAACAAAGACAATGCTATCTTTGGGGGCAGGGGGCAGGCCTGTAGTGAGGGGGGGGGGTTTAGGGGTTCAACCCCCACCCCCAAAATGTTTCAGATTTTTTTAAAAAAAACCTGGTTTAGTCATGAATTTTAACTGGTTAACCAAATCCCCATGCTAAGTCTATGAGATGCAAAAAATTATGAGTCCTTCCAGAGCTGCAAGCACTATCTCAAGCAAATATTGACAATTTATTCACACTGTCATTACTTGCAGCAATAGCCGATGTAGTGAAGCAACCATGTTTGGGGGGGATGGGTTGAATGCTCTCATTAAAGGTGATGGTACTCACCTTTAAGGCCTTGCATGGTCTGGGATCGATGTACCCGAGGGACTGCCTCACCCCTACCAACCCCGTTCTGAGGACCAAGATTTGTTGTAAATTCCCAGTATCAAGACCTTGCGTCTAACAGCAACCAGACGCAGAGCCTTTACAGCAGTGGCATCATCACTCTGGAATACTCTGCCACCTGAAGTCCGTGCCTTGCGGGACTTATCAGCTTTCCGCAGGGCATGTCAGACATACCTGTTTCGACAGGCCTTTGATCTATGATATTGCTGTTTTTAAATGGTTTTAAATTGTTTTTAAATTGTGTTAGATTTTAGCCTTTTCTTGTAAGCTGCTCCAAGCCCCAGGGGAGTGGCGGCATATAAGTTCGAATAATAAATAAATAAATAAATAAATAAATAAATAAATAAAGGAGGCCAGACTTGGTGGAGGTGGTTGACAGGGGCGGAGCTGCAGGCTATTGAAGGCTGCTCTGCCCCTTGCTGTGCTCTTTGCTTCAGCGTGAGCTAGGAAGCAGGTTTCAACCCCCCCCCCCCCGGTGAAAATTTCAACCCCCCCAAAAAAATTTCAACCCCTCCCAAAAAAATTTTCTGGCTACGGCCCTGGCAGGAGGAGTAATAGTTTCAAGGTACTGATCCTGTCTCTAAAAGCACACATGTTCATATCCTATAGTGGATACCTCTACTTAAATCTTAAATGGTGAACACACCACTTCAGAAAAGCATATGTAACATTGTTTACAACAATTAAAAATACAATTACTTATGGTTCAAAACTTTTTTACCCACTAACCACTGGTGATTAGCTAATGTTATAGTTGTTATGGTAGTCCATGCAGTCATGCTGGCCACATGACCTTGGAGGTGTCTATGGACAATGCCGGCTCTTCAGCTTAGAAATGGAGGTGAGCACCAGCTCCACAGAGTTGGACACAACTGGACTTAATGTCAGGAGAAACATTTACCTTATAGTTAAAGGTTTTTAATAGTGTCTTTCTGCTGCTCTATTTCAACATAGGTTTGGTTGCTAATTATAGCTAATTTCTACAGAGTCATGCAGATAGCCAATGCTAAGACTAAAGTAAATTGATCAATCTTAAAGATACCTCAAGACTTCTTTTCTTCCATTTCTGTATAGTGTTCAATCCACTGGCTTTAGACAAACTCCACTACACATAGTTTGGACTAAAACCCATAATGGATTCACCACCCCATTGAACAGGAGGTTATCAGCTGCCATTGATTACAAATGACTAGTTAGTTATAGCCGGCTACTTCCATGCTCTATGTGAACTAAGGAACAGTTTACAAACCTAAGAGCCTTTTCCTCTCTTTCCTGTCTTATATGTCTGTCTCTACACCACATGGCCATTATGTAAAACCTCCTAAAACTGTGCACCAAAAAAAGGGGGCATTTCTGTGCATAGCAAAGGTCATGGTCCTCCATTAGTCATATTGCACCCATACTGATCAGTTTGGGGGTCCTGAACATCTAGAGGACACAATTCCTTATCAACTCCCTTCAATCCTATTAGTAGGAATATAACAATATCTCTTGGCGGTCAATGCAACCAGTTCAGTTTCTACTAGTAGTCCATTGCAGAAAACAAACTGCACAGGAGCTTCCCATTCGTTTTGGAAAGAAAATAAACACTCAATTGGCAGGTTCATGGATAGTTTAGGGGCATCTCATGAAACTCCTGAACATCTCAACAGATTGCTGTTCAAACCCTCAGTATCCTTACACTGCTGTGCAATACTTTTGGGTTCCAATCTTGCATAGCTGAAATGCCTTGGATTTTAATGGAATTTCACCAACCGAACCGTGTCCTGAGCTGCAGACTTTATGAACTAATTTGTATTATTAGCCATCATGGGTTTCAGGGCCTTTTTAGACGATCAGTCTTTAGCATGGGAATAGAATGGCTCAGATGTTACCCATTTGTTGCTGACAGGCCCATCTTCTTCCCTCAAGGCTACACTTCTGTTGCAGGGACATTGCATTTCCCAAGCAATCAAGCCTTAATGTTTTCTCAGTGGGGATACTTGGCTCCCACCTCTCTCAATAAGAGCAGATCCTTTGCTGCGGTTGAACATGCAGCTTGCTGCCACCACTATGTGGCACAACATCTGACACAAAATGTAGGCATGAGACTTCTATATGATTTTTTGAAACATCTTTTGCTTGATGAAGAAGCCAGTGGAAATTTGAAAGCTTGCGTGATATATTTTGTGCGTTTCTATTGGCCAAAAAATATTTCTCCTTCATGCATTTTGTTGTATTTTGCTTCAAGGTCAACATGGTATCTGACCTGGTTTGGCTCCCTGATCCTTGTGGGTACCAATCTCCATGGATACTTAAGTCTCACTATATGCCATACTAAAATAGTGTCCCTTATATATAATGGCAAAATAAAGGTTTGGTTTGGGGATTTTAAAAAAATATTTTCAAACCACAGATGGTGGAAGCTGTAGATGCAGAATCTGTGGATACAGAGAGCCAACTGTACATTATTTAGGGTTGCTGCATATCTTCCTTTACAGTAAACAAGTCTCTACCAAAGTGAATCCTACATTTCAGGGGCAGAGAGCAGCTTCCTATTTCCAGGGTTGTGTTTGTACTGTTTGGTTCAACTGCAGCACTACCACGTTTAGTGGCCCTACCATTAAATTTACTGGTCACTGTTTCTAACTACTGTTTTAGTGCAGATGATACCCTATTAGTAGCAAAAAAAAAAAAAAAAAACCACCCAGCAATGACATGGAATAACTACAGTCAGCCCTCCACATTCACTGCTTTGACTTTGTGGATTTATTTGCAGATTTGATTAAAATGTCATCTCTAGGAATCTCTAGGACCTCCAGTGCAACATTGGCAAGACTCTATAGAGGACTAAAAGGACTTCATCAGACAGGGGGAATTTAGCATCCTAGGACACTTTCATCCTGACTTCTGGACAGAGCCCCATGCTGGCCATCCCACAACATAGTGTGACTTCTGGTGGAGGCCCTGACCCCAATCAGGGTGAAAGTGTCACTTGCTTCCCGTGTTGTGCCGGCTTCAACATGGGTCCTCTCTGGGAGGATGATGCTTCCCTGATGTGATGGAGAAAGCCTCACCAAGACCTTTGTAATGAGGCCCAGAGATTTATAAAGAGGGTTTTTTTTCAGGTAAACATCGTATTCATCGTTTTTCATTATTGTGGGGGTCCTGTGCCCCTAATCCCAGTGAATGTGTAGAGTTAATAATATTGATACAATTCAGAAAAAAGAACTAAAGGAATGTTTCAATTGAATATTAACGTTATGTTGCCAAAATTGGTCAACAACTGCAAGCAGCTACCTCTGGTGCAGGTAGCATACCTTTATGGGGGGGGGGGGGGGGGGTTGGAGGTCTTCAGTATCAGCAAGTACAGCTCCTGGGGGTTTCTGGGCATTGTAATCTGAAGAGTTAATTTTCTAGGTTCTGGTGTTATACATATGATTGGAATTTCCTCTCATTTTCACCATAAATCCTACACAGAGAAATGCATTATAACACACAGGCTTCTTCAACCCTCAGAGCAGATTTTGAAAAAACGGGGGGAAAAGGAACTCAAATGACCCCTGATGGAAGTCATTTCACAGACACATTAATTAGTCTTCCTATAGTAGTGAGCTAATAATGTGTTGTGTGACAACACGTTTTTGCTTTTTAAATGCCAGTTTTGAACATTTTAACTATCTATTTTTCTGGGTGGCATTGACATTTAGCATCAGGAGAATGGAAATAGCATCTCGCCATATCAATTCTTTATTCATAATTGGATAAAGCTGCATTGTCTTTCATTTTTATTCACTCCCTCCCCCCGGAAACTATAAACCTTACACTTTTTCCTAAGGAATGTTTCAGCCTTCTTTTTTGCACCTGAGGATACAATTTCTGATATGGCTTTCGCACCACAGTCTAGAAAGGAACACTGCCTTGTTTTCAGCCTCTTTCCAAACAATTCCTAATATTGAGTTTGCTTTAAAGCAGCTAAAATGGTGAGGAAATGCATAGTATAAGGAAGATTTTGCTCGCAGGCTTTCAAACTAATTGAAGGAGGGACACATTAGAGATGAAAGAAAAATAAGGTAAAGGGTAAAAAAAAGGGGTCAATCAGGAGAAGTCAGGGTGGAAAGGATGTGCTTTGGACTTGGTATTAGGGGAAGAAAGACAGATATCAGATGGAAAGGCTTTCCAGAAATAGCTAGCCAGAAGGAAAAGGGCAGAGAGTGTTAATTACTGATTCGGCTTATGCTGAAGATTGGCTCTAGTAGATGTCCAGCTAGATGAAGCATCTTCCTTGGTGGCAAAACTGGGTTTGACTCCATTCAATGTTTTCCCAATCTTTAAAACACATTTTAAAGACAGTCAGTTCAGTGTGGAATTAGAGCAGTGGTTCCCCAATGCAGTTCGTGGATCATCAGTGGTCCCCAAGAACTAAAATATGGTCCACCTGCTCACATTACTACACCATTGCAACAAGAGTGACTGGTCTCATGAAATCCTCTTACATTGCCGAGGCTGCTTCTCCTCCTCCTCCTCCTCTCTCTCCCAGAGTGGAGCCATTCCATGTGGTGCCTGGCACCTGGAAGTGAGGGCGCCTTAATGTCTTCGACTTTAGGCCTGTTTCTGGGGTTATTTGGGGTGCTAATCCAGAAAATTGCACTGGATAGCCCACATCAGCTCTAGATGATTAAATATGGTTTTCTGTGGGTGAGCAAATGGTGACTACTGGGTGGAATATGTCATGTATCAGAAACTACAGTTGATGTGGTCTATCCAATGCAATTTTTAAAGTCAGCACCTCAGATAACCAAACCAAATCTAAAGTTGACCAAAAACTGATTCATAAACCTTTTAGTACTAATGTTGGAGTACGGTTCCTAGTCAATGTAGTCCCTGTTCAAGTGGTCCCTGGTCAAAAAAAAAAAAAAAAAGGTTGGGAACCACTGTATTAGAGCATTAGACCAAGGATACATCTACACTGTAGAATTAATGCAGTTTGACACCACTAACAGCCATGGCTCAATGCTATGGAATCATGAGAGATGTAGTTTTAACTATTTAACTCTGCCAAAAATTGTTGGTGCCTCACCAACCTACATATCCCATTGTTAGGATGTGGATAGGAGACTGCCAACAAATGCCAGGTGTCATAGGCTATGTTTCGCAGGAAGAAACTGTCAAGACTACCTCTGGGTATCTCTTGCCTAATTAAATCCAATGAAATGAATGGGCTCACCACCAGTCAATGGACAACTTGAAGGCATATGCATATACATGGAGGGTTAGAGATAGCAAGGCCTTAACTAAATTAGAAGTCTAATCCTATGATATCTCAGCATCAACACGTTTTATCTATATTTTGATTCCTCAGTAGCCTTTTGAAAATAGCAACTGAGGGGGCTGGCAGAAGAACATAGCAGGCCCAGGCCTCTCTCTTCCCTCCCCAACATCAAGCACTTGCATATTGAATGAAGAAAAATGCTGGGGCGTGAGATCTCTTCTTATCATCTGGATGAGTTCTTAGAAGCAGTGTGTTTCACAAATAAAGTGTGCAAAAATATTTTCTTTTGTTGGTTTCCATTCAACCTGCAGCATGCATACTAATTTCGCCAGGTACCCTCCTGCGCCAGCGTTAAGTGAAAGGGTAAGCAACTGTTCCCTCTTCACTGTGTAATTATGCATACTTCAATCACTTCCCTTCTTTTCAGTCTATTTTCTAAGTTGCCACGCTACACATTTTATCTTTCCCTAGTAGGGATGGCAAATCGATTCCTATCCCAAAGTCCTCTCTGCGCCCCCTTCCTCCCCGCCACAGATTGCAGAGACAGGATGACCCAGGCGACATAAAGAGTTTTCAGAGTGGATGCCCATCCATTTATATAAGGATGGGCTATTCGCATTTTGAACTGTGGCTAATAATCTCAACTCTTCCGTTTCCACTATCAATGGCTGCAGCATTTTTTGCTGATGTTTTCAAGAACTATCTACAATAATAAGTCTTCAAACCCTCTGGGATCTCAAAAAATAAATAAATCTTGCGCCGTATGCCATTTTCAATGAAGGCTGTGCTGCCTCTTTCCTAAGAAAACATGCAAAGAGGAGGTGTTATGTGAAGGGATGCCCAAAAACGCAAAAGGTAATAATAGTGGAAGAAAGAAGGGATTGAGCAAAAGTCAGTTTATAAAGCTCCACCTCCGCAATAGCCATTGTCTCCTAAATTGACCCTTTTCCATACTAATTGTTCACAAGGATAATTCTGGGGGTGCATCTACACCAGGTATGGGCAAACTTCAGGCCTCCAGGTGCTTTGGACTTCAACTCCCACCATTCCTAACAGCCGGAACTATGAGAAGTGAAGTCCAAAACACCTGGAGGCCTGAAGTTTTCCCATGCCTGATCTACAATGTAGAATTAGTGCAAATTAACACCACTTTTACCGCCATAGCTCAATGATAAGGAATCATGAGAATTGTAGTTTTTCCATGGTCTTTCACTTTCTCTGCCGAAGAGTGCCCAAAGAGTGCTGTGCTAAAGCCTGAAGAGAGCTGGGCTTTAGCACAGCAGGTTAAACTGACAGCTGCAGAAAATCTTGCCAATCTAAAGGTTGACAGTTAAAGCTTCTGCTCTGCTCACCTAGCAGTTCGAAAACAGCAATGTGAGTAGGTAAATAGGTACCGCTCTAGTGGGGAGGTAATAAAAGGTGCCCATTAGGACATGCCGGTGATTTGATCAGGAGAGCCTCTAAGGACAACAAAACACACACACCCTCACCCCCACCCCCACCCCCTCCCAGGGCTGGCATTAAGCAGAAATGGAAAAAGATGGGAAGCCTTTACCTATGTGTATGTACTGTCTGTCCTTGTTAACTGTATAATGGCATTATATGTTTGCCGTGTATACGTACTGTAATTAGACCCAAGTCCCCTCAGGGAGATAGGGCGGATTATAAATAAAGTATATTATATTAACCTAACTACAAACCCCAGGATTCCATAGCATTGAGCCATAGCAGTTTAAAGGCGCATCAGTGATTCTTCAGTGTTGCATTCCAGAATGACATGGTGGTCAAAGTGTTGCATGAAAGTGTTTACTGCCCTTCATGCTGCTGGGTCCCCCCCCCCCCCCCCCAGTCTTCTTCCATTTCCTGTGTGTGTATCCTCCTCCTCCTCCTCTTTCAAGTTTGCCTGGCTTCAGGCTATCAGGCCAACAATTATTTTTCTGAAAATTTAGTTTCAGTAAATTTCTGTGTCTGGCCAGTGAAAACTGGCAATGGGGGTGTCTACAGTATAGAATTAATACCTTTTGACTCTATGTCAATTGCCATGGCTCAATGCAGGCATGTAGCCCGGGGGGGGGGGGGGGGGGCTCGGGGGGCTTCAGCCCCCTCCCCCCCGAAATTCTCATGGTGGTTCACGAAAAGGCCTTACTGGTGCATTATTTAAACTGTTATGTTTATTCATATCATGATCTGATCACCATACTCAATATATCCCATATGCATGGGGGTATTGGGGTAATGATACAAAAACTTTGCTAGGCTAGACCCTCTTTCACTCAGGCTCACCCCCCCCCCGAAACTCAGCCCCCCCAAAAAAAACCCTGAAAAAAAATCAGCCCCCCCCCCCCCCAAAAAAAAAACGAAATCCTGGCTACGGGCCTGGCTCAATGCTATCTAATCCTGGGAGTTGTCGTTGCAGCAAAGAAGGCAACAGATCTTGTAACACTGCAACTCTCAAGAATCCACAGAATTCAGTCACAGCAGTTAAAGTGGTGTAAAACTAAAGTCTTGTTGCTACCAGCTCTTTAGTCATTTCCAACCACCACAAAAGGCCCTTCAGTTTTTTACTCATTCAAAAGCTTGTTAATAATGTTTGTGGGTACTGTATCATTATCTGGGCAGAGGCCAAAACGGGGTGCTAGACAGAGAAAGATATGGCCTCATCACACTAGAGAAAAAAATCCACTTAAAATCTGGTTTCTGCCTCCTGCAATATTCAGGGTTTGTAGTTTGTAGGGAGGAGCCTTTAACAGCCTCACTAAACTACAAATCCCAGAATTCTGCAGGAGGCAGAAACCGGATGTAAAGTGGATTTTTCTCTCTAGTGTGATGAAGTGGATATAATCCATTTTATGGGTGAGGGGAGTTGAAGTAAGAAAACCATTTCCCCCATTTCCTCCGCACTTCCCATTTCATAAATAAGGGTTGTTTCCACGACTGTGACATGGATTGGGTAAATAACAGGAAAACGGGGGGGGGGGGGGGGGATATGGTTTTACTCCTTCAACCCCCTTCTCTCCCCCCCAAATGGATTTTTTTTTCATGTCAGGAGCGACAAGAAACTGCAAGTTGCTTCTGGTGTGAGAGAATTGGTCATCTGCAAAGATTTTGACCAGGGGATGCACGGATGTTGGCTGTTTTACCATCCTACGAGAGGCTTCTCTCATGTCTCCACATGGGAAGCTGGAGCTGGGAGCTCATCCTGTCTCATGGATTCAAACTGCTGACCTTCAGATCAGCAGTTCAGCTGGCACAAGGGTTTGTGTACTGAATAAAGAAATGAATTCATAGTACAGAAATAATTGAGATGAGGCTGGCCTTTAAATGAGAGGTGCTGCTGAACCTATTTTTAGGATACTGTTTACCAATTTGGATAATTTCCTTACAGTCTGGAGTAAAACCATAGAGATTATTAATGACATTTGAGTGAGAGCAAGACCTTTCTGGCTTTAGCTACTGGATAGAGAAACAATATTTTCTCTCCCAATTTTTTCCAGAAGGGACTTAGCTCTGTTTGCCCATTGGCTAGGAAGTGGGGGGAAGAGAAGCGAAGGATATGCTGAGTCCTGGCTATAGCCAGAGGAAGAAAGGCTAGGGGTCGAAATGAGACCATTGCTCTTGCAAATAAACATTCTGACTCCTGAACGAAAACTTCCCCATGTTCTCAAATTTCTAGCATTGCAGAAACTTAAAACTTCAGTTGAGCATTTAGCAATTAAATGTAGGCCTTCAAGGTAAAGAACAGACAAAGTGACAGAGGGAATGAGCACATGGGAAATGTAAATGTTCTAGATGTGATGATTTTCAGAGTTTTGCCCTCTGCAATGGTAGAAATTGGAGGACTGAAAGAACATTTCATAGGAAGGGAGAAGACTTCTTTTGGAGGAGCAATGCCTTCATTCCCCACTATTACTTATTTACTAAGGCAATCCCTCATTGTCAGAGTAAGATTGTCCTCCAAGTTCGGGGTCCTGGCGGTGGGTACGTACGTAACTGTGGAGCCCTATTCTTGGCCTGCATGTTCTCCTGCAGTGAGGGCATTGGTTTCCAGGTGGAAGGCAGTCCCGGTCGGGGTTGGCTTGGCGCACCCTCCTCTTGGCACCTTTCTCTCTTTCGCCCTCCATTCATGCCTCTTCAGATTCTACAGCACTGCTGGTCACAGAGGACCTCCAGTTAGAGTACTCAAGGTGTCTATGATACAGTTTTTTGGTGTCTATGATACAGTTCTCAGTGTCTATGATACAGTTTTTGAGGTTGCCTTTAAACCCATCTTCAAATTTCTTTTCCTGTCTTCCAACATTCTGTTTTCCATTCTTAAGTTCAGAGTAGAGCAACTGTTTTGGAAAATGGTGATTGGGCATTTGGACAGCGTGACCAGTCCACTGGAGTTAATGGCATTGGACCATTGTTTCGATGCTGCTTGTCATTGCTTTTTCTAGCACACTGACATTTGTCCGTCTGTCTTCCCAAGAGATTTGCAGGATTTTTGGAGGCAACGCTGATGGAATTGTTCCAGAAGTTGCATGTGATGTCTGTAGATAGTCCACATTTCGCAGGCATATAGCAGAGTTGGGAGGACAATAGCTTTATACGCAAGCACCTTGGTCTCCCTATGGATGTCCCAATCCTCAAACACTCTGGGCTTTATTCAGAAAAACGCTGCACCCACAGAGCTCAGGTGGTGTTGTATTTCAGTGTCAATGTTGACTTTTGTGATTCCCCACTATATAGCAAGACCATCAGCTAAAGCAGTGGTTCTCAACCTGTGGGTCCCCAGGTGTTTTGGCCTAGAACTCCCAGAAATCCCATCCAGTTTACCAGCTCTTAGGATTTCTGGAAGTTGAAGGCCAAAACATTGGGGGATCCACAGGTTGAGAACTACTGACTGCTAAAAGAATCCACTCAGCACTTCTGCCCTCCAACCTGATATGAAGGGTCTGCTCACAACTCAGAGCTCAGATTGTGTGTTCCCACATGACAGGGATTGTACTTGGATGGCCCTTGTGGCCTCTTCCAGCTCTAGGATTCTACAATTCTGTGACTTCATTCTGCAGGGCCAGCCCTACCCTTTGACAGAATGAGGCAGCTATTTTAGATTGGATGAGAGATGGTGAGAGGGGAGCTGCATTATCAGTCATACCAATATTTGGCTCACAAGCCTTTCATCCATTTTCCTTCCTTGGAGGGCTGCACATGGAAGAGAGTGTGGCTATGCTGTTTTGTGTGTTGGTTTCCAGGGGGAGTTGTTTTTGCCCATGCGCTGCAGCATCTTTTTGCTTTTTTGGCTTTTAAGTCCCTTCTGCAGTGTTTTTATGAGTGATGATCACTCGTTGGCCTGATAGGTGTATTGTGTCCGAATTTGGTGTCAATTCATCAAGTGGTTTTTGAGTTTTGTTAATCCCACAAACGAACATTACATTTTTATTTACACAGACTTGGAAATAGGCTTCTGCTGTTAAGCAGAATGAATGGGGCATTGCAGGTAACAGATCCTGAGAGGCATGAGGGAAAGGTGGCCAAAGTGTGTTTGATACTGTCTAAGTGTAAAGATCAACCAGAGTATTTACCTGAGAAGTCCAAAATCATATTGTTTGTTAGCAGTTTTGTTACAGAAGTCAGGCAATGGGGATGAGGGTGGTTGAGCTGCTTCTTGATGCCATCTGGCTGCCAGTGTGTTGCTAGGGAAGGAGAAGCAGGCTTCTTTCTTCCAGATTTGCTCGAGGTCTTCGACAGTGAAGGCTGCTCATTTTGTCCTTCTAACCAACATCATCCAGAGAGCATAAGGGCACAGCTCTTCCCTACTCCAACCCCAACCACACTGCACAGCAAGATACATATTGGTGTAATCCCCAATGATGCCAGCTAAAGTGAGCCACAGTATTCTGGCATACAAGGACCGCTGTGCAGTGCTATGAGGTCTAGAGTAGCCTGTGACCCTCAAGGGCTGTGAAGCATGTTGTCCAATTGTCAGAAATAAAGAATACACACACTGCCAGCATAGCCACCTTCTGTGTGTCGAACTGGAGAAGGGAGGGGGTGCGCAACTCTTGCTCTGCCTCATGCTGGCAGCAAAATCTCTCAGGGTAGTCCTACTAGTTGTCATCGCTAACAGCCACTGATAGGCATATCCTCCATGGGTTTGTCTAATCCTTTCTTTAAAGCTATGTAAGCGAGTTTTGCTATCAACACACCTTGTAGCGATGGAAGACTTACATTAATTACATGTTTCGTGACGACGCGCTTCCTTTTATTCAGCCTGGAGCCAACTGCCAATCAGCTTCATTGGGTGACTGCGGATTCTGGTATTAGGAGAGAAGGCGGATGGGGGAAAATATATTTCCTCTCTTCAGATTGTAATTTGTTTTATAAAGCTTCTATCCTAAATGCACTAGTTAGGGAGGAGGCCTTGTACAAGAATTCATACGATGAATTCATACAAAAATACTGGCTGAGACTTCCTTCTCAGCCAGTATTTTTGTGTTCAGTTTTACTGTCTTGCTCATCATTGGTTAAAGAGTGAGGTGCTGCTGTTGTTGTTTTTGGATGTCTGCTCCCACAATCAATGATGCTGGGGGATTCTGGGGGGCACCAAAAATCACTTTCTCTGGCCTCATGCATAGAAGTTTAAGAGAAATCTAGACATTGCCATCTTCAGCTTGCAGTCCTCCCAAGTGTTCCTGTTGCTTCTTCTGTCTTTTTTCCATATTGGAGGAAATCCATATAGGAAAAGGGCTACCCTGGTGGTGCAGTGGATTGGCAGTTTGAATCCGGGGAGCGGGGTGAGCTCCTGCTGTTAGCCACAGCTTCTGCCAACCTAGCAGTTCAAAAACATGCAAATGTGAGCAGATCAATAGGTACCGCTTCTGTCGGAAGATAACGATGCTCTATACAGTCATGCTAGCCACATGACCTTGGAGGTGTCTATAGACAATGCCAGCTCTTCGTCATATAAATGGAGATGAGCACCACCACCACCACCACCACACCCCCCACCCCCACCCCCAGAACTGGACATGACTAGACTTAATGTCAAGGGAAATCTTTACCTTTACATATAGGAAAAACGATGGAAGAACTGCCCTGTAAGTGCTTGCAACAAAAACCCTCTGTCTGCAAACAAGTTCTCCTCTGCCAGAATAAGTATGCCCAAAATGGGTACAGCATCAACATATGCTCTTTCTTACACACCTTTGGAAAAAGCAGCTACCTGGGGTACCTAATTATTCCATATTGATTAGTAAAAGGCTCATGCAGTGCTTTCTTACTTAGCTCTTTTAAAAATAAAGTGTTAATTTGGATTGTGGATTTTGCACTGCCTTTAATAAAGATTTAGAAGTATGGATCAATTCCTGGCTCCGTTTTCCTTTTGATTACTTTTATGCTCCCGCACAAGCAGCGTGGCAGTATAACCCAGGCTCCCAAGGTTGATGCTCCTGGCATTTTTGATTATCAGGAATGATGACATTATACACTGCTTGCTCCCGGCATCTCCCTTCCCTCTCAGCTCAATCACTGTCCTCTTCATAGCTGTACATGTATGTGTGTGTGTCTTTGTGTGTGAGTGAGAATTTCCCCAGCAACCATCTGTAGTGAGAAACTATAATTGTTGCAACATGATGTATTTTGGGATGTCTTGGTCCTGAATAGGCAAGGGACAACCATTTGTTTAACCAAAGGCCACATAAAAACTTCTAGCATTGACTTGTTTATATGGATTAACATGCTTGCTTCCATTTCGGACACCACTACGGGAGCTTCGTCCTCCCTCTTACAGCTACTGGCACCAGTTCTGAATAATCTTCTACTGCTCCAGAACATACAGGATTTCATGATTAAGGAAAATGTGAAATATTTAAAATGATCTCTGTTTCCCTGGAGGTCTTCTTTGTGCAAACCCCAATCCAACCCATTCTTAGCAAGCAAGCAAATAATTAAATAAATGCTTGTTTATTAAAATATTTATATACAGCAATATTTATGCACTGCATGCCAGCCCTCAAAGGGCTCCCTGAGGCAGTTTACAACACTAACATATATCTCAAGACAATGAAAACTGAAAGCAATAAAAATCTACATCTCTGAAAGAACAGCTTTGAAAGGGAGGCATGAATAAGCATTTAAAAGTCATTAAAAGCACAGAGAAATATGGGTGTCTTGGTTACCCTACTGAGACAGACCCAGATGAGGTTCCCTTAACAGAGTTCCACAAACAGGGTAATACCACCCCAAAAGCCCCATCCCTTGTCACTGGAAAGGGCTTGGACTATGTGGTATAGCTCTAGAGTTGGTGGCTTTTGCCAGTTGCCACTCATCAGATCTTAGAGCAGGAGTCCTGAAACAATTTCCCATGCACACTGCACATATCATCTATATAAATAAAAATGTAATGTTTGTTTGTGGGATTAACATAACTCAAAAACCACTGAACAAATTGACACCAAATTTGGACACGATACAGCTGTCAGGCTAACAAATGACCATCACTCAAACAAAAAAAAACCACTGGAAAACACAGCAAAAGAGACTTAAAAAGCCAAAAATAAAATAAATACATTACAACACATGCACATAACCACATATATACACATATACATATACACAGACAAAACACATATACACAGACTGGGCCACAGCAACATGTGGCAGGGGACAGCTAGTTGAATCATAAAATCATAGAGTTGGAAGAGGCCTCGTGGGCCATTCAGTCCAACTCCTTGCCAAGAAGCAGGAAAATAACATTCAATGCACCTCTGACAGTTATCTTACGTGTTGTGCGAATAATAATAATAATAATAATAATAATAATAATAATAATAATATATTTAAAAAGGAAAACAATTTTAATCAACATAAAGTTACCAGTATTTCAATGGGAAGTGTGGGCTTGCTTTTGGCTGATGAGGCAATCAAGTTAATTAGGACTGTTATTTTCTGTGCCTTCAAGTCTTTTTATAGGTAGGATAACCCTAAGTCTAGTTTAGGGTGGGTGGTAGGTAAATAACCTTGGATGGTCACATCTGGCTAGCAGGCATTGGTTTGGTGACCCCTATATTTGCACAAGAGTAGAGTCTTGCTTCTCCGACATAAATGGGCCAGCAGAACGTCGAATAAACAAAAATGTTGGATAATATGGAGTCTCTTACTATTACCCGTCCGGCATGGCGCTAGACACCTAGAATACTAACAACAGAGACTCAAAGACTTAAGGCAAGGCAATGCCTCGGGAGTAGAACAGCCCAGCAGGAAGTGCCCAGATGCGGAAGAAGAACATGGAAATCACAGAGGGAAGGAGGGAGGACACTTTCACTTCCAGTCCTGCCTTGTTTCCCCCTTTCCTCCCTCCTCCTTGTCTTGCCTTTTTCACTTATTGGGAATGGAGCGAGAGTTGGGAATTGCTGGAAGAAACCGGGGGGGGGGGGGGGGGGGGGAATCAGATAAGAGCATCAGTTAAGACAGAGTGTCAGATAAGTGAAGGTCGGAAAAGTGAGACTCTGCTGTATTTAAGATCTTTTGTCTCATTTCACAAGCTGGATGTCTGGGTCATTTTGGCATGGTTTGGCCTTCTTCAAATTGTTTTGGCCTCAGGGTAGATGATTTCTTGATAGATTCTGGTTTGGAAATAGCTTTTGGTTTTGAAAAGAAAACGTTTCCCTCCAAACATAAAACAAATGGGAGACAGAGAATTTGAAGAGAATTTTGAGTAAAACTTAAAAATACAATAAATAGGGAGGTAGCTTTGAAGCCACATGTGACCCATAGGCTTCTCTTTCCGAGCTGGTGCTTCAGATAAATAACCAATCTCTGATAGCTAAAATCAGCATGCATTACTGTATAATCTCCTGAGCTGTTGTGATAAGGAAAAAGAGGGAATATTGAAATACAGATTTCACCAGAGTATGTGCCCTATAGGAAGTGGTTGGCAGAATGAGATAGGTGGCAGTGGCATACTGAGAATCTAATTAGCCACATTCTCTATACCAAAGAGAGTCCTGTTCAATATCTTTATTAATGACTTGGATGAAGGGTTCGAAGGCATGATTATCAAGTTTGCAGAAGACACCAAATTGGGAGGGATAGCCAATATCCCAGAAGACAGGAGTAGACTTCAAAATGATCTTAACAGATTAGAGAGATGATTGGCCAAAACTAACAAAATGAAGTTCAATTGGGACAAATACAAGATACTCCACTTAGGCAGAAAAAAATGAAATGCAAAGATACAGAATGGGGGATGCGTGGCTCAACAGCAGTACATGTGAAAAAGATCTTGGATTCCTCATGGACAACAAGTTAAACATGAGCCAACAATTTGATGCTGCAGCCAAAAAAGCCAATGGGATTTTGGCCTGCATAAATAGGAATATAGAGTCTAGATCCAGGGAAATCAGACTATCCCTCTATCTGCCTAGGTTAGACCACACCTGGAATACTGTATCCAATTCTGGGCACCACAATTGAAGAGAGATATTGACAAGCTGGAATGTGTCCAGAGGAGGGCAACTAAAATGATCAAAAACAAGCCCTATGAAGAACAGTTCAAAGAGCTGGGCATGTTTAGCCTGTAAAGGAGAAGACTAAGAGGAGACATGATACCATGTATAAATATGTGGGGGATGAGGGAGCAAGCTTGTTTTTTGCTGCCCTGGAGACTAGGACGCAGAGCAATGGCTTCAAATCTACAAGAAAGGGGATTCCACCTGAACATTAGGAAGAACTTCCTAACTGTGAGAGCTGTTTAGCAATGGAACTCTCTTTCCCGGAGTGTGGTGGAGGCTCTTTCTATGGAGGCTTTTAAACAGAGGCTGGATGGTCATCTGTTGGGGGATGATTTGAACACAATTGTCCAGAGTGATGAATTCCCTATCTGTTGGGCTAGGAAAAGCCCAGAAAAGTAGGCCCAGGAAGTTCAGCAGCCATTTTACAAGGGTTCCTGGGGTCTCCATCTTAGAATCTCATTTCCTGGAAGGGGCGGTGCTTAGGAGCAGCTTGGAGGGAGTTTGTAATTGGCTGGGAGAGAGTGGGCAGAGCTTAACTTGAGAAAAGGGGAAAAATGACTTTACGGGGGCATTTTAAAACCTGACAGCTCAGATTGGGTCTGTGCATCAAAGAAGAAGGAGTTAGGGTTTAGTGTGAAGAAGAGAAGAGTTAGTGAAGCCAGAAGTTGGTCAGTTAGTCAACAGAGTTAGTTAGTGAGAAGCTATTGGGAAGGATAGCTGGTGGAGTGGAGAGACAGATCCAGAAGGAAAGGACTGTCTGTGTGGAGTTTAGAAATACTAGGCAGAGAGGAATCCTGTCAGTAGTTTCTGAAGGGAGAGAGGAGTGTTATTTGCAACTACGTTTTGAACTGTTTAAAGAAACTACATGCTTTACTCAACATTGCAACCGTTAAGCTTAAAGCCTGTATTATTCAAGTTCTCTCAAATAAACAACATTGTTATTTGTTCACAACAACTGCCTCATGTGTGCCTCTGTGTGAGAAATTCCAAATCAATTTATAGAAATCTTAGTTAAATGGTGGCAGTGAGTATTTATAAAGTAACCCCTTCATTGTTAACTCAGAGCATAAAGCCTTAGTGCGAATCCAGCACATTCTAGCTTAAAGATGCCTCAAGACAAGGCAAGGACTTAATATTTCTTTTAAGTGTGGTGGTAGCCAGTGTTCTTTTAAAAGGTTTTTGGTCAGAAGATCATTCCAGCTTATTCAGCTTTTGATTTTTACTTAAATGGGCCACATTCCTTTACATTTGGTTAGCTGATTTTGGGATTTGTTTATTAAAGAAGCCCTATAACCTTTACATCCTACTTCTTGGTAGGGAGTTGGACTGGATGGCCCACGAGGTCTCTTCTAAATCTATGATTCTATGATTCTAAATCCACAATGTGCAGAAGTCCCAACAGATAGAAGGAAGCAATTAGGATAGTGCTAAGTTTGAGTACAAGTTGCAGACATCTGCATAACTGCCAACATTTCAGCATGGAAAACTGGGCTATATGTGGCCAAGCAAGCTTGTAGAAGTTATTAATACGGAGGAACACATAAACTAGAAGAGACTACACTATTTTACTTTTGCTTCAGCCTATTGGGAAATGCCAGATTGTGCCCTCTCTTCTCCCATTGCTGAATTATGTGAGTTCAAACTGCCTTTGCGCTTGGAACTCGGTTTGTAGGAAGAGAGAAAAACTGGGACATGGTAAAAAAAGCAGCTGAAAACGGAACTGCAATGAGAACTTTAGAATAATTGTAGCAATCAGGCACTTGACGGACCCTATAAAGTTGCTTTTTGAGAATTATGACATCCAGGATTTTCCTAGCCAGCATGGTTGAGGGATACTGGGAGACATAATCCAAAACTGTAACTTCCTGCCATGCTCTTCACTAGCAAAAGTGTCTGTTTTCAGCTAGTGCTGGTGAGAGACTTAGAAGGTCCAGAGCAAGTCTGAGGGATGCACTTTGGTTTGTAGGTTGTAGCATGACAAATTCCACCATGGCCTGTGCAAAATCGGAGCTGTTGATTGAATGAGTGTCAGGATGCAAGTTAAGATATCCAAGGGCTCACCCTTTCCCCAAGACAAGCCAAAATAGATTCTGCCGATAAACCAAATGGCTCCTTCCCTTCCCCTGCCATCAAGGTGAGTGCCAACCCTGTGGGGTTTTCTGGCTGAGTCTCCGGGCTCATCTCCCTGTGCTGACACTCTTGCGACTTTGGCAACGCGGCACCTGGCTCCTCTCCAAGTGCAATGATACCGGATTATGAGCTAGCTGTTACAAACGAGCCAGTAATTATCATAATCTGGTAATTGAGAAAAATCTAATTATGCAAAGCTAATGGATTTAAAGCCTTGCTGAAGGTGGGGTGGTGGCGGGGGTAGGGAGAGGGGGAGAGATGGATCTTACTGAAGCCAAGCAGTGTTATCGGCAGAATTGTCTAATGGGGGAGCTCCTTCCTGCTTCCCCCCTACATTCCTGGCATCTGCTGAAGAGTCAGTGGGGAGGGGGGTCTTCCATACCGGCTCACTCAAGCAGGCCTCGAAAAAACAGCAGGAAGAGTCTTTTTTTGTGGGAATCAGCCAGCAAAGCCGTGCATTCAGCCACCCTTCTCCCCTCATGTCAGGGGCTGGCTCTGCTTTTAGGAAGTGGGGTGTCCCCTTTGGCATGTCATAAAAAGGCAGCAAATTATTATTTAATGCATTATAATTGTTTTTTAACTGCCAGGAATTCAAAGAGATACTTCTGAGATTCTCTGCATCAGGTGTCAAAATAATTTAGTTTTTGTCATCTTCACGTTATTTCCAGCCTATGGTGGAACCTATCATAGGTTTTCCTCCTATAGTACAATATTTGGGATAGCCCTGGCTCATTCTCACAAGTTGTTGAATACAAAAAAATTCACTCTTTTCTGGAGCAAGAGGGTGCATAAACAGAGCTTAGAAAGTTGAGTTGTTGTAGGTTTTTCGAGCTGTATGGCCATGTTCTAGAAGCATTCTCTCCTGATGTTCCGCCTGCATCTATGGCAGCCATCCTCAGAGGTTGTGAGGTCTTTTGGAAACTAGGAAAATTGGGTTTATATATCTGTGGAAAGTCCAGGGTAGGAGAAAGGACTCTTGTCTGTTGGAACGAGGTGTGAATGTTTTGATTGACCACCTTGATTAGCATTTGATGGCCTGCCAGTTTTTAGGTGTGGCTTGTTACTGCCTGGGGGAATTCTTTGTTGAGAGGTGATTAGTTGTTCCTGATTGTTTCTTCTCTGGTGTTCCCCTGTGTTTGAGTTTTGTTCTTTATTTACTGTTATAATTTTAGAGTTTTTAAAATACTGGTAGCCAGATTTTGTTCATTTTCATTGTTTCTTTCTTTTTGTTGAAATTTGCTTTTTTGGATGACAACCTTCATATTCCCCCAGACCATTTTCTAATAAATGTAATTCAAAAAACAAAAATAAATGTCTCTTTTATAGCTGTAGTGGACAACTTGTAACCTTCCAGATATCATTGGGCCGAAACTCCCAGAAACCAATGCCAGCAATGCCAATAGTGAGGGATGATGGAAGCTGCATTTCAAGAATATCTTGTGCACACTTGCTTTCCAAGTTTGCTGAATGAGAAGAGACAGAGGAGGAAAGAGTTGGGACAAACACAACCTTTGGAAAGAAAATGCCAAGAGAAATAGGAGAGCAGCAGGATGGGGACACTAGCCCAGCATGAAGATAGTGACTAGACTACCCTTTTGGAGCTTGAAAAATGTCAGCTCTTTCCAGTCCTGGTCCCCTCCCGTGGGGCTCCATTTAAGAATCCAGGTAGTCTGGACTCCCTTCCAATTTTCCTGAGCCCAGCTGCTCAGGAGAATGCTAACTCTCTTTAAAGGCTTTTCCTCAAAAGCTTTTAGCTGTTCCTTCCTGTCTCTCCTAGGAGACATTTCTTTACCCCCTGCCAGCTCCTAGTTCAAATCAATTACCCTTCACCTATCAAGTGAAGGCTTGTTTGTTCATTCAATTACGCTGTACGTCTGGTCCACTGTGAACTAAATCAAATATTCATTCAGTCTCCCTTTCTTTATAACCTTTGCATTCTGAATAAGAGTCCCTTTGTTTCATGATTTCTGGGTCTCTCTCATCAGATGAGGTGAGACATATATTTCTGTTTACATTCTGCCGTTTCACTGTGTTTGCAGATTATTAGACCAGCCAAAGGATCATACTTGCTTCCTACACAGACATGAGAACTGTCTTACGATTGGGCCAAAAGCCTGTCCTTGAACAAGACCCTTCATTAGACAAAATGGAGATAGCTGCCTCAGGCGGAAAATATCGGGGTGTCACAAAAGGGCAGAGGCAAAGGTGATCTATTTAACTTGCAATCATTGGATTTGTACAGCCAGGGAGCGGGAGGTGTGGTGTCTCAGGTCAAAAATAATTTGGCCCATGTTTACTACTATTTGTGCTTTGATAGAGGTGGGTGGCAGCTCTTCTCTCCATCATTAGGGAGTCCTGCCCAGACTCCCCTAATCGTTGCATCAGTAACTGCCGAATGGTAACATTTTAGATTAAATCTATTCTATCCCCAGACTTCACTCCCTGCTCATAATCTTTTATAAGGTTCACACACATATTATCCCTTCCCTTTAAACATTTTATGGAGAAGACAGAGAAAGCTTGTTTTCTGTGCATTCAGAGACTAGAATACAAACCAATGGATTCAAATCACAGAGAAGAGATTCCACCTAAATGTTAGGTAAAGGTAAAGGTTTTCCCCTGATATTAAGTCCAGTTGTGTCCAACTCTGGGGGTTGGTGCTCATCCCCATTTCTAAACCGAAGAGCCACCATTGTCCATAGACACCTCCAAGGTCATGTGGCCAGCATGACTTCATGGAGCACCATTAGGAAGAGCTGTTTTCCTGTAAGAGATGTTCAGCAGTGGTATGGATTGCCCCAGAAGGTGGTAGACTCTTCATCTTTGGAGGTCTTTAAACAGATGCTGGATATGCTTTAGTTGGGTTCAAAGGGTGCACTTTATGGCATTATGATCTCTTCCAACTCTGAGATTCTTTGATTCTATTAAACACATATCGAACTAGGTTTGGTGCACATTATGAGAAGGTCCATAAGCAGATTGACTTTTGTACTGGTCAGTAGGCAGATGACAACACTGTTTTGGAGCTTCGTTCTCCATTTCAAAGCTCCTGGATTTATTTATTTTTAATTAGCAGGGATGGTGACATTATTTCGCCAGCCATTGCCTCTTTGTTAGTACTGAATGTGGAATCATAGAATTAGAAGAGGCCACATGGGCCATGTAGTCTAACCTCTTGCCATGCAAGAAAAGCAGCTATCCCATTTAGAAGGAAATCGTTTGAAAGATGGTGGTTTGGTTCTGAATGGGCAATTAAGCTCCACTGGCTTCTGCCCCTAAGAAGTGGGGGAGAAGTTGGGGAAAACAACCCTCCTCCCCCATTTCTTATGGGCAACAATGGTACAAGGCTAGATTTGTTGACTGGGATCTCTCTTGCTGAGTATGTGCATTTTGAAATTGACCACTATACTGCTAGTGTTTATAAATGCGCTTCATTACCACCCAGGATTTCCAGGTGAAACATGGACCAGTGGCCCTGTATTTTTAAAGGTTGAGTGGAAAAGGGAATTTTAGTACATAGCACTTGTGTAATGAGCAACACGTGCTGAAACTTCTGCTTTTGCTGTAGGAGCCCTATCCCTTGTTCTCATTGACATCTGTGTTGTGTGTTTGAACCTGGCTTTGGTATCTGAGGGCCCTTCCACACAGTCATATAACCCAGAATATCAAGGCAGAAAATCCTGCAATATCTGCTTTGAACTGGATTACCTGAGTCCACACTACCATATATTCCTGTTCAAAGCAGTTCAAAGTGGGATTTTATTCAGCTGTGTGGAACGGACCTGAGTCCATCAGTCTGAGGCTTTTAACCCTACAAGCTCACTTGACTCCATAAGGAGAAGTTGGGGGAAACAACCCTCCTCCCCCATTTCCTAGGGGGAACTAGCTCAGTCCTTCCAGTTCAGGCTTCTTATTCCTGTGACACAAACACAAAGAAATAGAGAAGTTGAAAAGGCCCGACCAGCCAACTCCTTGGTTCTTATTGGGCTGGAGATGGAGTGCTCTGACTCTTAAGTGCTGAAGGGAATCAATGCTGCCTCAGGCTAATTAGCAGCCCTAGTCCCACGGGGACAGAGATGGACTCAGTCTGTGGTTTGGGAGGGATACATTTGCTCCCCGCCTCCCATCCGGTACAGCTCTTCCGGGATCCGGCTGTGCTAATTGCCCTGCATGAGAATGTTTACCATCTTAAGTCTCCCAAGAGGGAACACAGCAGAAGCACCGGGCCAGATTTCTTTCCCCGCCCTGTGGCTGTGAGCAGGAGGCTGCCAGTAGAGAACACGGAGGCTAAATGGAGAGGGGGCCCTGCCCTGCCCTGATCAGCAGCCCATCCAGAGCTTAAAAGCTCCTCCTAACTGCAGACCTCTTGTTTCAGCTGGGCCTGGATTTCTTCTCTCTCTTCTCCATTATGCCAGGGACTGCCTGGCCAGATGATAGACCTGTCTGGTCCCATCTATCTGTCATGACCCAGCCAGTCCAGCATCTTGATGATGTTCCCCATGCAGTGCACTCGCTTCATGAGGTTCAATCAGTCCCCAGCCTCGAAGAGTTTGCCAGGAAGTCTACCCTGCATGGCATCAGGCATATCATCTGTCCGAGGCACTACACCTCCCGCAGCTTCCTGTGGACTGTGGCTTTCCTAGGCTGCCTTGCTATTCTCATCCATGTCTATGCTGAGCGAGTGGCCTTCTACTTTCAGTACCCCCATGACACTGCACTGGAGGAAGAGCACATTGGTGGCACGCCCTTCCCAGCTGTCACCCTCTGCAATATCAATCCACTTCGCTTCTCCCAGCTCTCTGGCCATGACCTCTACTGGGCTGGAGAGCTCCTGGGATTCCTGGATAGCTCTGACAGGATTGCTGCACCAGAAAACACAGACCCAGAAATCCTGGAGATGCTGAGCCAGAAGCTGAAGAAGAGCAAGGCAGAAAGGAACCTCCCCTTTGACTTCAAGGAGCTCTACAGGCGTGCTGGGCACCAGATGGAGCAGATGCTGGTGGAATGCAAGTTCAGCAATGAGACGTGTGATGCTGGGGATTTCAAAACAGTGAGTCATCTCATATGAGTTATATTCTGGATTTGTAAAATGGGGAATGCTCCATAAAAGTTGTGTGAAGGGCATGATGGTTTCCCAGGCTAAGCAGACTTGTGGTGATCTGCTGATTCAGCAGGAGTGAGCAATGCTGGTCTGTCCAAGCCCCAGTCTTCTGCCCCTCTGGACCCTCCAGCATGAATGGCCAAAAATACTAAACCAATCCAAAATTCGAAAACAGTTAAATATTAGACAGTAAATTATTAGACAGGAGTCTTGCAACCTTAAAAGAGGTGAACAACTACTTTGAAGGCTTCTAGGGGAAGTTATTCTGGGCCTTGGAGTGGAGAGGATAACTGGTTGCTTTGGTAAGCCAGGGTCTACATGAATTATGTGTGAAAAGGCTTAGCATTTCCAATCTGTTAGTGCAAAGCAAAATTTATTCTCAAAGGTTAGGTTCACAGATGGGAAATTATTTTCTTTCATCCTAGTTGGATTGAACCAGGTCAAGTGTTGAAAAGTCTTAGGTTAAACAGCTCTTAAATCTGGGGGACTTCATTTCTGTGGCTTCTGAAGAAATCTGTAGATGCTTCTCAGCTTTAAGTAGCAGCATCTGCCTTGCTGCTATAAGGGCCTTGGTACCTCCTGAGTTTGGAACAAGCCACCAAAGGCTTGGGTAAAATGTCTCTCTAGGAAACTGAAAAGGCTTAGTAACCTAGGCACCATTTTAGTCTTTGTGCTCCCTCTACAACCTCTGTGGGATATTTTCAGAGTAAGAAAAAGCCAGTTCTTCCACCCTGTGTCTAGAAACAGGTGCAGAGCCCAAGGAAGTTGCCTTGTGATGAATCTCCTTGGCTTGCCTGTCGCTCTTGCCAGTTTCATCTCTCGTAAGCAACTCCACATTGCCACCTGTGTTCTATACTTCAATGTTGACACCAGAGTGAAGAGGTTTCTGTTTCCTTGGATAAATGGTAGCTCCTGCCTGCTGCTAGGCCTGACTTCTCACTTTCCATCTGGACGAGACTCCCCCCCCTCCCCCTCACCACCAAATAAAGGGGAATTAAGTGCCTGCAGAGGGGAGGGAAGAAGGACTTGATCTGACCCCGCAGGCAGCCCGTACGTGCTTCTGAACAGCCGTTCCATTATCTCTGCTTGCAAGGCTAAAAATGCTATTAGCAGTTTGAAGCTCCTCCAGTCCTACCTCACCCCAGCCTCCTGCCGATCAGCACTCCAGGTCAGCCGGGCACCACAGGTAGAGTTGGTGGCTTGGCCTACTAGGTCATTTCAAAGCAAAACATTTCATTTTAGCACTGGGGGATTGGTCCAAAAGGACAGGACTTTCCTTGCTACTTCTTCCTCCTTCTTTTGATGAAATATGACTCTTGCTCACATTGACAAGATGTTTAATGGATAATTTGATACTATCTGTTAATATCAGATTTTTGTTTCATTTGTTTCTGTTGCTACTTGCTTCCTACTCTTCAACTGGGATGTCACACTTAAAAAAAGAAAAATGTGGCACTAATATTTATTCTTTAAGACTTTTGTTTACCACTTCACTGCTTTTTAAGGGGGGACACATCTTTAAAAGAATGATGTACCTTGTTTGCACTTGGGAGGATATGACAGCTTGAATTTAGGACCCAGAGCACCATTCTACCATTGCTTAGATCAGTGGTTCTCAACCTGTGGGTCTCCCAGTGTTTTGGCCTACAACACCCAGAAATCCCGGCCAGTTTACCAGCTGTTAGGATTTCTGAGAGTTGAAGCCCAAAACATCTGGAAGCCCACAGTTTGAGAACCACTGGCTTAGATAGGTTCAATGTACTATCATAACCATTCACTTTAGAAGTTATTTTCCACTGAATTCAATAGGGCTTTCTCTCAAATTAGAAGAGTGCATATACACTGATTAAAAAGTCCAGAAACCAGATCTTCTTCCTGTTCTTTCTGGTTTTATTTTGGTGATCCACACATGCTTTGTTTATTCCAAAATATTCCAGTGCAATTAGAATATCCTGGTACAATAAAAAAAACTTGATACTAACTCCCTAGGTTGGTTAACTTTAACCCTATATATATACCTATACCTACACCTATTATTTTTATTTACAGCATTTTTACGCTGCCTTTTTTCAATCAACCTGAATGTGCGTGGCTTAGAAGTTCAGGCAGTTATAGATGAAACTGGTTATTTTTCAAAGCTCTCATTTGAGAGTTAATGTTTTGTGGTGCCCTGTTGTATACACAGCTCAGTAAATCTGGGAGTAGAAAAGGCAGCTAACCTGGGGGTCTTTCTCCACCATCCATGAGTATTGTATCATTTTTGGAGGGAGGCTTGGACATCTCTTGGCAAATGAAAAGGGCCTATACCTTGTATCAAACTCTAATGAGAGAGAAGGGTTAGATATCCTTTTCTTTCTCTTTTTAGCTTTACTGCCCCCATGATGGCTATATTTTGGGGCTACTCCCAGAATCCCATTTACTGGGTTTCATCCCTAGACTGCACAAGCCTCTTGTGTCATCAAGTTTCCAGACCTCAATGAGTAGCTAGACAAGAGATAGGATTAGGCTGAGGGATTCCCCCAACTTACATTCCTATGCATGATTCCCAAAAGGGCTTTGTCTTTACTCTTCCTCCTTGCTACTGTACCCTCCCCCTTTGATGATGTAGCAATGTAATTCTGTGAGGGGACTTCCTTTTTTAAAGGTATTTTTATTGCCCTGGGTTGACCACGCGGTCTCTCCACCATTTTTCTCTCCTCTGCTTTTTTTTTTCTTCCTAGGAGGATGCACATTTGCCTCTCTAGGCAAAATGTAGCTGCATGGACTTTTTACCCTTTTTCCTCTTTAGAAGATGAGATTCAGCAAGCTAGTTAGCTCCAATACCTTTTTGATCGATAATGTATTTCTTTTACTTTAATAAATATTTTTGAACCTAAAATTCTGACTCTGAAATCCTGTGCCATCCTAAGAATAGAAGCTTATCCCAGTTTCACCACACGTAAGTTTCTGCAGGTTATGAAGTTTCCTTCTGTACTCTGCTATATATATGGTGGAATCACCCCAACTGAGGGTTATTTTTGAGCCTAACAGTTCAGATTCCCCAACCCCATTGCATATAAATGGTGGGGGATTATGGGAGCTGTGATTAAAAAGTTACCTTTCTGGGCTCTCTCTGCAGCCACAGGAAAGTGAAATGCAACTATATTGGGTTGTTTTAACGGTGAACATGTCAGGTAGTCCATTTTGTTCTCTGCCCTAGTTTGGCCTGATTTTCTGTCCATTTCATCCCCTTCCCATGCTTTTGCATCAAAAGGATGATGGTCATTGATTTCTGTTCACTGTCCCATTTGGGGCACCACAGAGTGCAAGGGCAGTACCATGTACTGGCATGCCCCAAAGGTCCCTATTCCCTGATTTTTCCATATGGAGAGGTGTTGCACTGGGCAGCAGAGACAGCAGCAGGAGCTGCTAGGAGCAGGAGTGGCGAGAGCCCCAGTGGTTGCTGGTTGCTGTGTGCTCAGCGGCTCGGAGCTCTGCACAGGAAGGGCCTTAATTCAGTGTGACGGCTCCACTCATTGCGATAATGAGAACAAAGTGAGGCTGCTGAGCAGCGGCACAGCGCACAGGTGTCAGGCGGCTGGCGCTCCTCGCATCGAAGCATTGCAGAGAAAGGCAAAGGCAGGGGGTGGGACTGAGAGGATGAGAGAGATGCAGAGAATGGGAACAGGCAGCAGTTTTTGTCCATCAGCATCTATGCCAGGAGCCCCTCTGAAACTCTTTCTCCTTTGAGCCTGGTCTCCAGAGTATTCCTCCTCCACACATAGCCATTGCCAAGTATGCCCTTCCATTCCAAGGATGCTGGAGTTTAGCCTCTCTGGTGGCCCCTGCTAACACCAACATAACAAAGGGAGATGGTGGCACCTGACTCCACCCAGGGCAATGTTGATTCCTTTAGCACCCCAGATGGCACTACTCAGTGACCTGTCACAAATCTTTTTCTCATGCTGTGCTTGGACTCAGGCATGTGGGCACTGCTTGTCTCAAAGTGTTAGCCTGGGTATGTTCCCTGGACCATGCCACCGAGATCATTGCCAATGGTGATGGGTTTACTAGGGAGGGTGGGGGCTTGGCTTTGAGTTTGTTTGGGCTATAATGCTGCCAAGTCTGCCATGTGGGATATAAGTCAGAGGGGCAGAAGTAGGGTGCTCACTTTCCCATTTGGGGCACCACAGAGTGTAGGAGCAGTGCCATATATCCCCTCAAAGCCCTTTTCCTATTCTATGCCTGCATAGAATATGAAATGGGCTTTTGGGACATATACAGCACTTCCAATGCCTGTATGATAATATTTGTTTTTGTTCTTTTTCCAGGAATGAAGCTAGCAAACAGGTGTATGGTCCTCAAACTTTCCTTTCATCCCCTCCCCATAACACACATTCTGGCATCTGTCAGATTGCTGAAAAATAAACCCTCTTCACTGCCCACCTCCTCACTGGCTCCTCACAGCAGCTGCCAAAGGGAAGGGTCCATGTCTGCAGTGTATAATAACCCCAAAAAAGGAGTCCCACATCCTGCCCCTTGTTTCTCCCTGCCTGCCTGCCCTGAGTCAATGGGGTGAGGATTATGAGCCATAAAGCCAGTGATCAATGAATGCTGATGGGAATGTTTCCGGTGAATAAAGCTGACAAAGGGGAGGGGAGAAGAGGAGGGGAGGCCAAAGGAGGCATGTAAGTCAATGTTTTTCACATTCCACTAATGAGCAAAGGTGGAAGGTGTCAGAGTCTGTGGACTATACAGAGTTAGAGCTCAGGATGCAGTGGAGGCAGAGGTCAGGGCCTGTGAGCGTTTTGGGGTGGGAGTGGGGAAAGAAGACTAGCAAAGTGATGCCAGCATGTGATTTTACTTCATTGAGATGGTCAAGTACAGTGCTCCAAAAAGCTACTATCTGGATTTCAAATCCCTGAACCCTCCAGTCCCACTGGAACAGGGATTCTAAGACTTGCTGTCCAAATGGGACCTTTTCTTGTAGTGTATGCCAAAATCTGAGCAACATAAGGACATAGAAAACCACTAGGCCCATCAAATTTAGTCACTTCATGGGCAACAGAGTTTTACTGGGTTGTTGTAGGTTTTTCGGGCTGTATGGCCATGTTCTAGAAGCATTCTCTCCTGACGTTTAGTCTGCATCTATGGCAGACATCCTCAGAGGTTGTGAGGACCTCACAACCTCTGAGGACGCCTGCCATAGATGCAGGTGAAATGTCAGGAGAGAATGCTTCTAGAACATGGTCATACAGCCCGAAAAACCTACAACAACCCAGTGATTCTGGTCATGAAAGCTTTCGACAAGAGTTTTACTTGGAAGGACCTTCCTTACTATGTGCAAGCATGTAGAAATCCAAGGGCAATGGAGATTCAATATTGCATGAAAATTTTCTGTATCTGTCATACAGGAAAATGCAAATAGTAAGGATGGTGTGGTTAATAACTGGAGGTAAACTAGTCAACTGGTCAAGTAGAAGAAAACTAGTTAACACCAGACAGTCTTGCAGAAACAGAGCTTCCATATGGGCCTGAAAAAAATGTTATTCCCTCCTTTTAGCCATTCAGTCTGATTATTCAATACTGTTCTTATTGGCTTGAGTCCATTCTTACTCTCTACTATCACAAGCTGTTCCCGCACCTCCAGAGTTGGCCTATCCATTAAGCAGAATGAAGCAGATGCCTCAGGCAGCAGATGCTGGGAAGCAATAGCAAGATGCTGGAGAGCAGCTCTCTCTCTCTGTGGCAGTTTCTTGAGCAAGTTCAGTTAGGGGTTTTCTATGGCTAAGAAGGGATTCAAATCTCAAAGTCCTCAAAGTTCAAAACGCCTCAAACTCAAACCACATGCTGGTTCTTAGCTTTTCCTTAGCCTGCCTTTATTCCTTGGGAAATGACAGCAGTGTATTTGCTCCAAATCCAATGTCCTTTAAGATGCGTACACAGAATTAGAACAAGGTTTGTTATTTCTTTAGAAGGGTTCACCCAAATTGACTGGTTCATCTCATTCCCTTGCTGCTATATCAGATAGCATGGCTCTCTATGCGCAATTATAGTTAACAACAACAACAAATTTATGATAATCAAAACAGTTAAGCAAGGTAAGGGGGAAATTGAATAGCTGGCATGGCAAAATGAAATCTCAACATGGTTTTAGCCTAGACTCAGTTCCTAAATTTCCTATTAGTTCCTGGTGTGGCATTGGGGTGGGAGGAGGGAAGTGGGGTTTTTCTGATCTAAATGCCCCATCTAAGACAATATGCTGCTCTAAAAACTCTGACACTATCCTTCAACTTCCTAGCCACTTCCTTCTGAAGTTTTTTTAAAAAGAGAGAAAATTGGAAAATCCCAGTCCAGTTTCCTTCCTAACTTCAGCCAAAGGCACATCTTAGTTTCCTGTTGGGTGAAACATATATTGATCAGTTCATCCTTACATTATTGTTATGTAGAATGTTAGATAAATGATGGTCAAAATTCTGCATCAAGGAAATAGTGCATACTTTTATCTTCACAGACTTATGACTTTTTGTGCCATGTTAATTGTTAGTGAACAGCAATTTTGTGCAACCAAAGCACAGCCAGATGCACATGGGGATGGGGACAACTTGTGCACATCCATGTCATTTTGCATGAGACAAAAAATGTTCACATTAAGTTCTCATAGGGCAGTGGTTCTCAACCTATGGGTCCCCAGGTGTTTTAGCCTACAACTCCCAGAAAGCCTTTATGGCATCATAGGGTGCCATAAGTCAGAAATGACACAAAAGTACAAAACAACAGTGTCTTAGGGACCTCAAGGACTTATAGGTGTATTATTGTTTAAGCTTTCAAGGACAATAATCCACTTCCTCAGATGCATGATGTTTCTTCTCAGTTGTCAGGCTGTAGTAGCCATGCTGGCTGGAAGACTCTCCGAGTGTTGTCCAAAACAGTAAATTTCCTAGGCCCTGGTATAAATTGAGCTGTCTGATAGTGTCAGATCTGTAAATGAATTCCGTTTCAACAGCTTCATGCCAGAGGCAGCCGTTGAAACCTTTTTGTTGAATTATGGTAGCTTTCAAGTCTTGTGCAGCAGGTCCAGAGAGGCTGAAATGTTTGACACCACACTCCCTTTCGTGTGTATCCAAGCCCCCTCTGCATAACAAGCTTGGTGTGTGATAGAGGGCTCTGAGCCATTGCTGACTCTTAACTTGCTCCCCCTTTGACTGCTTCTGCCTCCCTCTGAAATGCCGCCAATGAGCAGATAGGAGCTGGTAGCAGCACTCACAAATCCCCAGAAATCCCAACACAATTTGGTAAAGAACCACTCAAGATGCACTATGATCTAGACAATTGTTGGCTCATCTTCCTGATAGATGCTGCGTGTCTCCAGTGCTAAAAAACACTACCTTTTGGAATTATAATTACCACAATCCCTCAGATGTGGATTTCTGGGAATTGTAGTCCAGAAAAGTCAATTTTCCTAGCTTTACCTACCTTCTGTGTTGTGCCAGCATGGTCCAGGTGGCAGATAACTTATGCCCTGTTTACTCAGTCTTGTACTTCAACAAAACAATATGTAGTGTACCTTTCACAGGATTTCCATCAATGAAACCTTGGTTGCCTGCTTCGTACTGTCTTTCCGCTGAGGTGAATAAGCCTTTTGGGCTAAATGGCACTTCAGAGAAGTCTTGCCTGAGTATAGATGACACGGTTGAAGTGGGCCACCTATCCTGCTTGAGGAGTTGGGAGCTCATCACTTTGTAGGCAGGGCTATGTACTGGAACTTCCTCATCCCACAAATGGATCAGCAGTATCAGATTTTCTCACTTCCTGCACCCTACCTTGTCCCATGACATCAGCTTTGCCTCCAGCCTGATGCAACTGCTTGTACAATCCCCAGGTTATAGGTGACAGAGAGGAAGGTGGGAGTTAAGCATAACTCAGCCAGTTTTCCCAGCAGGAGGCTGCTCTGCAGAATAATTTCTTGGGCGGGGGAAGGAGTGAAAAAATTGTTCTGAATGTAGGGAGTGTTGGGGAGGCAGTCACAGTGGGAGACTTTTATAGCCCCCTTTTCAGTGAGGGTCCCATGCAGGGTTCAGCTTGCTATATCCTGCTGTCAAGTTATAACTGAGGCAGGCCCAGTTCATTCGGAGCACGGCCTTTATCTGCATGCAGTCCTTAGAGTAACTTACGTGGGAGCTAACTTCAGTCAGTTGCTGCTGGGCAGACAGTTATCCATATCTGAGTAGGTGCGGCATCACAGTGCTGGTCCTTCCGTTAAGCAGAGTGAGGCAGCAGATTCAGCACACCATGAAAGGACAGTAAATTGTTAGTTACTGATTATTTGTTCTCCCCTTGATTTTAGTGCCATGGAAAGGGGGGTGGGGTTCAGCCTGATATACCAAAGTAATTCAGCTGGTTGTGAGTACCCATCATTTAGATGAGGAGGAGGTACTACTTGCTGCTCTGCTGCAAGCTGCAAAATACCCCAAGACAGCCCTGCAATGCCTATACAAATATAGCCTTTTAACTTGTTTGGGTACTCCTCAATGATGGCAGCTAGACAGTGCAGTATATATCCTTTCTGGGCCATTAATGACTTTCTGTACCTTAATAAAATAATAATAATAAGAAAACTTTATTTATATCCCACCACCATCTCCCCGAAGGGACTCGGGGTGGCTTACATGAGGCTATGCCCGTCAAATACAAATACAACAATACATCAACAAACAAGCAAGCAAATAAAACAATATAAATAATACAGTTAAACATATAAGCTATAACACACAAAAACTTCCTTTGCTGACTACTTTGGAGTTTGAGCTGTTTATTTCACATACAGTAGCCACACTCTCTGTTTATGTAAATCTATCATCTGAATGACACTGAATGTTGGGGCTGGGCTGGCAGAGAGATAGTATA
Source organism: Anolis sagrei (assembly GCF_037176765.1). Lineage (NCBI taxonomy): Eukaryota > Metazoa > Chordata > Lepidosauria > Squamata > Anolidae > Anolis > Anolis sagrei. Next base: position 230,912,455 of record NC_090021.1, read on the forward strand.
GTCCAGACTAGTTAACCTCTTGGTCCTGTCCAACGTTATGATACCAACTTAGTTTTAGTATGGAATTTGGCTGGTGTGGACTAGCTGGGGCTCAGAAAACATGACTGTAATTTTCAATTAAACTGGCACTTGCATCTTATCTCTGCACTGATAATGCAAAAGGATAACTTGACATATGGGAGGTCAATAGATGGGTTATGGGTTCAGGGCATGCTGTGTGGCTTGGCCTTTAGAGGAAGCATCATATCATGAGTGAGACTGCTATCTAGTGCCTGAGACAATCACTTGCCTCATATACAATGTCTTGTCATTGTATAATCGGCATTGAATGTTTGCCATATATGTGTTCTGTGATCTGCCCTGAGTCCTCTTCAGGGTGAGAAAGACAGAATATAAATAATGTAAATAAATAAATAAATAAATAGTAGAGCTAGCCCTGACTATTATCCTTCTATAAATAGATAGTGAGAAATAAGAGAGGTATCCCTATACTTCTTGGAGATCAGACCCAATATTTGCACAGACATGCTCACAGCCTGCCACAAGGCCTCCCCCAAAGCATGTCCAGGCTCTGACAGGTAAATACCAGACTATTTTTAGCAGATCCCCTGCTGTGTTCTGCAGCTGTTCCTTTCATTCAGATGAACAGATTTACCTCAATTTCACATCCCAGTGAGGCACGAGCCTAATCTCCCTGAAATTAACCTTTCCTGCTTCCCAGAATACCTCTCCCCTGGCCAGGCCTCATGGGATCAAAGACTAATCTTCCGGTAATGAGCCAGAACCGGAGCTGACTGTCACCATATTCGCTGGGCCATGCCTGACAGCTTCACTTTTGCCAGAGGAGTTACTGCCTTGACCATTATCTGAACCCTAGGGAGAGAGAAAGATAGTGAGTGAGGCATTTGGTCTAGGAGGACACCCGACCTTCATTATTCATACACATATGGGAGCTTTGACTCTAAAGGCACTGTGTAGGTGGAAAATGATGCAGTTGTTATCATGATGGGCTAGACCTCTATAGTTGTTCATGTCAACCAGTTTGCTCTCTCTATGACCCTGGAACAATGTCACCGGAACATGAACACTGGTCAATTGGGAAGCCTTTTGGCTAATTCCTGACAGTACGAATTCAGCCTTCTGTCAATGCATTGGGCCTACCCAGGTTTTGTCCATCTGGATTCAGTATCACCAATGGCTATGTTGCTGACCTTCTGGACTCCATCACAATTGATGGGTACACCGTATATTGTTTGTACACATGATGCATTAAACATACTCTTCTGAAAGCCGAATGTCGTGGTACCAGAACCTCAAAGGACTTTGCATTAAAGTACATTAACCTGGGCAGTGCAATACTGGACATGGACACAATATTTGGAGACTATCTATTCTTGCCACTGCAGTGTTTTAAGAGTCACAATGTTTGACTGTTTTGTGACATTCTACTTTGTTCTAACAAAATTCTTACCCAAAGAGTGATTTTGGATTGTTTTTCTTTGTTATTGTGTTAAGAATAAGAGAGGGAATTGTGCAACTCTCCAGAGGTTGTTGGGTTGCAATCCCCGGAATTCCAAACCACAGAGCTCTTGAGTCCTGGAGTTAAAGAACACCCGTGGGGCTGTTCAATTCCCACTCCAAGTGGTTTGGAACTATGATTGGGAGAACTCAGGTCAAATGATGGAGCTCATGGATTCAGCCATTATCTCTCATCTTGACCTACATCACAAGGGTTTTTTTTGTGAGGATAAAGTGGGGAGGAGAAGAGCCATTTATGTCACTTTGGGCTACCTGGGGAAAGAAATGTTTACTTATGAATTTTATAAGACCATTTGTTAAAAAAATCCCTGCTTGCAGCGTATCCAAAGCCATCATGATTCCGAGCATCTATTTCCTTTTTTTTAATTTAAATATTTTTATTGCATTTATTCAATTTAACATAAACACATTAAGTAAACATACCTTTATCACTAAATTATTCCTATACTCTATAACTACTACAAATTCCAACTAACTATAAATCAATTCAGACTTCTCTCAATTTACAAAACAAAAAATAATAATAATTAGAATCTGACCAATCCTTATAATCAAGTTACTCATTCTTCACTCTCCAAATGCAATATAATCGTAACATATATACAACATGCAAATTCTAAACATGTCCCATCCTTCAACCTTATTCTGTTTTGGAAGCATAATGATGAGCACTCTTTGGATATTGACCATGGTCCATTCCTGTTGTTTCTCTGTGATACTTTTTTTCCTCCCTCTTCCTCTTACCCCTAGTTTGTGCCCCCTCCACCAGGACCAACCAACTCATATTGTTTCACCATTCCAAAATATCATTGTTTCTCTTGCTGGCTTATACCCCTTTCCCTCATTAAACACATACTCGATAAATTTTCCCCATATTTTCCAAAAGTCTGTTTGTTTACATATTCCCTTTTTAATTTTAATATTGCAAGTTAGCTTATCATTAATCGCTATATTCCAAATTTCCCTATACCATTCTTCTAATTGAATTTCTTTTTTTTCCTTCCAATTTTTTGCTATCAACAATTTAGCTGCTGTTATCAAATTAGAAACCAATTCTTTCTCCTCTTGTACGGGAATTATATTATCATGTATAAGTAATAAAGCTAATTTTGGTGTAATCTCAGTCTCTATTTTTATTATTGCTCTTATTTCTTTGAATATGCTTTCCCAAAATTTTTGTATAATGTAACATGACCACCACATATGAAGATACGTCCCTATTTCCTGACAACCTCTCCAACACTGATTTGAATATTTTTTATCAATCTGATTTAATCTAATAGGGGTTAGATACCACCTCCATATCATTTTGTAGTAATTTTCTTTAATTCTGATAGACATATTTTTTAGTATTCTCATATTCCATATGTTTGCCCATTCTTGATTATTCATTTTTCCCCCAAGTCTGTTTCCCATACTTCCTTCAAATAATCTTGTTCCTGTTCATACATTAATAACAGTTTATAGATATCACTTACTGTGCCTTTTAATGTTATATTCTCTTCTTTAGTCTCCCTTTGAGTTATCATCTTTTCTATTTTTGTGTATTCCCTACCTCCATTATACTTTTCCCTTATATCACTTGACCATTTACCCAATTGTAGATACTTATACCAATCTAAGTCTCCTAATTCCTCTTTGATTCTTTCCATATTTACCATTTTCTGATCCCAGTCTTTTACTTTCCTTAAACCTCTGCCATTAAGTTCTACTTCAAGTTCTTTTTTAAAATTTTCTGGGAAGTTTTCTGTCATTAAAACTGGCATGATAAGAGAAATACCTGGCATTAGGGTTTTTTATATCTCCCCCAAATCTCTAAAATATTTTTTAGAAAGGGATTGCTTAAATTGTTATACCCGAGCATCTATTTCCATCAAGACTGCAAAATCAAGGTAAGGCCCACGTTTTCCTTAAATCTACTTCTTTGGCCCATAGGTGGTGGCAATTCTGAGACTGTGGTGACTGCAGGCCATGTTCCCCTTTATTGTTTTGCCCCAAAGAAGTCATGTTGTTGTGCAGTGATTTGAGTACTGAAGCAGGGGGTGAGGTGTCAGCCTCAAAATCCCTGCTTAGTCATGGATTCTAGTTCTCCTGGGCAAGGACAATGGCAAATCTCCTCTGAATATATCTTGCTGCCATATTGGCTCTTTATTTAGGCCTATATGTCTCAGAATTTGCCCCTTATCATTTCACCTTATTCTGTCCTTGTGGCTGAAAGGACAGGCTTTCTGGAGCTTAAGATGCTGTTCTTGGTGTTGCACTCAGATGGCCTTCCTGGTGCTGTCCATGGTCCTGAACACAAATCTGCTATAAGCAAATGCCATTTGTATACATTTGTTAGTCTTTAGAGCAGCACAAGTCTCGTGGTTTGTTTTAAATCTCTTTTAGTGATGCTAAATAATCTATTTCCTGAAACTCTGACCAGGTACAGACAAATGTATGAGTTGTAAAAAATGTGGACCAACTTTCTGCTCAAAAAGGAACACAAGGGATGCTTTGACTGCATTCTTACTTATGAGCATCAGAACACAGAGACTTCTCTTAGAAAGTGATTCTATAACTAGGTTGCTACTTCTGAGAAATATTCCTGTTTCTTACAGTGTCAACGTTATCTCCATTTTTCTCTTATGGAGAGAGGCAGGGGTGCATGGAGCAGGACTTCACCGACTTACTTTAATAAGTGATGAAGTCACATATGACTGACAGATATTACTTGGGGCTTTGAAGATTAATACTAGGATCCTAAATCTTGCCTGGAAAACTGCCAGTCAAAGCAAGCTCAGGAGTGCTGGTGTAAAATGCTGCCTTCTCCCCCCCACTTTTCGCCTCCCCCCGGCAGCTTGCCAGACAGCTGTAGTTTGCACCAGCTGCAATTTTCTGAACACTTTTCAAAGGTAGTCCCGTAGGGAGAGTATTGCAAGAATCAATCTGGGATGTTATGAAGGCATGATCATGGAGCCATCTTTGGTGGAGATGCAGTTGCTGCTGGCAAATCTGCCCAAGCAGGTGAAATAGTTACTACAACTACTACTATTAATACTCCACTTTTTCTCTCCACGAGGAGCCCCAAAGCATCTTACATTAAAAGCATTTCAGTACAACTTAAAATTACAAATATACAAACATTACAACAAAATGAATTATCATTGGTATTTTTAAAAAATCTATTAAAATCCATTAAAATGTATTCAAACTAAAAACCACAGCACCCCCGGCCTGATCTTTAAAAGCTTCTTCTTTAAAAGCCTGCCTATTGAGCCTCTTTGTATATAGCATTGTCCGGGATGCTATCCATTTCTTGACCACAGTGCTTGTGCTCAGGTCCGACTGAAGGATGTTAGCATATTTGTCTACCAACTCAGTCAACTGTGTTTCTTCCTTTCATTTTTCATTGCTGACTTTTGGGAAGGCAAAATTGATATTTTGTTCTTCCTCACATAATAGTCACACCCTCAGTTTACTCGCCAGAGCATAGTCTTACACTCCCTTTTTCACAAAAAAAGTGGAGGGGAGAATGTGACTATTATGAGATGAAGTACTTGGAGTGTCCTGTTAGGTCATGTAGTGACTGGGGGACTTAGAAAGTCCTGAGTTCAAATATTGCCTCAAGCATAAACTTGTCACATAGTGGTTTGCTTAAAAGTGTTCTCTCAGCTTCCATTCTCTACTTATGAGAGGCAGAAAATGCTAAGCTTCCTGCTGCTGCTAATGGTCATTGAGATAACTGACAGGAAGCTCTCTAAACTTGGAGAATGCACTAATTAACATTAAGCAGTGTTTGTTCTTACTACCGTTGTTTATAATGATAGCCACTCAGGCTCTGCCTCTTCGGCATAGAAGGTAGGACTTGAGAGCCAATGTGCCATCATGATGAGAATGTTGCACTGAAACTTGGGTGATACAAATTTACATGGAGCCATTCAATGTTCTGGACATCCTTGGTGCAGTCTTTGTCTTGCAGCCTGACTGGGACCACCGAGTTGTTGTGAGGCTAAGGTAGGTTGGGAGAGGAGAGCCATATATAATGCTTTGAACTCTGTTTCTAAATAAGTAACTGGCTGTATATTACTGGTTCTTTGCCCCCAGTATTTCTATCATACTTTTTAAAAAACAGCATTAGGATTGTAATGTCATGTGGGACAATGTCTGTCCTTTTGACATTAGGTCTGATGGATGTAATTCTGCCCCCTCTTTGTTCAGTATTGCTTATTTTCCAATTAAGTGGACAGGATCTTTGATGAGGTAAAAGTTACTATACATGTACTAGATTTTTGTTCCTCTTAGCTTATCCATATGGTCAGAAAAGGACTGGATAAGGGAGCATCCTTACAATGAAGCAAAAGCAACATGCTCATGAAGAGTATTGTAAAATTTCTACTCAAAAGAACACTTCCATGGTTCTCGTGGTATCAGACAATTGTTGTCCAATCTTCAATATTCCATTTTCAGGCAAGGCACTGGAGCATGTTGGCTTCTGAATGAAACAGATTATCCAGATCTGTGGTTTTCAACCTTTGGTCCTCCATGAAGCCCCAGCCAGTTTGGCCAACTATTAGGAATTCTGGGAGCTGAAGTTCAAAGTACCTGGAAGACCAAAGGTTGGGAACCACTGATCTAGACCTATTTCAGTCTAGCAGCAAATCTAGCATAATGGGGATGGTTTTGGTTGTCTTGGTAAATGACTTACGCTGGACACTGGGCAGGGAAAATATCTCTATGTTGGTTCTTCTGGAACTCTTGGTGCCTTACAGTGGCTCTGGTCCTTCTTTGAGAACCTATAGGGGAATTCCTATCCAGTCCCTTGGCCATTGGTCTCAGGGGTTTCTTTTCTTTCTGTTTTGTACCCTATGCTATCTATATCAAACTTATGGGAAAGGTTTCCAGAGATTTGGGGTCAGGTGTCACTAGTATGCTGATGATCCTAAGTTCTATCATTCCTTTCCACCTAATTCCAGGGAAGTTGTTTCCATGTTTAACCAGTACATGGAATCTGTAATAAACTGAACGAGAGAACTATTTGAGGTTTAATACAGATATGAGAATGTTCCTGGTCATTCTAGTGGTAGATCTGGGAATAGGGATTTGGCCTATGCTACATCGAGTATACCCAAAATTAGATAGGATCGAATTTTGAGTATACTCTTAGATTCAGCATTGAGTCTGGAGGCCCAGATTCCAGTGAGAACTAGTAAAGCATTTTCTCAGTTAAAAATAGTAGGACAGTTATGCACCTTTCAAGAGCTATCTGATCTGACTACAGTGACACATGCCTTGGTTACATCCCATTTCCCCCTCGATGGACTGTCACCTTGTCGTGGTGAGGGGGCTTGCGCGTTCCGATGAACCTGTAGGCACAACAACTGGAGTCGTGCACTCCCAGGAGTGGCCGCGGGGGAGGTTCCAGACCAAGCACAGTCCGAAGACCCAAAGACCTCAACGGCGGAGCAGGCGGAGGATAACATGGTACATGTTACAACGGCTGCGAAGGCGGAAGAAGGCTGCAACAGACTGAGAAGCCACGGTCATTGTGTTAAACTACATCACCAGTGGAACCTCACTCTGTGAAGTCTGTGTGTTGATCAGTTGTGCACTGACCTCCACACATTTAAAAAACCCACGCACAGGCGTCTTCCAAGAAAAAAAACCAACCAACCAAAGTCCCATGGCGATCAGCGAGTGGCGACGGGGGCAGGACTGTGAAATCTGGAAGCCCCTAGTCACAGACTGGCACATGGGCGGTGGGTACGGACTCAGTCGTTCTACCTCAAGGTCCGAGGCAGTTGAGTAGTTCGGCAGCTGTATCCGCGACTGAGCAGCCCTTTTGAGGACCCACTCTGCTCACCCCACATGGGGAGGGGGCTAGAAAAGGTGCCCTAAACATAGTCTGCCTCACTTATCCCTGACTGGACTGCCGCGTCCAGTGGGGTCACCACCCTGCGGCCAAAAAAGGAAAATGAACTTCGGTACGTGGAACGTACGGACTCTGATGGACAACAATGGCAGTGAACGCCCCGAACGCAGAACTGCCATCATTGCAAGGGAGCTGGGACGCTTCAACATCGACATAGCAGCCCTTCAGGAGACCCGGAGAGCAGGAGAGGGACAGCTGAAGGAAGAAAAAGGAGGCTACACCTTCTTCTGGAAGGGACTGCCCGAAGAAGACCAAAGACTGCACGGAGTTGGCTTTGCTATCAGGAATGATCTGGTGAAACATCTGACCGAAGCACCCACTGGCATCAACGAACGTCTCTCAACCCTCCGAATCGATCTTGCCAAAAACCAACGGGCAACCATCATAAGTGCCTATGCACCAACACTAGATGCTGACGAAGACATCAAGGAGAAATTCTACTGTCAGCTGGACACCGTCCTATCGGGGATACCTAAGGAGGACAAAATCATTCTCCTGGGGGACTTCAATGCAAGAGTCGGGCGAGACTTCGACCTGTGGCCAGGGACCATAGGAAAAGACGGGGTTGGAAACAGCAACTCAAATGGCATCCTGCTTCTCACCAAATGTGCGGAGCACAACCTTGTCATCACCAACACGCTCTTCCGCCAGAAAAACAAGTTCAAGACATCATGGAAGCACCCCCGGTCAAAGCATTGGCACCTCTTAGACTATGTAATCACACGCGCCAGAGACCGCCGTGACGTGCTCCTCACAAGAGCCATGACAGGTGCTGACGACTGCTGGACTGACCACAGGCTAATTCGATCCTCGATGGCTATCAAGATCGCTCCCAAGCGCAGACTCCAAGGAAGGAAGACAAGGCGCAAAATGAACACCCAAGCCCTTCAGGAGCCTTCCAGACGAGCCCATCTCCAAACAGCACTCAAGGACCATCTACCCACAGTACACCCCGAAAATGTTGAGGAACATTGGAACAAACTGAAGACCTCCATCATCCAAGCCTGCGAAGAAACTATTGGATACCAAGCCAAGAAACATCAAGACTGGTTTGATGAAAATGACATCGAGATCCAACAGCTAATTGACAAGAAAAGGAAAGCCTTCCAAACATGGCAGAGAGACATCAACTGTGCTGCTAAGAAAAAGATCTACGCCAGTGCAAAAGCTGAGGTCCAAAGAAGGACAAGAGAACTCAAGAACATCTGGTGGACAAAGAAGGCTGAAGAAATCCAACACCTGGCAGATACCCATAATGCTCAAGGATTTTTCAAAGCCACAAAGGTCATCTATGGGCCAAGAAACCATGGCATACAGCCTCTACGCTCATCAGACGGAACCAAACTCCTGAAGGACCAAAAGTCAATTGCACTACGTTGGAAAGAACACTACCAAAGCCTCCTAAACCGCAGCTCCAGTGTGGCCGAAGAGGTCCTCTCACAAATCCCGCAACAACAAACCAGGGATGAGCTTGCAGCACTGCCTAGTTTGGAAGAAGTCAGCAATGCCATCAGCCAACAAAAGAACAACAAAGCCAGCGGACCGGATGGGATCCCTGCTGAAATCTTTAAAGAGGGAGGACCTGCGCTGACACACCAACTCCACCAGCTCATAGGAAAAGTGTGGGTGACCGAGAAAATCCCAGCAGACTTCAAGGATGCCACCATCATCACCCTCTTCAAAAAAGGGGAAAGAACAGACTGTGGAAACTATCGAGGTATCTCCCTTCTAACCTCTGCTGGAAAAATCCTCGCAAGAATCCTTGCAAACCGCCTTCTGCCCCTCTCAGAAGACACCCTCCCAGAATCCCAGAACGGCTTCCGCCCCTCCAGAGGAACTGTGGACATGATCTTCACTGCACGACAGCTCCAAGAAAAATGCAGGGAACAAAACCAACCTCTGTACATGGCATTCATCGACCTTGCAAAGGCATTCGACACAGTGAATCGCAGCGCTCTCTGGACCATCCTCCAAAAAATCGGGTGCCCAAGCAAATTTGTGAACATCCTGCGGCTCCTCCACGATGACATGATGGCAACAGTCTTGGACAGCAATGGCTCCCAAAGTGACCCATTTAAAGTGGAATCGGGTGTCAAACAGGGATGTGTTATTGCCCCAACTTTATTCTCCATCTTCATCGCCATGATACTTCACCTTGTTGATGGGAAGCTTCCCACCGGAGTGGAAATCATCTATCGGACAGACGGCAAGCTATTTAACCTCAGCAGACTGAAAGCCAAAACCAAGGTCACAACAACATCTGTTATAGAACTCCAGTATGCTGATGACAATGTCGTCTGTGCGCATACAGAAGAAGATCTACAAGCCACTCTCAACACCTTTGCAGAAGCATACACAAAGCTTGGCCTGTCACTGAACATCGAGAAAACCAAAGTGCTGTTCCAGCAGTCACCAGCCGTCCCCTCTCCAATGCCAGAGATACAGCTTAATGGTGTAACATTAGAAAATGTCAACCATTTCCGCTACCTTGGCAGCCACCTCTCCACCAAAGTCAACATCGACGCCGAAATACAACACCGCCTGAGCTCTGCAAGTGCAGCATTTTCCCGAATGAAGCAGAGAGTGTTTGAGGACCGGGACATCCGTAGGGATACTAAGGTGCTTGTCTATAAAGCTATTGTCCTCCCAACCCTGCTATATGCCTGTGAGACGTGGACTGTCTACAGACGTCACATGCAGCTCCTGGAACGATTCCATCAGCGCTGCCTCCGGAAAATCCTGCAAATCTCCTGGGAAGACAAGCGGACAAACGTCAGCGTGCTGGAGGAAGCAAAGACCACCAGCATTGAAGCGATGGTCCTCCAACATCAACTCCGCTGGGCCGGCCACGTTGTCCGGATGCCTGACCACCGTCTCCCAAAGCAGTTGCTCTACTCCGAACTCAAGAACGGAAAACGGAATGTTGGTGGACAGGAAAAGAGATTTAAAGATGGGCTCAAAGCCAACCTTAAAAACTCTGGCATAGACACTGAGAACTGGGAGGCCCTGGCCCTTGAGCGCTCCAGCTGGAGGTCAGCTGTGACCAGCAGTGCTGCAGAATTCGAGGAGGCACGAGTGGAGGGTGAAAGAGAGAAACGTGCCAGGAGGAAGGCGCGTCAAGCCAACCCCGACCGGGACCGCCTTCCACCTGGAAACCAATGCCCTCACTGCGGAAGAAGATGCAGAGCAAGAATAGGGCTCCACAGCCACATGCGGACCCACAAGGAAACCCATGATGGAAGACCATCTTACTCGTCCAACGAGGGATCGCCTAAGTAAGTAAGTACATCCCATTTGAATTACTCTAAGTGGGGCTCCCTTTAAGAATTTCCAAACTATGCAGAAGAGGCAATATACAACTAGCAAATAGATAAGAATATAATTGTCATGAATTCTATTTGCATTCAGCAGAGAAACAGAGCCACCTAAAAGCCACTGCTCTGTAATACATTCTGCTCCCGTCTTCCCCTTCTTTCCAAGCTGCCAGGAAGTGCCAACCAACTCCCCACCAGCTGGCAACTAACTCAGTGGAATTACTTCCATCCTTCATGCCACCCCAGGAATACAGCTGGCTATAGAAGATTCTGCCACCCATCTCCTACTGTGCCATTCTTGTTCTCTGTTGTTAGTATGCCCAGAAGCTTGCTTTCTCTGCCCTACCCCACCCATTTTGGTTTTCTTGCCATTGGTAAACTTCTAGCACCTGGGGGCACAGATGGAAGTGGAGGAAAAGAGGGTTTTGAAACGTGCACCCTCAAACTCAGAAAAAACAAGGAGTCACTATGCAGAGCTCTGTCCAAGTGTTGTCACCAAATATCTTTCCCACAGAGTAGATCTGGTACAAAGATCACAAAAATCCACTGCCATTTGTGGCTACAAGCAGTTGTAGGCATCCTCCCACAAGCCACAAATAAGACAGAAAAAGAAATAGTCTAATATGCTGATTGCTTGTGTTGTTCTCTATTGTCAATGACTGAGAAACATCACCCTCATCCAAATCTGGGGGGGGGGGGATACTTTCTGGGGGCTACAGCTCCCAGATTCCTCCTCTCTCAGTCTATTATGGCTTCTAGTCTCATCGAAATATTCAGATGCTGGCTGGAGAAGGTGAAATAATAAAATCACGAAACCGTATAATCTGAAAGTTCAAAGGGAACACAAAAGCCATCTAGTTCCACCTTCATCATGCAAGAACACACTCCTGAAGGATGCCCAACCAATCTCTGTTTAAAGACCTTCAAAAGAGAGTCCACCATCTTTTTAGGCATTCCATTATACTGACAAATATCTCTTTCAGAAAAGACATTCCTTCTGATGTTTATGTGGAATCTCTTCTAATTTGAATCCAACTTGCAATTCAGAACATCTGGAGGGCATCTGGTTGTTGAAGAACATTTTAGGGTATGCAGTTAGTTCACACAGGGCATCAACAGGATTCTTTGATTTCATCATTGCCCCACATCAAATGACAAAATGCCTTCAGATAGTGACTCACAACTTTAGGCCCTCCAGAAATTTTTGATCTCTATTCCAAAAAGCCTTAGCCAGCTCTGACATTCAAAAGATATGGAGGGCAAAGGTCAGGAACCACTGCCCCAGAGAAAACCCAGCTTATCTCTGCATCTGCATATGGCAGAGGGAGGTGATACGAGTAGGCAAAACTGTTGTGAGTTGGACAGCATATCTAACAGTGTTGTACTTTTCTTGAAGAAAGTTTAAACTTCTAAGCAACCCTGCACAGTTTGAAAAACACCATGAAGAAAAGAGAAGGGGGGAAAGAAAAGAAAGATGCTTCATTTGGCAGGAAGGAGTAGTCCTTCATTGCTACTTGCTTGCTTGGCTTAAAAACACAGCAGCTCCTTTTTAATGATGAAAGGAGAAAAGTGATGTTACCGGGGGTGGCATAGCCAGCTGTTTGTGAGTACCCCATTTTGGAAGCAGTGTTGCCAGGCAGTCCCTGGCATGGAACATCTGAGGATAAATAATAAAGTTGGCTCTGCTATGAGCCCAGGGAGAACGTTATTGATGGTCTGGCAACGCTACTCTGATGACAGGCCACACTCCACTCACAGCAATATCTGCAATCATAAATGCAATCATTCAATGCGCACCCTGCCTGCCATGCCATCCCCATTGTCATTGTGCAAACTACACGTGATGGACCTCCCCTGCAGCCATCACCAGAAAATGGAGCAGAGCATTTCCAAAGAAGTATGCTGAGGAGACACTGCCAGGCAGTGGTATTTGGGAGCAACTGTTAATTCTTCTGGTCATGTATAAAATAGCCCCTCCTTTGAGCTCCTGGGACTTTCTACTTATTTTTTGGCATCAGGCATATCAAATGGATGAGTCTGGTTGCCTCTTTTAGGCTAGCATACACAAAATAGGTGCGAATACAATCCAGGCTTCAGGGCTAAATAATGATTCTGGCCAGAAAACTGCATTAGGCCTGGCATTTTCACCTTTACCTTGAGCTGTGGTTTCCAAACTCAGGTTACTCTGTCTTGTTAGACTACAGTTCACAGATTTCCTGGGCATTGGCCACATTGGCTGGAGATTCTGGAAGTTGAAGTCCAGCAACATCTGGTGACCCAGTTTGGGAATGTGGTGGAATTGTATCCCTCAGGATGTTCTTCCTCTGCTGAGGGAAACCAAAAATAGTGTATCCTTTCCTTTGGCTTAACAAGAATGGTGAAATAGGAGTGAAACACAGGTGAAGACCATGAGAGCTGTAGTCCAACATAAATAGAAGACAATAATTGGTTGAAAGTTGTTTTAGGGCAGTGGTTCTCAACCTGTGGGTCCCCAGGTGTTTTGGCCTACAACTTCCAAAAATCCCAACAAGTTTACTAGCTGTTAGGATTTCTGGGAGTTGAAGATCAAAACATCTGGGGACCCACAGGTTGAGAATCACTGCTCTAGGGCATCTTCCAGAATGGTCTGCAACACTCAGTGGGTCCCTGACAAATGCTTCTGGATTCCTTAGGTGATGAACCATGGGCAAAGGGACTTTTCTTGGAAGAGAAAACTTCACAGCAACTGTCTCATATTGAAACACATTTTTTCCAGCCTGGACTTTCTAGCTCTGTCGACAGTTGAACATTAACCACCCTCCTTTGCTTAGCACTTTACTCCTGCTTGCTGAATTTTGCATCCTGGACTGTCTAACATGGTATTAATGGAGTCATTTTGTTTTGACCTGCTTTTCTGTTTCCATTTTGTAAAGATGGGGACAAGCTTCCAGGTTGGCGAGTCTCTTACTGCCTGGTCCATTAGGTGAAAGACCCACAGGCTTCCCCTTGTGTCCCAGGATCAAAGCCACATACAGTTCCCAGCACACTCGAGTATAGAGCTCAACTATATATCCCTTAATCTAGAGCCATAGTTGGACACTCTACATGTTGTTTGACTCCAGCATGGCTAGGGATTATCAGAATTGTAGACTAGCTGAGACCAGAGGGCATGGGTCCTTTATGCTTCAATGCACCATGCTTTCCTGTAGATTAAGGGCAAGTGAGCAACTTATTCCACAAAAGTCTTGGTCCTCCTTGGATGATCTCCAAAATGCCTGGTCTTCATCCATCCCTGAGCTCTCTCTCATGATAAAGGCAATGCCTTCACCTTGTTACCTCTGTGCAACCCCCAGTCCTCCCCTCATCAAACACCACTGATCCGTATATTGTCCAAGGTGACCTTGATCATGACTTTCCCATCTCTGTGGTGAACATGTTTTTCCCCCGTTCTATTAATAGTTTTTACCCCCTTAAATTATTGATCTGTATTTACAGCCAGAGCAAAGCGCCAGGCAAACGCAGTGCTTTGTCTGAGAATAAATCTATTTTGACACAGGAAATACTTGAGGCTGAAGTGGTCGGGGCAGAGAGGTGCAGCTTAGGAAACAAGGTGTGCCAGCTTTGCTGAGAGAATAAGTTTGGGAAAGACCTGGGCTGGATCCATGCGATGTGTGCATGCTCGGTATTTCATCGGTCTAAAGAGAAACCCATCTCAGAATCAGAATAACTTTATTTGTCATTGTGCTATTGCATAATGAAATTACATGCCTTCCTTCGCACACATCACAAAGCAACACCCCCATCCCTCCACACCCCCACCATATCAATGTGAAACCACAGAGCTCAACATAGCCACAGCTCCAGGATAAAAGCTATCCTTCAGTCTGTTTGTCCTTGTCTTTGTCACCCTGTATCATCTGCCAAATGGCAATAATTTAAAAAAGAAAAAAGAATATGCCGGGTGGGAACCATCCACGTTCTAGTTGTTAATGAACTCCTACAGCCATTCTACCTTACCATTGGCTTGTTGGTGCTGATAGAGAATTCAGTACCATCTGAAGGATCACAGTATTCTCAGCTTTGCCCTAGTATCTGTGCTTACACCTCCTCTGCTCAGGATCTAGCAGACATCAATTTCTTTGAGTATTGTGTTATTTATTTATTTACTTTATTTATATACTGCTTTTCTCAGCCCTCAGGTGACTCAAAGCGGTGAACAACATCAATACAAAACATCATGAGACAAGTAGCTCTTTTAACCTGTCCAGATTTGATTGGACTACAACTCTCATTATCCCTATCCACTGAACATGGTGTCTGCGCAGGAGGGGAAATGCAATCAAACACAGAGCAATAGGAAAGGCTATATCTGTGGTTAGATTTCACTGGCTGTAAGAAATCACTATTTTCATTCAGAAGTGAGTAGCATGGTCCAGGCTAGCATGGGTCAAATTCAAGTAATTTTTTTCAGGGGATGTACAACAATCTGCATTTATGGGATGATCTCTCTGAGCTCAGTAGCAGACTGCTTGCTGAAGCTTTTCTCCTATTCCCTGGTGTTTGTGTGGGTTGGGATAGACCCATAGACTATTGCTGGTCAATGCTGGGGAGCAGCAGCTTTACTGGTGGTTGTGAGGGATGAGAGAGACCCACAGACTGTTGCTGGTCAGTGCTGGGGGAGAGAGTCCCACAGTGCTGAGTAAAATGGCAGCCATAGCTTCACTTCTTCTCCCTGAGGGCACACAATACCTAAAGCAGAGCATCCGGCTCCTCACTTCACTGAGGAGACTTTTACTTTCACTTTCTATGTCTCCCTCTATGCCTCAGTTTGCAGCCCATGCAAAACTACTGGGACCTGACAGGGGGACCTTGTATGCTGCATAGCCACACATATCACTATGTCTTATTTTCAGGGTATGGCTTATATTGTGCAAATGCTAAGAAATCCTGCTACGGCTTATTTTATGGGTATATCTTATTTTTGGGGAAACAGGGTATATATGACTGGAGTTACACTTAAAATGTACCTGTTCCAACTGAGGTTGAAACCCAAGACCCAAAATACAACAGTGCATTAAAAGGGAATAGGCAATTTGCCAAACCAGAACTTCCTTGGTGTGTCAGACTGAGGAAGAATACCTGGGATTAGGGCTATATAGTGCTTGGTAATCGGACATCAACTTTAGGTGTCAGATTATTTGCCTACTGGCAGAGAATACATCTCCATTAGCATACATATAAAGGTCTTCAGAAGTGAAAGGCTATTTCTTCCTGCCTGAATTTGCAAACACAGGGCCCCTGAGTGGACCCTGCAACAGAGATGGAAGACGGAAGGCAGAAATTGCAACAGGCACCACCACACACAAAAAACAAAGGACAAATGACAAATGTTCGACAAAGGACAAATGATAAGATCTGGTCCAAGACAAGACCGTGAGGGGGTCAGAGACACACACACCCTCATACACACAGGACCAGGCAAAGGGAAGCCAGCACTGTATATTAGATTTTGACTTTGCTGCCTACAATTATTTATTAAAGGTTTATTTTGCTGCCACCAATTTATTGTTTCAGAGGCCACCTCCTTCAATGAAATGTTTAAAAAGACACACAAAACTTCAGTTGGAATAAAATAAAATAAATATTGTTTATTTTGAGCAGTCAGTACACGTAATAGTTTCAAATAACTTGTCAGGCGTTACTTCTTACAGAGGATGATACTTTTATCTTGAGTTTCTTAAAACAGAGTTCCACACACAGGAATCCAAACAGGATCTTTTAAACCTTTTGAATCTCCCTTCCTCCCACAGCACTCTAATCACTATAGAGGCCCATTATCCTCAAAGAGGTATCTTTCATATATCAAACAGTTTCCAAATCTCTTCCTTCTGACCTTCCTTCCTTCCTTCCCCCTTCAAAACTCCTAACCCTTCTTCTTCCACACCAAACTCCTAACTGAACTAAAATGGCTGCCTCATCTTCTTCTCTTTTCCCTGGCTCCACCCATCTCCAGTTGCTAAGCCTTTCCCTCCAATTCCACCAGTCAATCAGACTGAACTGCTGGCTAAGAGACTGCCTTATCACTCCCCCCCCCCCCCCCCAAGCTCTACTTAGCTTTTGCAAGCTGGGCCTGTTTTCTGACTTTACACCAACCCTTTAAGGCCAATCTGTTATACACACCCTCAGCCAATCAGCAGCTCAGAGGGGTAGAAGATGTTGCAATCCAGAGCAGGGAACGAGGCCCTAAGATAACTATCCACTACACTTGGCTGTGAAAAACAATCCTTTTTTATTGAAGAAAAATGGTTACAAAATAAAGGAAAAATGCAAGTCAAAAGCCACAGCAAAATCAGCAAACATGAATTTAAATGGACAAAGCAAAACCAAAAGCCTCACTGGGAAATACTGGAATCTGTTAGCAATCCACTAACCGTACTTGATATCCTAGAAATCTTCCCAAACTATGGCCAGGGAACCGGGAGAACTGCCAAGGTCTTCATCAATTCTGAAACGATGCTTGAACTGAGACAATCAGCTCGGCGTATTGCAATTAAAACTCAAGAATTGGTTCCGTGAACCGCCCTTCTGTTTTGAAGCCAATGTTTTTAATTCTTGAATTCGGGTGGATCGACGCAAACTGAGTGATTTACTTCTGTCTTCCCAAATTTGGCCCCTTCTGTTGTCATTACAGTTAACAGGTGCAGAAGGGAGGGAACGATCAAGGTCTCCCTCTGAAACATTCTCATGAACACTGGTACTTTCATTTTCCAAATCTACAGAAGTTCCTTCCTCACTAATTTCAGGAACATTGGCATTTTCCAAACCTACAGCAGTTTCTTCCTCACTAATTTCAGGAGCATTGGCATCAAAAGGTACATTTCCACTAGCATCAGTAAATATACTTTCATTAGCATCAGGAGGAACAAACAGAGAATCAGGTTCAAGTTCAAACTCAAGCTGAACCCCAACAGAAGAGCACCCAACAGCCTTTGCATGCTCTTGTTCACTAGGAGCAAAAACATTGTTTTATGCTATGTTTTAGCCTATGTTTGACTAGGCTTGTCCCCATGTTAGCTGCCCCCAGTCCCTTTGGGAAGATGGTGGCGGGATACAAAAATAAAGTTGTTATTATTATTATTATTATTATTATTATTATTATTATTATTATTGTGCAAGAGTTACAAGTTATGTCTTTAGCCACCACCAAAGTCCTGTCTCTAATGCTTTTCCAGCAACACCAAGTGTGGGGCCTAGTTGATAGGCTAGTGGTGCTGACTGATAGAAATGTGTTCTGGTTTGAGGTATATATGCACCTGCACACAAAACTCAGGAAATATCCTTTTTAGGTCAAAAACTCCACCCAGTTGGCAGCTTGGCGCTGAAATTATGGCTAAAGATGGGTGAATTTGAAAGGCATCCTATACTGGAAACAGGGGTGAGTTGGGTAGAGAAGCATAATATAAATGGAGAATTCTGAGAGATTAATAACAGTACTTGTCCAGACTACAACTCCCAGAATCCCCAAGTCAACCCTTCCATGCTTGCTGTGTGGGTTCTAGAAGGCATACTCCATACAAGTAACATTTCCCAAAGTTATTGGAGTTTGTGGGAAAGATTAATGGACACTGTTTAAAGGAGCAGGACAAAAATGGAAAGGTTTCTGAACTTTTAACTATATTAGAGTCCTTCCAAAGGGTGCCTTCATACCCTAAAACTGGAGAGTGTGACTAGTAAGCTTCCCTTTGCTTTCCTACTGGGATCCGTCACCCCTCGTTCCCCCGCTTCTGCTGTTTCCCCCACTACCGTCACCCTTGGAAAAGGCCCAGCTTCGTCAACTGGCCCCAGGGATGCTGCTATCTCAGCAGCTCAGACACTGCCTGGGCTCCGCATCCAGCTGCCTCCGGGAACATCTGTGTCGGGTTCACATTGGTGAATTATTTAAAGCTTTCTCTGGTGCGGCGTAAAGATAATGAAGCCGGAAATGAAAGAATCGATAGCAAGAGCTGAGGCAGGGATGGGGACCGCTTCCCCAGTGGTTCTTGGCACAGATGGAGGCAGATTTGGGGGAGGGAAAGGGTGACTGGACTGGCACCGCACCCTGTTTGGAGAAAGCGAGATTCTCTCCAGTGCCAGTCTCTGCCTCTTCCCTTGTACACAAACATGGTCTCTTGAGCAGAACATCTCCTTGTATTCTTCTTCCAAACCACTACCAGCACACTGATAAAACAGTCGAAAGTGGAAGAGGGGCAGTTTGAAAGCACCCTCACTGCCTTCTGTCAGTTGGTCTATCTGTCTGCCTCTTTAAATAACCTCTTAACATCTTGTCCTCCTGAGGTGAACTTGGGGAGGAGTGGGGAGGAAATACTCTGTCGGTTTTATGTCGTTCATATTGAATCAGGGAAAAGCTGCCTGTGGAAGGTAGATTTTGCCTAGTACCTATGACAACTTCAACTCCTTTTCCTTTCCACTCACTGAAACAATTACTGTAGCTAGGGGTGTTTTTTTTAAGTTTCAGTGTGAAGGATGAATAATTATAAATACTAATGTATCTATGCTACTTTTTTAAACAAGTTGCTTGGGAAACTGGATTGGATGGAATGGGGAAGGATATCATAAATGACCAAGAAAAACTGAGAGCTGAGTCAGTGTGAATCTTATTATGTGCCATATGGGTATATGAGCCCTGAAACTGGAATTTCACCAAAGCTGAAGGGTTCACTAAATGGAATCCTATTGCTTTTTTGTGCATGTGTAACTTCTCTTATGGAACCTTTTTATCTAATATGAAACATTCACGTTCAGTTTAGAGTCATAGCAACAGAGCTGCACATGCAGATGTGCATTATTGGTCAATGTATATACATCTGCCCCTGTTGCAACATTGAAAATACTGTCCAATTGCCCATTCAGTTGTTTAAAGCTGCTATTCAGTACAAGGGTGACATAGTACAATTGATGCATAACTCCTCTGGTGCAGACTTATGCTATACAATCTATATAAATAAAATATAAATGGTTATTTATTCAAAATCTAAAATCTCCCAAAATATTTCACTGATTGCTTTGAAATTTTGACACAACGTAGCACTCGAGTAGGTGCATGTTTTTATGTTTTTATATACCTACTATTATATAGATATCACACCTGTGACAGGTAAAAATATGCTTTTCAGGAAAAAAGTGCCATCTCCTGAACATCAGAGCACCACATGCTGTACTACATATTTAAGTATTTTGTTTTAATGTTTCCGAATGCAATGTTAGATTGAATTTTCATACATTTCAATGTAGTTTCATTTTGATTTAATTGTTTTGTGGGACATTGTGTTGGAATTAAGATGTGTCGTTTACTATAGCATTCCTTTCGTGAGTATAGTTTATTGCTGTCCTTCTTTGTTTTGGCGCTGCTCACTCTGTCCTGAAGGGGGTGGGATTGCATGGGGGTGGCAGGGGTGGCCCTCAAGGCCGTGCTTCACCTCCCTCCCCCCCCAATGCTGCTTCTCTGCCTCAGTCTGAAGTTGTGCCCAAGAGAGAGTGTGCCTCAGCCACTCACCTACTCGGTTGGGCCTCTTTGGCCAGGTAAGGCAGGCCTCACCTCTTGGCCTCTGTGTATTTATTTTGCTGTGTGGGCATGTGTATCACACCCCCTCTGTTGGGTTTCCCTAACTTCAAAGCACCTCCCCTTAAAGAAGCCCTTGCTGTCAATCATTGCCTCATCTGAGGGGGGCGGACCTTCCTCCCTCCTCTAATTCCACCCCCACCCTCAGGAATGCTGCTGTATGTTCATTATTTTCTTCATTGGGGCTCCTTTGGGTGCCCTGTGTCTTTCTTTAGACCCCTTCCACAGAGCTGTTTACGATCCACATTGAACTGGTTTACATGGCAGTCTAGACTCAGATAACCCAGTTCAAAGCAGACATTGTGGATGATCTCCTTGATGTTTTGGGTTATATGTCTATTAGGAAGGACCCCAAGTCTACAACAACATATAATCCACTACAAAGCAAACATTGTGGATTATCTTCCTTGATTTTCTGGGTTGGAGATGTTCTAATTCCTTCCATTCCTATGATTCCAATGATATGCCCTTTCAATTTCAGAGACTGCAATTCCCTATTTGGTTGGCATTTGCAATCACCATCAACAAAGTTCAAGGCCAGTCTTTAGAATTGTGTGGTTCAGATCTAGACACGGATTGCTTCTCATATGGACAATTATATGTTGCGTGTTCTACAGTCCACAAACCACACAATCTCTATCTCTGCACAGAAAATGGAACAACAAAAATATTGTATACCCACAAGCATTGTGTAATTAAATATATTAGTAACCTGCTCTTTCTCTTTTCTTCCCTTTCCATTTCACCAGACTAGGCCACAGCAATGCGTGGCTGGGGATAGCTAGTTTAGATATAGAATCTCAGCTAATGAGGCTGCTATGTAAATATTATGACCACCCCAAAATTCCTTTTGACATATTCTAGATATCCTCATGCTTTCCTGCCAGGCATAGTTTGTAATGTTTACACACTCAGTGGGTTTCCATGGCTTACCAGGGATTCAAACCCTGGTCTCCCAGTGTCCTAGTCCAACACTCAAACCATTACATCGCATTGCCTGAGTTAATTATGGCAACACTATTCAAATAAAAATACCAAGTCTAACAAACAAGTAAACTGTACCTTTCAAGGTGGCTCTCATGCCCTGGAAATCAGCCTTGAGGACTGAGAATTGGCAGCCCCCCAAGTGAGTGTGTATGTATATCTCCAAAAGGGGAAGAGGTGTTTGAATACAAATAATATAAGAGCCCTGCTGAAGAGGTCTCAAGTCTGCTCCCCTTCTCGGCCAGAGGGATAGGGAGTGGAAGAAACAGATGTCAAAGCCATAAACCCATCTTTACAACCAATTGTCAACACTTTTCATAACAAAGAATTCTAAACAGAAGCGACCTTCACATGTCAGGCACAGCATGAATGTGTACCCCTGTTGACACTCCAGATGTCACAATGGTAACTATGCCAGTAAATCCAAATAATCTCCCAGAAATTGTTCAAATGAATTCAGAAATGAAGGAGGTTGTGCAACAGAACAGCTTATCAACCTGGAGTGAACTGTTCTCCGAATGTAGTTGTTTTCAAAGAAGTAGTCAGGTATTTCCCTTGCAGCATGAAAAACAAGTAAGGGATTCCACAACTGTGATTTATGTAAAAAGGAAGGGTTCCCACAACTATGGTTTATATCTTGAGACCAGGGACGGATCTAGACAGCCCCTTTATTGTGGTAACTCCTGTAATAAAGAAGGAGCTGTCCAAATGACATCTGGACAATCTGGAATTAATTTGCCACAAACCAGAAAATCCTGGTTTGTAGCGAATTAATTAGATAGTGGGCTTATTCCACCTTCTTGGAAGATATGGGATAAACCCACTACTTCAGATGTCTGAACTACGGTCCAAACACCGTTCCCACAGTTTTTTGAACTAAATTAGTCCAGAAAACTGTGGGAATACCCACCCCTCCCCCACATCCCCCAAACCTCTTTGAAAAGTAAAGAAAATTTACCCGGCCTCCAGTAGACTGCAGCCAAAGCTCTCCTGACACATAGAAATGATGCGCCGGGAGAGCAGGGGAGAGCTCCGGCTACAGTCTACTGGAGGACAGGTAAGTTTTCTTTACTTTTCAAAGGGGTTTGGGGGCTTTGGAGGAGGGAGATTGAGCTTCCAGATGTTCTCGTGGGCCAGTCCTGTGAGAGCATCTGGACACCCACTCCAGAAAGTGCACACTTTGTGGGGTAGGTGTGGACAGCCCCCCATGAACATCCACATTTTTAAAACGCGAATGGTCCTGTGATAACAGCCTGTCTGGAAGTGCCCTGGGCTATCACTCTGCATGTGAAGTGGGTTTATAGCCACAAAGGCTCTTGCTAAAATAAGAACTACTTAATTTTAAAGGTACTGTACTGTTATATTCCTTCTCTTTATGCTCTTTTCCTCCTTTTCCCCCTCCTAATTTGTCTCCTCTGCCTTAAAAAGTGGTAAAGGTATCAATTATGTTATCCGCTGGAAAGGATATCCTTTGACTTGCATTTGTCATATGCATTAATCTGTCTACTACCTTTTAAGTTGTGTCCATTTTGAGGATCCCCAGTTCTACCTTCAAGTTTCTTATAATTTCTCCAAGGATGGGTTTAAAAATATTTTCAAAGGCGTTTTGTTATACAATCACAGTAGAACTAACCATGGGTGCACATGTAATCCTTTTGATGAACAGGAGGAGGTCTCTGTGAGTATGTCACCATGCCTGGGACAGCCAGAAACCAGCCAGA
Organism: Anolis sagrei; assembly: GCF_037176765.1. Classification (NCBI taxonomy): domain Eukaryota; kingdom Metazoa; phylum Chordata; class Lepidosauria; order Squamata; family Anolidae; genus Anolis; species Anolis sagrei. The sequence goes on from NC_090021.1 coordinate 230,935,522, forward strand.
ATCCAGGCCTGGGAAGTGTCCAGTATGCAGCTGGAATCATATATTTGCCACGGAATTTGATGTGAATTTCATAGTTTCCCTGTTCACCCTCCAATTTCTCAATTCTTATTCTATACATTCTGAACAATACTATACAAACTACACCTTGAAATGCTACTCAGAAATAGCAAGGACAATAAGTTGAAGCTTTTAGGTCACTAACAGCTACCTGCAGTTTTGAGATACTTGCTGGTCATGCTGGTTGAGGAGTTCTGAGAACTGTAGTCTATTGAGTAACATTTCCAGGCTTCAACAACGTCTCGTGTATCTATGCATTATAATTCACCTTTCCAAAGAGATAGTAAATAATGGCATTTCTTCTGGAGAGTTAACAGCCTTCCCTTCTGTCTGGTGATGAGGTTTGCATCATTCCATGTAATCATCCTTAACTTTGTTTTATTTCCTCCAAATCAGAGGTCTCCTTCCAGAGAAAAATGCTCTTGGAAGCTGTTGCTTCTCTCAGCTGGTTCAGCTTAATTCCCTCTGAGCCTCTTTGCAATGTCCAGACTCAAATGGCTTTCTTTGCCTTTGCTTTCCATGTGTAGGCAGCCTTGAGTGGCAGAGCGGAAAGTTCAGCTGGTAAGGGAGAAAGATACAGTGCAGTAGAGGGGAATTCAGGGGGAATTTCATGCAAAAGTGAACATGTGACATCTATCTGATGGTATGAAAGGCCCAATGAGCTTAATGAAACTCAGCAGCAAGTCCAATGTTATTTAGAGTGGTGGTCTGCAGACTGGTGGTAGTCTGTGAGCCATTGGCTGCCAGCATGTAGCATGTTTACAGGAAAATCTGCAAATACAGTAATAATATGGCACAGCTTCTGCCACAGTATTACACTATTTTCCTGTAAACAACCTACAGGCTGGAAGCCAATGACTCGATGGGAAAAATATTGCCTGTAGGCCACATCACTAATGTCGTCCATATATGAAGCCATCCTAAACTAATTGGCTGCAACACCATTTGTGGTAGTAGCGCAAAGCTAGATATGTTAATGTCTAACCCTATACACATAAAGGAGAGATTCAATGACAATGCATCAATATTTATTTATTTATTTATTATTTTCAACATTTCTACCCCGTCCTTCTCAACCCCTGAAGGGAGACTCAGAGTGGCTTACAATGGCAGCAATTCGATGCCGACAAGATACAAAACACATTACAGCAACATTATACAAGAGAAAAAGCATTAAATTAAAATACATTAAAATACATTGGATTAAAATACGTTAAAACATTATTATTCCTCATATAGCCAAGTCCAAGTCTGATTTAGTGACTGATAACTCAGTCCAAAGCCTGTCATTGTCAAAGTTCAAGCATTGTGAATACTGCCAAACCTACTGTCCGAAGGTCTGGTCCCAAAACAATGTTTTGAGCTTCTTTCTAAAAGAGAGTAGGGATGAAGCCAACCTAATTTACTAGGGAGAGCATTCCACAGATGGGGGTTGCCACCAAGAAGGCCTTGTCTCTCTTCCCATCCCTCCCAACGTGCTTGCAAAGAGGGTGGAACCAGAGCAGGGCCTCCCTGGATGATCTTAAATTATGGGGTAAGATGTAGAGGGAGATAGGTTCGGACAGGTAAGCTGGGCCAGAACCATTTGGCCTTTATAGGCCAAGACCAGCACTTTGAATTGTGCTCGGAAGTGGACTGGCAACAACATATTAAGAATATAAACAGTTAGACAACTTATGCACTTATGTGAGTTGATGCTTCCTGGAAAGGCGATCCTTCTCACAACTGATATATCGTTCAACTTTACACTGGCCATACTGACTGAGGGTTATTGAGTGTTGTAGTCGAAACAAATAACTGATCCAAATGGCTTTGGGCAGCTTTAAAAAGGACATTAGATACATTCACAATACTTCCAGGACAAGAGATAGCCCAGTTCTGAATACAAGTAAGTGGGAGAAGCATAGCAATTGTGTGTGAGAGAGAAAGAGCTTGAAGAAATCCTGTAGATTTTGGATTGGCTACTGTATGTACCAAATGCTGGACTTGATTGGCCTATGGCCTTATCCAGCAGGGCTGTTCCCATGTTCTGCCCTGCTTTGGATGTGTTTGCTGAGACTTGTAAAAAAATAAAAATAAAGGATGAATCCCACAGAGTTTGTGCTGGATGTCTAGCATTCTTTGTGGCAGTCTGACTTCTGACTATATGTGAATGTTCTCCCTCCTTCTGAGCTGGGTTGGGGAGCAACAAACAAGGAACAGGTGGAGTGTGTGATTTGGAAAGCATGGAAACTCCGCCTCTTAGTGCTGGTCGCAGTTCCATCTGGCAAAAACCTCATAAATATTGTAATTTAATTATCACTACGAAGCTAACCTGGGATGCAACAACTGAGAGGAGGGGATGAGGCAAGCCTTTGGTCCTCTCAAAAATAAAATGGGAGAAAGAGGCGGGGTGGGGGGAGGATAGGACTCTGCAATACCAAAGTGTCACAACCTTCTCTGTGTATGTGGGCTCCTGCATTTAAAAAGATACTATGCCTTTCCTTATGAACAATAGTACTAGCAATATACCCTCAGCATGTGTATGAGAAAAAACAGTGTCTGAAAGGATACCTTTTTGGCATGGTGATTCTCAAATTCCCCCCATCAACCAGCATGACCACTGGCCATACTGTCTGGAGAAGTCTGAAAGTTGTAGTCCAAAAGAAAAAAAAGAGAGAGTATTTCTAGGTTCTCTGGTTTTTTAAATAGTGAATGCTGATCACAGCATCCAGGCTCTCATGTTCTTCTGCTTCCAAAAGACAAGACACTCCTTTCAGCTTGCAATGTTCAATTTATTGATTACCCAGAACTTGCGGTAAAACTAAAAATCTAACTCTATTGACAAAATGTTTTGGATTCAAAGTAGAAACAAGAGTGCTAGTAGGAAATAAAGATTGGGCTACACAGACAGTTGTGCTGTGAAAAGGAATTAATTGCAAATGTACTCTTCAGCTGACACTTCTCCCTTTTTAGCTAACCAGGCTGGCAGCTTTCCTTTCTCCGGTATCATATGTTTCCGGACCAGCGACAGCAGGCATTTCCCAGCCATGCCTGGGTTTTTCCTCCCTCAACATTGACAAGCAGCTTTGGAGGTTTCAATCAAAATGGAGTAGCAGAGGAATTGAGGATACTTAACCCTTTCCCCTCTTGCTGTTCTGTTTACAACTGCCCTCTCCCCAAGCACTTGCTTTCCATGTGAAGAAAAATAATCTGTAGACATCATGTTTTCATCTCCCATGTCAGTGTTTGGAGTTTACTCTTTGGACAGACCAATACAAAAAAGCTTAAGTCCACTTCAGTCCATCCCATCCCTTTGTCCACTAGGGGTGTAGGCTGTGTATATGTGTCCGTGGAAGTGCTCAATGCCTTGGTATGCTAAGGTGGCAGCCATAATACGATTCACTGTCAAGTGTAGGCAAAATGCCAAAGTCAAAGAAGATGGCTAGAAAGCTGAGACACAAATGTATGTTCTCTGGCACAAGGCAGGGAGATTCCTATTGGTCACTTGCCTTCTGTTTATATCTTTTTAGATGCTGAAGATCAACCACATTGGGATGGGATGAAGGCAGCACTATCCCATTAGCACACATATTTAACCTAGGCAAATTTGAACAAGAACAGAGAAAACTTCTTTTCTCCCATGAGCACCAAAGCCTCTTGGGCTGTCAATCTTAGTCAACATTAGTTACATCTTTATCCCAGAATGGGGTACCGAGACCTAATTCTCCCTTTCCCTTTTTACTGAATTGACTGACTGATAGACTGATGGATTGTCAGCATTTCTAAATCACTTTTCAGCTAAAGAACTTTTAAAATAGCTAATGTCTGTAATACTATTACACATCAGTTGGAAAATTCCGTAATTCTTTTCCTCCTCCTCCCCCCTTGCTATGAAAATATTTGGTTTTTTAGATAGGATGTGCTATGCTATCCTGCACTCAAAACTCTTGGGTTTTTTTTTTAATCTAAAGTCTCCCATTTGCTCTTCCTATTCTCTAAAATGCATGGTTATAAACATGTTTTTGAGTATCCACATAACTAGACCATGGACCTCTTCATATGGGTGGCTAGAATCACCATCCATTGTGGTGAATCCGACTGTGCCTGGTGGTGGAACCCATCACCCCATGCTTCGCATCACCTAACTCGACAGTTGCCATATCCCATTGGGGGAAGTGCTGGACAACCAGCTTCCCCCTTTGTCTCAAAGGCAACACGGGAAGCACCCATGTTGGTGCCACAGCGGCATGCACTGGATCTTCTATAGTTTTACAACAAAGCAGGCATGTAGCCGGGGGGGGGGGGGGGCTTGAGGGACTTCAGCACCCCCCCCCCCCAATTCTCAGAGTAGTCCACGAGAAGGCCTTACTGGAAAATTATTTAAACTGTTATGTTTATTCATATCATGATCTGATAACCAAGCTCAATATATACCATATGCATGGGGGTATTGGAATAATGATACAAAAGGCTTGCTAGGGTAGATCCTCACCCCCCCCCCCCGAATCAAACTCAGCCCCCCCCCCCCATCAAAATCCTGGCTACGGGCCTGCAACAAAGCATCACTGAAATTAGTTCAACTTCATGTGATGGGAGTCAGTAGGTTCCATCATAAAATTATAGAGGATCTAGTGCATGCCACTGAAATTAAGCCTGTCTGGTGAGGTCGCATGTGACCCAGGAGAGTTCCTAGTCATATAAAGACTCCTTCACTCTCTGAGTCTCTTGTGTCGTGATGTGTAACACTGTAACATATCCTTTTGCAATTTTAAAAAACCTACTGCTGAAAGCTGCATAAATAGTTTTTTAAAACTCTAGAGCGCAGTGTTTTGCAACAGATGAAATGATGTAAAAATAAGATCACATCAAGCAGCAAAGAAAACAACAAATAAAACGGCAGCAGGCACAAAATAAAAACAAATCACTTTAAAGAAAAGCTTGAGAAAATAAAAATGGTTTCTTGTGATGGTTGAAAACTAACAGCGAACATACCAGATGAGCCTTTCACTCAGGGCTTATATAAATAGTGCAATAGATAAACAAACAAATAAACCTTCTAGGATGAAGTTACTTTTCAGGATTACAACTTCCAAACATGGTCACTGGCCATTTTGGCTCAAAGGGTCGTGCAACTATAGGCCAAAAAAAGTAACTCTTTCATGTTCTGCCTCTTTCGGGTTACTGCTGTGTCAGGAAGGAAGGAAGGAAGGAAGGAAGGAAGGAAGGAAGGAAGGAAGGAAGGAAGAGGGAGGGAGGGAGGAGAGAAAACATTCTTCCCTGGACTGCTTTGCCAAGGAGAGGGTGGTCTTTTAGACAATCAAGTCCAAAGCTACAGGGGTTCTTAAGCTTTAAAAGCCAAAATTAGTTTCCGAGGAAATACTTTCTTCTGTGCTTTTTTCTAGGGAAGGCATAGAAACCTGCTGGGAAAGGGCAAATTGTAAAAAGACATGTGTGGTCAAGGAAGGAATTAAACAAGGAAAGTGTATAACAGAGTCTGTGAGTTAAACTGGGAAGGATATATGGGTATGGAAAGAGTCCAGAACCTGGAGTTCCTAGGAGGAACATTGATTGGAGGAGATAACCTGATTTTGAATGACCAGGAGACTCTTGTGACTCCCATGACTTACCTGATCTGTGATTCTTCTGATGCCAACCACTGCATGATAACTTGCAATTTTTTGACACACAGATAATTCCATCGTCTGAATGCTGCTTGCTACCTTGAAAGTTAATATAAAGTAAGCCATCTGTTTTGAGTACCAATGAATCTCAAAATATTTCTGGCAAACTGGCCAGATTTCAAAATGTCACAGTCAAGAGTCTGTAAACATTACTTTTTTGGACTTCCAATCCCAGGATCCCACAAATAATTCTGGCAGTTGCAATAAGTCCATCCTTCCACCAGTGGGTAACTGGGGAAGCATATAGCTGCTCAGAGGATCAAGGACAGCCAGTTCTGTTATTCAGAAGATGGAGTCTAATAATGAACTCTACTAATATGAACCAAGTCTACTAAGATGAGTGTGAAAGGGGGAAATATGGATCTGGGGAACCCCAGTTCCATGTTACCAAGTAATGGGCAAAAGAACTCACAAGTTATTTATATTGCCACTAATATTTATTCTTCTCCATGGATGAATGTGTTGCCATGTTAGAACATAACCTCCATTTTAAGCCAGGAAAAAAACAAACCACCTATCTGACAGAGTCAATGAGCTATCAGTCTCCTAATATGTTTTTCTTCCTTGAATATCAGGAGAAATCAACATTCTTTTGTTTTCTATTAGGTGGGAAACACCTTTTCAGACAGAGCAAATGTTTTGATTAATGAGTCCTTGAATTCCTTCCCTTTATCCTGTTCCTCCTGGGAAATCAATTAAAATGGTAATTTCCTTTGTCATAAAGGGAAGTGCAGTCAGCTCAGCCCCATGGTTCCTGAAGTCATCATGACAGTGAGTCCTACTATTGGTCCTACGTCCTGGAGGTAAGGTCCTCTTTTTTGCTTCTCAGACCCATGGATGCTTCTACCAATAAGACAGCACTCAGTGCTAACAAGCCTCATTCTCCCTTTCCCTGTTACTTTTTGACCCACTGGTATTTATCTCCCACCCCATAAAACAGAGTAAGAAGTTGGGGTATGCTGCCCAAGCTTTGGCTGATACTGGACTTGATCAAAAGGACTGTGAAATTCCTAGGCATCGACAATTAATCTTTTGCTGAAAAGCTTTCATTTCCAAACTGTCCGTCCTTTATAATAGCCTGATTCGCTTTGAGTGAATGTACGTTTCTGATTAGAAAAGATACTCATTCTGCCTGGGTGATTTATAATGTGCTCATGCCCAAACCCCCATGGAGCCTGACCATTTAGCCTTCAGCAATATTAAAATGGGAGTGGTAGGAGCCTGGAAAAGACCTTGCTGTTATGCTGGGAAGGGGGAGGAAACTGCTGGCTGATTCTTAGTCTTACAGCCAAGACCAGCAAGGTGCTCTGGTATACCATCTTGGGTCACTTTTTTTTCTGGAAGTACCATCAGGAGCCAGAACTTGAGGGGACAAAGCTGATGATGGACAGAGGGAGGTTCTTTGTACTGAGCCAGACTACTACTTCCCCTGGTAGTCCACACTACCTATGCTGGTCTCAGGCACTTTTTTGAAATCAGATCTGTAACCAGAAAGAAAAAGCAGACAAGATGTCAATAGATGCCCCATTCAAAAATGTTCCCACATGCGAGAATAGTGGGATATGAATTAAATAAAAAAAATAATGTTTTGAGGAAAATATAAGTAGATATGGAAATCCCAAATATTATTGGGATTATAGTGCTAATAGAGAGAGAATTTAGTGTACTTTCGTTTAAAATATATGGAATGCTCTTTAAAAAATGGTTGTCCCCTAATTTTTCATTGTAGTGCGATATTATCTGTACCCAGGATAAGAGGTGACAAATCAGGACAGATTATGTATGATTCCCAATTGGCAAAGGAATCAGTCAAGGCTGTATTTTATCACCCTATCCATTTAATTTGTATGCTGAAAATATAGCAATACAGGATTAGACTTGGAAGCAGGAAACAACAAAATTGGGGGAAGGAATATCATCAGTTTAAGATATGCAGATGACACCGTACTAAGAATGTCAAGCAAGAAAGTGCAAAGAAAGGTCTACAGTTGTACATTAAGAAAACAAAAATAATGACTACTGTACCATTTACATAACTTTAAACAGATTATGATTATGGCATTGAAATAGTTTAAGATTTTCCATACCTTGAGTCAGCCATTAATCAGAATGGAAACTACATTCAAGAAAACAGAAGACTAGAACCTGGAAGGGTAGTTAATACTATGAAGGAACTGGAGTGTCCTGAAGTGTGAAGAAATATCATTGAATACTAAAGTTAGGATTGGACATGTCATTATATTTCCAATTTTATGTATGGCAGTGAAAGCTGGACAGTGAAGACAGCTGAAAGAAAATCAATTCATTTGAAGTGTGGTGCTGGAGAAAACTTCTATGGATAGCATGGACTGCTAAAAAGAAGACAAATCAATGGGTCCTAGACCAAATCAAGGCTGAACTTTCCCTGGAAGCCAAGTTGACTAAACTGAGATTGCCACATTTTGGTCATGTCATGAGAAGACATGATTCAGTAGAAAAGACAATAGTGCTTGATGAGGTAGAAAGAAGGCTGTAGGAAAGGGGGAGGACTGCATTACAAATGCATAGACCAAGGAAACCATAGAAAATCTGGGCAGGAGTCTATAAAATCTGGGCAGGAGTGTTGATGACAGGATGGGGTCTCTAATCCATGGGGCTGTCATAAACCAAAGTTCACCTGATGGCAGTAAACACAGCTATCACTTGCATAGCTTTTCCAATCTAAATTTACTCTTCAATATTGCTATTTGCCTGTAGGGGTAAACATGTAGGGTATAGCTTAGCTATTGTACCCTGAATATTTTCTTAACTGGGAGAAATACTCAGTTTGTAGAAATTTTGACTGGAAAAGAAGCAGTCAAAGAGAGAAAGCTGATACAGAGAGAAAGAGGGCAAACCCTAATCAGATTTGGTGGCCTTACAGCTGCTTTTAACTCCTAGAAAATTAGAGATTCAATTATAGATCTCCCAATGTCGCATCTAGTTTGGGCCTAAGATCCTATTAACCGGTGATGCCGGGAATTGAACCAGAGACTGTTTTCATGCAAGGTATGTGGCCTACCACTGAACTCCTTAAAAACTGGGGTTCAAACCTGTGCAGACACACACTAGTTCTTAAATATACTCCTGAACTGCATTCCTGTTTTGGCATCTAAGGGTAGCTGTGAGTATCTGAAGGGCAGAAACACAGATGAATTGGCAAGGGAAGGATGTAGTTGTGGAAATGGGTTTATCTGAAATGGAGACAAGGTGTGGATCCAGGAATATAAGCACAGAGGTATTTTCTAAGTGTGCAACCAGGTGCCCCCTCACTAAATGGATTTTAATGCTGCATTGCAAAAAATACGTGGACTGCATGAACAAAGAGCTTGGATTAGCTTTTAGGTAGCATAAAGTCTCTGTTTAGTTGTAAATCAACATTTTTTAATGTTTATATCAACCAATTAGTATGCATGTTTGTTTAGGAAATAGCTGGAGTACAAATGGGAAACCTGATTTAAATCAATGATTTAATTCCATCTCTTCTCTTGGTGATTTAAATTACCGATTTAAATTGCTTTGATTTAAATCAGTGCAGAGCAATAACACTGGGCCAGGACAGCAGGCTAGTCTGGAGCTATGGGGACACAGAGATGAGGGGAAGGCCGGCAGCAGAAGTCGAACACTGGGATCTTGTTTTCAAGCGCATGCTTATTTGACAAAATTAAGTGGAACGTGTTTCAAAGGTTTCCAGAAGTGGGGATGACAGATGGAATGAGTATGCAAGGACTTCATCTGTGTCCCACTACACACACACATGGAGCTTCCTGGAGAATGCTAACCAGTTAGCGTAGATTATGAACCTCCTTTACCCCATATCAAGAGAAAAGTGGGATAACTTACAAACAAGAATCAAGATGGGTGTCCTGGATATTGCTTATGCCACCATGTCATGGGATGATTTGACAGTGGCATATCTCCTTCTTTTCCTTCATGTTTATGAAGGTGGAATTCTGGGATCAAGGAGAGTTTCACTACTGTGAAACCACACACACACACCAGTCTAGATAAGCTGGTAGGGTTCTGTGGGAAATAACCCATGCAGTTAGGTGCCTCTAAATTCAGGCCCTCTCTGTGGTATCACTCATAGAAAAGTAGTTCCTATAATGATGCAATGTAGTCATGTAAAGGGTGCTCAACAGTCCTTGAAATCTGGATCCTTCATGATCTAATACTGGTAAAGCACCAGGAACATGTTGTGATATAGTCTCCCTTACCGGTTCCTTCCTACTCCTGTAGTTTGTGGGCACCTCACCCTTTATTTGAGGACTGAAGATGATTTTGAGCAAGTACAGAAAATGCATCCACAGAATTCTCCAGTTTCTTGTCCATCAAGACAAGCGTCAAGTTTGTTTTCATTTGATGAATATTTAGGGCAATTTGGGACTCTTAAAAGCTAGACTTGAGAGCCATGGACCCAGCAAACACAATGGTTCAAGTTATCTATGCATATGCATATGTGACTAAATTTCCCTTTGAGAAGGAGCTGCCCTGCCTATCGATGAGACAGGTCTCTTCACCAAGTCCTCTCTTCACTTCACTCCTCCCTACAGAGTCTTTCCTGCTGCCTCTTCCCCCAGGCCTTGGTGCCCCCTTGGCCTCTTCTCACTCGCTCCCCCCTTCCCCAATTCTGCCCGTGTTTCTTTAGAATAACATTCCTGCTAAAGACTTTAATCAGATTAGTAGCAGTGTCTGCAGTGCTGTTAAATCAATGTTCCCCAACACGGCTCGGCGGCTGGAAATCAATTACTGTTTAAGCCGTGCCTTGGTCCCTGGCCTGCGATCAATACGCCAGATGTATTACTCTCTCCGAGTCTTTCCGACTAAAAACCTTTCATTTGTGTAACAGGAGCTTAAGAGGGAAGACCGCCCCAGTGCTCCTTCCAAGTGCCGGCCCCCACTGTTTCGTACCTCCTGGTGTCAGGAGAAGGTAGGGGCTTGGGGGATGGCCGTGGGAGGAATCACTTGGGAACTTCATGAAGGAAGAGAACCACATCTCTAGGTAACATGCCTGGATTTTGCTCTTACCAGGCCTCTATGTCTTGCTCCCTACCACAACAGAGTTCAGAACCTTCCAGTTTCTAATACAGGGATGTGCAATGTCTGTGTTACTCCCTCTAGATTTGGACTGATAGTCACCCAGCCTCCTAAATGTTGGTCTGCAGCAACTCTTGCTACCTCTCACTATAAGCTATGCTGGAATTTTCAGTCCAATATTTGAAGAACTATGTGATTTGAAGTTATGCTATAGATTATTATGTATGGCAGTTCTCATCATTCGTTACTATTAATCATGCTGGCAAGGACTACTGGGACCTGCAATCCAACAATATCTGGAGGGCCACATGATTTCAATGTATGCTTTAGAATTTTTTGCATAGCAGCTCCCAATTATCCCTTACCAGTGGCTTTGTTGGCTAGGATAGTGGGGTGGTCCTGCAAGCTCTTTAAAAGGCAAGCTGTCCAGCAACATCTGGAGGAAAACATTTCATTCAGCCATGGTGATTCTCATTTTTACCTCCTGACATTACTGTACTGGTAGTCCTCCCCCCATCCCCCCCCCCCCCGCTTCACATTTCCAGATCTCCTTCACCCCCTACTCCAGTGAGCCTCAGGTTATTCTCCCATCCTGAGTGATCCTTCCCTACCCAGTGCCTTCCAGATGTGTTGGATTTCAGCTTCTATGCTCCACAGTCATAGCCATCAACATCTGAAAGGTGCCAGATTGGGAGAGGCTGAGCTGGTGCCAGCCTTTCAGGCTTTGATCTCTTCCTCTCACTGTGTCCTTGCTTCCCGAGGGCCTGTGGTCTCTGATCCAAGTATGTAGAATAAGCTGAATTAGTCACGATAAGGATCTTTAATTAGCCGTGAATATTAATGGCTTGCTCTGTAATTAATCAGGCTCCCTGGGTCAGGGCTGGGAGGCTTCCTCGCATACAGAAGGACAAGATCATGAGCTCCTACAGCAGAGGCCAAAGCTGGGGTTGTATGTTGCTTTGACTGTAATAACTGGTAGCCTCTCTCTTTCTTTTACTCTCCCCAATATTAAGCAATGGGGGAAAATGTTGGAAAGAGTGCAAGGCAATGCCAATCATATAGGAAGACAACAACCAACAAATCTAATAGTGTTGATATGAAGGTTACACCAATGCAGAGCTTGGAAAAATGTCTTCTTTGTGCAACCATTTTCATGGGTGATTCTGGTAGCTTCGGTTCAAAAAAGGAAGTTTTCAAAACACTGCATTGGTGCCAGGTTGCATGACCAGTGGTTTCCCTCCTGCCTTTTTACTCGGCTGCTTTTTCTGTCCATTTCTCTCCTCTCAGTTCTTCCTCCTTCCTCTTCTCTACTACCACATTTGGTGAGGGAGGAGGGAGGGCACGACAGCAAACTCAGGGGTGGAAACGTTTACCTTCCAACTGAAGACTGGAACACAGGTGGCCAAACAACGTCAGAGTGTGGGCAGGATGGCAAAAGTTATTAATGAGGAATAGACAAGCCATGAGAGGCTGCTGTAGTAGTAGCCCTGTTTGCACTTGTAATCTTGCAGCATCTGCAGTAAGCTAAGGAAAATTGGCAAGGATGGGTTAGAGAAAAACTGGTACATTTTAAGTGGGATGGCAGAGGGTCGGTTTGTACTGCCCTTGAAAAATCAAGGCATTTGGAGGGCAGTCTTTGGATATTAACCTGCATTTAAAAGGACCTGAATTTTTTTTAGGAAGGTTAGTTTTTCCACACACAAGGTTGAAACATTTTTCAGGAGTAAGTATCATCTCTTCACTATGTCTATAAGCCTAACTCATGGGATCTCAAGAGGACCGTAAAAATGAAATAATACAGTTGTGTTGTTAATGCTGTTGAGTTTGACTTACATCGACCTGATGAATAAGAGGTCTCCAAGTCAACAACCCTGCTCAGGTCTTGTGACTCAGAGCTGTAGCTTCCTTGATTGAATCAGTCTATCTGAAATGTTGATGCCTTCTTTTCCTACTGCCTTCTATTTTACTCACTACTTTTTCTAGTGAGTCATGTCTTTGCGTGGTATGGCCAAAGTGTAGCAGTCTCAATTTAGCCATCTTGGCTAATAGGGAGAGTCCAGGCTTGATTTACTCTTGGACTCATTTATTGGTCTTATTAGCACTCCATTGTATCCATACAACTCTTCCCTAGCACCACATTTCTAATGTATGGATTTTCTTCCTATCAACTTTTTTCACTGTCCATCTTCTGTAACCATATGTAGAAATGGGAAATACAATGGCATGGACAATCCCGACTAGTTTTCAATTATATATCTTTGCATTTCAGGATCTTGCTTATTTCCTACATAGCTGCACTTCCAAGTCCTAGTCTTTTGATTTCTTGACTGCAGTCTCCACTTTAATTCATAAATACAGATTAATCTAGTGCCCTTTTTGAGGTAGCCACTGGGCATTCTGAGACTTGAAGCCCTCAAAAGTAACTCTTCCAAGCTCTCAAATATTCAGGCCCCTTCTAGGTCCCTTCTACATGGCCATATCATCCAGTTCAAAGCAGATAATCTGGATTTTATATGCCAATGTAGAAGCCTCAGCCTTATATGTAATCCTACAAAGCTGATAAATGAAAAAGTCATCTAAATGTAGTATAATTGACACTATCCTTCCCTACACCCATACGTGTATTCCATAGAAAGAGAACAAAGTCGTGGTTGTGGGATCAAGCCTTTGGCTAATAAATCATGCAGTACAAAGAATAATTAAGGAACATGTGCCATGACAATTTGGAATGGTTATGGTATACTATGGTATAGTATTTCTGGGTCATGGGATGATTTTATGCTTTGTCTGAATGTTTAAATTTTATGTATGTCTCATGATTAATGGTTTTAATTATTTTAAGTTCATAGTTCAACCCCCTCCCTCCTGACCTTTTGGAAAAGAGTAAAAACCTGGCTCTTTGAGCAAGCCTTCGGAACCTCAGTGTTACTTCTTTACTTACTTAGGCAATCCCTCGTTGTCCAAAGATGATAGTCCTCCAAGATCAGTGACCTGGTGGTGGGTCCGCAGGTGACTGTGGATACCTATTCTTGATCTGCATCTTCTCCCGCAGTGAGGGCATTGGTTTCCAGGTGGAAAGCGGTCCCAGTTGGGGTTGGCTTGATGCCCCTTCCTCTTGCCCTCCATTCGTGCCTCTTCAAATTCTACAGCACTGCTGGTCACAACTGACCTCCAACTGGAGCGCGCAAGGGCCAGGGCCTCCCAGTTCTCAGTGTCTACGCCAGAGTTCTAAAGGTTGGCTTTGAGCCCATCTTTAACTTTCTTTTCCTGTCCTCCAACATTCCATTTTCTGTTCTTGAATTTGGATTAGAGCAATTGCTTTGGGAGACAGTGATCGGGCATCCGGACAATGTGGCCGGTCCAGTGGAGTTGATGGCGGAGGACCATTGCTTCAATGCTGGTGGTCTTTGCTTCTTCCAGCACACTGACATTTGTCCACTTGTCTTCCCAAGAGATTTACAAGATTTTTCGGAGGCAGCGCTGAAAGAATTGTTCCAGGAGTTTTGTGTGACGTCTGAAGACACTCCATGTCTCGCAGGCGTATAACAGGGTTGGGAGCACAATAGCTTTTTAAACAAGCACCTTGGTATCCCTATGGATGTCCTGGTCCTCAAACACTCTCTGCTTCAATCGGAGGAACCTCCTGCCTTTTTACTCAGCTGCTTTTTCTGCCCATTTCTCCCTTCTCAGTTCTTCCTCCTCAGTGTACCTCAGTGTAACCAGACAAACACACAGCAATGAGTCACCCTTAAAGGGCTGAGAATTGCGGTATATAAGCGCAGTAAATAAATAAATAAATAAATAATCACAGTATTATGAAATAACAAACATGGAACAGCTTAAATGGACAAGGAGTTGAACTGGAAGACATTGATTATTATAGTCTTAATGGTTTTTATATGGATTTTATTATGTGATTTAAATGCTTTTAACTGATGTATATATGTATATTGTGACATCTAATTGTTGCCAGTTTGTATGCTGCCCTGAGTCGCCTTCAGGCTGAAAAGGATGTGGTAAAAGTGCTGTAAATATATATATAGTTTATATATCTTTATATATATATATATATATATATATATATATATATATATATATATATAGTTATATGTAGTAATTACTTATTATAATTTCTTTGTGTACTGTATGTTGGCATTGAGGGGTTTTCTTTGCCATTAGTATGTTTTAAACCGCCTTGAGCCCCCCTCCCCCCGGGATGAGAAAGGCAGTATATAAATACAGTAAATAAATAAATGGGAGCCCCCAGTGGCGCAGTGGGTTAAAGTGTTGAGCTGCTGAGCTTTTTGACTGAAAGGTTGCAGGTTCGATTCCGGGGAGCAGCGTGAGCTTCCGCTATCAGGCCCAACTTCTGCCAACCTAGCCGTTCGAAAATATGCAAATGTGAGTAGATCAATAGGTACCGCTCTGGCAGGAAGGTAATGGTGCTCCATGTAGTCATGCCGGCCACATGACCTTGGAGGTGTCTGTCTACGGACAATGCTGGCTCCTCGGCTTAGAAATGGAGATGAGCCCCACACCCCAGAGTCGGACACGACTGGACTTAATGTCAGGGGGAAACCTTTACCTTTACCTAAATAAATAAATAAATAAATAAATATTCATGGATTTGTTTGGTCCCAGGCTGAATGCAGAATATTTACGGTTATGTTTTACTATGGTAGGCTGCTTGGGGTTTTTTTCTTTTTACATTTTCATGAGGTATGGTTTACAAGGGAGTGCTAGTGTGGTGCTATTAAAAGTGGTATACATAGACCGGGGCCGCCTGCAAGATATAGACTACTACTTCATGGTGAGTTTGCAGGAAAGGCATAGATGGAGCCAGTGGGCACAAATGTGGAGCCAAATTCTTGGCATAATAAGAAAAGAAAAAAACAATTTTCAGTCCCTCACATCAGACATCTTGAGAAACACTGCTCTGGTGCCTCCCCAGACTACAAATCCTAGGATGATAGGATGATGCAGCTGTGACTGTTACAGTGAAATCAAAGGGTTACAACTGTCTTGTATGAAAGACCATCCTGTTAGTATATAAGATTTTTTTTAAAAAATGTTCTTATATACTATGTGCTGAGTTCTGAGTGGAGGGCAGGAATCACTGAGGCCTGAAAGTGGAGTGTGCCTCCTGGCCCAGGACCTACTGGAGAAGAATACATGGCAGTCACATGGAAAGCGTGGTTATCTCACGGAGCAGAGGCCAGTGCACAGGCAGAAGGCTTAAGGGTGGCATGCAATTAGTTTGTTTTTTTAATACTGTGCCTGGGTCATTACATAGCAGCTCAGGAGCGATGCCAATGGATTTTCTCCCTCTCTACTTCTTTTCCAAGTATTGCCTTCTGTTGTACAATAAATTGACTACCAGCAAGTTTGCGAAAAAAGAAAAAAACAACAACCGAAGATCATTAACTCAGGGTGATTACAACTGTCTGTAACCCCTGCTGATCAATGCATCATAATGTGTTTGAAGTGTAGGAAGGTCATTTTTTATCTGAAATGATGAAAATTAATACTAACATTTTCTGTGATACTATAAATGCTTATGTCTTTAAACACACATTGCAGGGGAAATCTATAGCTGCAAGAATTTGCTCTTATACAGCACAGCCCCCACATTAGTTGGACTGATACCTGTAGTTTCACTTAAGGTTAGTAAAGGTTTTCCCCTGACATTAAGTCTAGTTGTGTCCGACTCTGGGGGTTGGTGCTCATCTCCATTTCTAAGCCGAAGAGCAAGCATTGTCCGTAGACACCTCCAAGGTCATGTGGCCAGCATGATTGCATGGAGTGCCGTTACCTTTCCGCCAGAGCAGTACCTATTGATATACTCACATTTGCACGTTTTCAAACTGTTAGGTTGGCAGAAGCTGGGCCTAACAGCAGGAACTCATGCTGTTCCCCGAATTTGAACCTGTGACCTTTCGGTCAACAGTTCAGCAGCTCAGCACTTTAACCCACTGCACCACCAGAGTTTCACTTACTCACATACAAAACAATGTTCTCTTATGGCTTTTCTAGGTATGCTAGAGCAATTCTGTGATACGCTTCGGCCAGAAATTGATCATAGAGTTGCACTTCAGGACCTAGAGATACTGAAGAGGCATTTTCTAGGTCCTCCAGCATATGTCTATGATATTATTCAATTTCAATACAGTTCCCATAGTATGCCTAAAAATGGTACTCCTAGCAGATATTGGAGTCCGGGCGGCGGGGGGGGGGGGGGGGGGTCATACTGTTAATGGAAGACCACATTTTCTTACTTACAATAGAGCTAAGGCTTCATCATATGGGACTAAAATCGGCAGCAAACACCCATCAATCATGGAGTTGGTTGGCTCCCATCACACAACATTGTGCTGGCTCAGTGAATAAAAGACAGCAGAACTAATGTGCCGCAGCCACCGCAGGAACATGAGAGGCTTCCCATGTTGCTATTGACTTTCATGGGGGGGGGGGGGGAACCGCACGCTCCATGTGTGTACCAGGCTTTGCCCCATGGGATCAACTGCTGGAGCAGCCCAGCCATGCAGGGCATGGGGTGGCACCTTACCCACGTCCTGCGGCAAAGTGGAGTGACGTGGGAAGCTTTTGGTGGCCATGTGACAAGGTTGCTAGAGAGACCAGGGCTCTGCAAAGGTTTTTGTATAAACTGAAACCTAGTCCAGACAAAACAGAGGTGTTTCTGGTCAGTCGGAAGGCAGATCAGGGAATAGGGCTTCAGCCTGGCTTGGATGGAGTTATCCTCCCCTTGAAAACACAGGTTTGTAGTTTGGGCAAACACTTGACTCAGCTCCGACCCTGGACATCCAGGGGTGCCTTTGCACATTTAAAACTTGTCCACCAACTGTGCCCATTCCTTGGGACACAAGATCTGGCCACAGTAGTATGTGCCTTGATTACATGCTGTTTGGATTACTGCAACACATTTAAATTGAGATTGCTTTTGAAGAGTGTTTAGAAACTTCAGTTGACCCAAAGAACTGTGGCCAGATTGCCAACTGGGGCTGGCTACAGGAAGCATATAACTCCTTGTTGCAACAGCTCCACTGGCTGCCAGTTTGTCTGTGGGCAGAATTCAGAGTGCTGGATATGACCCATAAATCCCTATATAGCTCAAGTCCAGGATATTTTGGAGATTGTTTCTCCCTCTATGAACCGGCCTGGACCCTGAGATCATCAGAAGAGGCCCTTCGCTCATTACCACTACCAGAAAAAACTCTTTTCTTAAATAAGACAAAAAGGTAAGTGCATGTGCCATGGTCAGAAGGGACAAGAGCCAAAGGGGCAGGTGGAAGGGGAAGTGAATAATGGGGAAAGCATGCCATGGGGCAAAGGAGATTTGAGTGTAATATTTCTTAAGAGTTAGAATAATGTAGTAATTAAAGCTAGACCTGGAGTGTCAAACTCATTTTCATTGAGGACCACAACGACCTTATGGTTGCCTTCAGAGAATGGTTGAATCCATGGATGGAGAATCTGTGGATACAGAGGGCCAACAATAATTTTTGTTATTTTAGTGGTCAGTATTCTTTAGTTTTTACCAAGTTTGAGTGCCCAGATGTTACTGAATGAAAGTTCTCATCACTTTTGTTTATCTGCCATGCAGACTGGGGATGATGAGAATTGTAACCCAACAGCACTTGTGGCTCTGAGCTTGGGGAAAGGTTAAAAGACATTTAATCACACTAGATTATGAATCCACTTTAAATCCAGTTTCTGCCACCTGCAGAATTCTGGGGTTTGTAATTTTGTGAGGCTGTTAAAGGCTCCTCCCTAAACTACAAACTCCACAATTATGCAGGAGGAAGAAACTGGATTTAAAGTGTATTCATTCTCTAGTATGATGAGGTCCAAAGTCAGGCATTATAGCCACAAGCCTTGTATCTGAATTCAAACCTCTCTATCCTGACCAAACAGATCAAACAGAAGCTTTCCAAAGGTTACTGTATCACAATTCCCATTAGCTCTAGTTATGATGTCTAATGATAAGGAATACAGGACTTATAATCCAGCATCTGAAGGGCCACATAAAATGACATGGCAGGTTGGATTCAGCCCATGGACCTTGAGTTTGACACGTGAGCTAGAGAAAAACGTCTTTTTAAGGGAGTCAATGGGTAATGCTGTTCTGATGTGTAGGACTATAAGTCCCATCATCTTCAACTAGCATGCCCAATTGCATAGTCGGTCAGGGACAATGGAACCTGAATAACACATCTGGAGAGTGGTAAGATAGGAAGGCCTTTGCAAGGCAGCGAATTTGATTTAAGCATTGGGTTTTTCCCTCTTTCAAAATCCTCCCTCCTGTATCTCCAAGGACATTGTGTTTGTGTGTGTGTGTGTGTGTGCTGTGTTTCCCCCTTCCAGTGTGAGTAAAGCCCCTGATTACAGTCCATCCAGCTAGCCTGCTGACCTTGCTGTACATGTATCACAGTCCCCAGATCACAAAGATATTCACACGCATTGATTTCCCTCCTGTCTCCTGCACGCTGTTGACAATTGTTAATCCACGCTGTCAATCCTGGGCTCGTGGTGTGATTAGCAGTCTGGTGGTACCTCTCATGTGTCACAATGACTTTACATCATGAATCAGCATTTTATGGCCTGACAGAGTGCAAAGATTTTCCCTGTTGCTAGAGGCTGCATGGGGGAGGCCTCCCCCGTCCTCAGAGGCATTCCAGCACACGTCCGTTCCAGCCATATAATCCAAACTTTGCATTGTCCAGAGCCAGACCCTGGATTTCACTCAGAGATTGGAATTTCATGTAGAGACTGCTGCTCCCCAAATCCTCCAGTCTGCATTGCCACTGGGCCAGGGAGACAAAATCCAACATCGCCCCCTCCACCCTGCAAGCACTGGTAGCATACGTTATATGGAAAAGCCATATTAGGTTTTCAATATGCCATCATTTTAGTTTAAAAGCACTCGTGGGAAGGTGTATGTTGGGATTACTTTGAATTTGACTGAAAAATTGCCCCTGAATTATTGTGTGCCTTTGAGTCAATTCCACTTTATGGATATCCTACTACGGAAGTTTCATTGCAAAATTTGTTCACGTGGATTTGCCTTTGCCTTTTTTGTTGTTGTTGTTGTTGTGTCAGGAGCGACTTGGAGAAACTGTAAGTCACTTCTGATGTGAGAGAATTGGCTGTCTGCAAGGACATTGCCAAGGGGATGCCCAGATGTTTTGATGTGTTACCATTCCTTGTGGGAGGCTTCTCTCATGTCCCAGCATGGGGAGCTGGAGCTGACAGAGAGAGAGCTCATCCACACTCTTCCCAGATTTGAACCTGCGACTTGTTTAACCCACTGCACCACCAGGGGCTTCTTGCCTTTGCCTGAGGCCCCATCTTCACTGCCATATAATGCAGTTCAGTTCAGTTATGAAACTGTATTATATGGCAGTGTAAATGGGGCCTGAGGCTGTGAGAATGTGACTTACCCAAAGACAGTCATTAAGCTGGATTTGATTGGAACAGTGGTCTTGCTCAGGGGTGTCTCTTTCTCCTCGTGCCATTTAAAAAATCTTCTAAATCCTTGCATATAATCCTGTTGCCCTACATCCTGCTAATAAGGGATCTCAGACTCCAATCTATGTATCCTTACTTGATAGCAATCCTTTCCAAAATCAAACTGAAATCATGGAAGCTATAGTTTTACAAGGACATTAGCCATCTCTGCTAAAGAATGCTGAGGTCATGAAGTTGTAATTTTAACAAGATTAACAATAGTTCCGGTGCCACCAAACTACAACTCCCAGGATTCCATAGCAACAATCCCTGGCAGTTAAATGGTGACAAACTGCATTAATTCTTCAGTGTAGATATACCTTCTGTAACACTTAATACTTTTGAGAAAGATGCTTGGCATGAGGCTGTGTCACCCAATCTATTTGTGGTCTCTTTCGCATGGCAAAGTTATAGCACTTTGATCCCACTTTAACTGCCACAGTTTCATCCTGTGAAATCTTTTGCCACTACAACCACACTCAGATTTTGCTTGGATGTATGTCTCATTTATTCTGTGACATGTTGGGTGATATTTTACCAAAGGAAGTTGATGGCCAGGATTCATGTTGGACTCTCTTTCACAGGGTCATCATAAGTCAAAGTTGACATAATAGCAAGTAACAAACAAACATTACCAGTTTCATAAATCTACACATCAGACTGGAACCAGTTGATTTCACACTGGCTTGGACTTGCCCCCCTCCTAATTTTTGTTATGCTCCGGTATCATACATGTTCGTTTGGTAAACAGTATGCCTATTTGGTATCTCCTGTACTGTGAGACCACCATTTATTGTCTTCTACACCAAGTTATTAGCAAAAGTGAGCATTACCTGGGATTTGATTCTTTGAATTAACTACCCAGGAAGTCATTTAACTCAGACATTGAGGAGAGGTAAGTTGGTATTGTATTTTGATTTACTCTTCTGTTCTTGTGCTTCAAGATGCAGGGAGCTTGTGTTTTCGTAAGGTAGCATCATGAGAAGTGTCTCTTTTTTTGTACATTGAGTACAAAGGCAGAATGAGATCCAGTCATATGGCTGTTGCAATACTGAATGAGCAATCAAGTTCGTTGTTGTTATTGTTTTTGTTGTTTGTGTTCAAGTCAATCCCAACTTACGGAGACCCAAAGGCAGAGCCTTCCAAACTATGTGTTGTGTACTGGTTGCAGTGAGTAAATGTATCATGTGAACGTAACAAGAAAGCTCTGAATCTATGAGAAATAAACAAAAAAGCATAAGTCTTTAAACATATAAATAAAATATTTTTTTGAAATATGTTGTGTTCCCATACATTTCCTTATTATTATGTATTTATGTGTACCTCTCTCTTATAAGGAGTTGGTTTAACCTCAGGTTTACTAGTAAAACCAAATTACTGTGTTGTGAAATGATGCAAGTCTAAAAGGTTTGTCACCAACGAAATATTTGGAAAACTCTGCCCTAAGGTGGCCCTATAAGGAGGTTTTCTGGGGCTGAGAGTGTGCAAATTGAACCCTTGTTTCCAGAACTATAGTTCAATGCTCAAACCACTGCATGTCTCAAATCATAATATTCATCAGGTGACCCTGGACTTGGTGAATTTTCTCTTTTCTCCCACTCTCAGGACAACCTCCCTTGTGTGTTGTGATGATGACAAGATTTATTATTTACTATCTCATTTTTCTGTGTATCAGGAGTGACTTGAGAAACTGCAAGTTGCTTCTGGTGTGAGAGAATTGGCCATCCACAAGGACATTGCCCAGGGGGTGCCCGGATGATTTACCATCCTGTGGGAGACTTCTCTCATGTCCCCGCATGGGAAGCTGGGGCTGACGGATGGGAGCTCACCCCGTCGTGTGAATTCAAAATGCTGACCTTCGGGTCAGCAGTTCAGCCAGCACAATGGTTTAAGCCATTGCACCACTGTGGCTCCTTACTATCTCATTGCAGCAAGACAAGTTACAAACATTGCTAAATAACTATTGAAGCAGGCTTTTTCTTTCCCTGAGCAATTGCTCAGAGGCTCAGCCAAAATGCTTCGTTTCAGTTCAAATTGCGGACGCAGATGAGTCAGGAAAGACAGCCAACTGGGTTCAGCAAGAATATCAAAGTTTATTTATAGCAGCTGCTAGTGGCTCTCCGACACAACAAATGGCGTCTCTGGGAAAGCCCACCAGCTTCAAAGGTAGTGTTCCTTTTATACATCAAAAGGGGTTCGGCTTTAAGAGCCGCCCCGAAGATTAAATCATTGGTTAAGAAAGCTGTCAATATTATAATTATATTAAGCAATTAGCTCATACATTTTTAAGTTTCGCTTCGCAATAAGCAAGCCCCTTCTTGGAAACATCTCAAGATGCCGACATGCAAAATACAGCTGAAAACATCTGCTGATCTTGGCAAGTTCTAACTTTAGCCTTGGCTACTTCCTTTCTGCAAAGTTGGCAAGTCTCATGACCGATTTTTCACCCTTTCACGAAAAACTCATCTTGAGTCTGTCTTTGTCTCCCATATATGGTCAAGTCCATCCGTTCTCTTTTCCTACATGCAAACCCCGGCAGCTTTAGTAAAACTAAAGCTGTGCTTTTTACCTTTTCTATAGCTGTACCTTTCTGCATATCTACAGCTGTACCTTTCTGCCTTATTCCCACATGTTTTTGTTTTGCGAAGCGGTTTACAAAAGCGAGAGCAAATCAGCAAGGGTTAGATATTACGGATCTCTCCAATTATGTCTTTTAATGAGAGCTATCTTTTTTACCGAAGCTGCCTGATGCATATATCTCTGGCAAACTTGAAGCAAAATTGGAAAACAGCACATTAGCAACAAAAAGACAAAACCGCATAGCATAATCACAAGTATTATTTCTCTAAGCCATGATGCCAGGATAGGACCCGAGGGTTAGGAGCCCTGTTATTAATCCTCCTCCTATCCTTGAGCCTCCAGTTTCGGACAGTTGTGAGTCTATAATCACTTCGTCTGAGCACTCAGGTCCTAGGGGTGCTATGGCTTTCAAAGATCTCTGAAGCCTCCTAGGGTGTTTAAGGACTCGTACAGGGAATGTCAGGTATCCTACCCCAACACACTGGTTTCTTCCTGGATGAAAATTGGTTGCCCATTTATCAAAGAAAAACCACATATTGGGATCTCTAATATGCCATCCTGAACAAATACTGCCTCCATTTCTCAGGGATGTGTAATTTGACTCAAACAGTGGGTACTCAGGGTACAGTTCCTTCCAGTCCGTGTCGGCCAGATTTTGTTTGTTAACATATGTAGAGTTATAGGTTCCATACAAATAAAACTTGTCCTGACAGTGAGTGTAATTTGTCAACCTTGTTAGGAAGGCTTTTCTGTGCTCCCAGCCTTTCCATTTTTGATTCCATGTACCCTTGTTTGCACAACAAAAACACATTCCTCTCGTGGTGGCAGTATATCTTATTCGTCTAAATTTAATGTGTTTTAATCCATCGGGGACCTGAGAAAATATGGTGGGATTTTGAATAGTTCCTTGTAACCCCCCGAGCACCACCTGGGGGTCAGCTATTAGGGTAGGGAGGAAAGAGAAGTCACCTACTTTCTCTGGATGTTCATATAGGAGTGCCACATCTTTTCCATGCTGATCAAACATGAATCTAGCATGCTCTTTTAGCCAATTTCCCTGTATCATAGTGATCATGTTTATAAGCATCATATATCCAAAAACCGTTCGAACTCCTATTGGTTTTCTAGGGCATCTTTCCCTCCTCCCCATTATAATCTCTATCCACCACTTCCAAGATAGGGCTTTCGTTGGGCCACACTGCGTCATACTTGACCTGCGACGATCTGTTGTTCCCGAAGAGGTCAGCTTCATGGCCTTGTTGACCCCTCAGGGAGTTGCCGGACGATCCTGAGTCTCAGGTCACTCTGATCTGCCTTTTTTATCTCCCACATGGGGGGTGCCAGCTTGGCACGGGTGTAATGTATCCAAGGTTTAACTTCCTTCACTTTAATGGCAGTAGGGGTTGATATCAGCACAGTATAGGGCCCTCTCCACTTAGGTCCTAGTGGGTCAATCTTCCACTCTTTCACAAGCACCTCGTCACCTGGCGAGAAACAATGCAAAGGTGTGGTAGGATAGGGTGGATTTAACTCTGAAGTATATTGTGCAATTTGTTTTATCTGTCCAGCCAGGGCTTGCACTTGTTGAATGGTTTGTTTATCTCCAATCACATGTTGGTCTCCCCCTTTGTCCAGTATCGACCTCAAATTTAATGGTGGTCTGTCATATAGTCTCTCATAGGGGGTCAGACCTGTTCTTTTGTGAGGGGTACACCTTACTCTCAATAGTACCATGGGCAGTATTACAGTCCAACCCAGCCCTGTCTCTTGACAGATTTTTGACATAGCAGTCTTTAGAGTCCGATTCATTCTCTCAACTTTAGCTGAGGACTGGGGCCTATAAGCGCAATGCAATTTCCATTTTGTGCCCAATATTTGACACAGTCCTTGAATCACCTTGTGTACATAAGCTGGACCGTTGTCAGACCCTATTTCTAATGGTATTCCAAATCTGGGGATTATGTCCTTCAAAAGTGCTCTTGAAACTTCTACTGCCTTTTCAGTTCGGGTTGGGTATGCCTCTACCCACCCGGTGTAGGTGTCCACAAAAACAAGCAAATATTTGTAGCCCTTTTGCGGGGGCATCTCAGTAAAATCAGTCAAAATTGCCTCGAATGGGACGTTGCCTATGTGTTGAATTCCTGGTGGCTTTAAGGGTCCTTCTCGAGGATTATTCTTGGCGCATGTCCAGCATCGGTGTGCTGCTGCTGCTGTCAGGCTATGGAGTCCATCAATGTACATTTGCCGTTCTAGCAGCTTAGCTAAGGCTGTCTTACCCAGGTGTGTGTTGGAGTGCATATGTCGGACTATGTGCCACGCCATATCCTTAGGGACATAAACGCGGTTATCTGGCATCACAATGACCTCTCCCTTCCATTCTCCTTTTTCCCCCAAAGCCCAATTCTCCTCTTCTTTTGTGTATGTAAACTTTTCTAATGGGGGATTTCTTATTACCGTCACAGCCAACAGGTGCTGCTTATTGTGGGGGTGCTTAGCTGCCTCTCTTGCGGCCAAATCAGCTAGTCTATTACCCTGTGTCACTGGGTCTTCTCCCCTTTGGTGTCCTTTGCAATGCATTACAGCCACTTTGTCCGGGTCCCATACCGCCTCCAGGAGGGCCACAATCTCAGCTGCATTTTTAACGCCCTTTCCAGCCGACGTAAGGAGTCCCCGCTCCTTGTACAAAGCTCCATGGGCATGGAGCGTAGTAAAGGCGTACTTTGAGTCCGTGCAGACATTGACCCGTTTTCCCTTTGCCAACTGCAGTGCTCTGGTGAGGGCTATCAATTCAGCCCGTTGAGCGGAGGTTCCCGGGGGGAGCAACTCTGCTTCCAGAATCTCTCCCCCCCCCTGTACCACCGCATATCCTGCACGCCTCTCACCGTTCTCCATGAAGCTACTGCCATCCGTGAACAGGGTCATGTCTGCCTTGGACATTGGTACGTCCTTTAAGTCAGGTCGGCTGGAATATACCTGTTCCATCACCTGAATGCACTGGTGGACTGTTTCCTCTCCTGGGGCAGGCAACAAGGTGGCCGGATTTAAGGTGGCACAAGTTTCTAGGGTCACCATCGGGTTATCACACAACACCCCCTCATATTTTGTCAGTCTCTCATTTGTGAGCCAGCGCGGTCCCTTGGTGTCTAACAGCGCCTTTACATGGTGTGGTACTTTGACGGCCAGTGGCTGTCCTATAGTCAATTTACTTGCTTCTTTTATCAAATCTACTGCTGCTGCCACTGCACGAAGACAGGGCGGCATTCCCTGTGCTACCGTGTCTAACTGTTTTGACAGATAAGCCACTGGTCTCTGCCATGATCCTAATGTCTGGGTAAGCACCCCTATAGCCACTCCTTCTTTTTCAGACACGAACAAGTCGAACGGTTTTTCCAAGTCTGGGAGCCCGAGCCTCCATTCCTTTTCCATGGGTATTGTCAATTCCATTTGGCCATTGTCTAAAAATTGGATTTGTGCTCTTAATTTTGACAAAATGTCTCTTCCTAATAATGACACTGGGCAATCAGGGTGATATAGTAATTTATGACTCACATTATGGCCTGCCAGATTACATGTCCGTTCCTGTAGAAAAGGGCATTTCTGAATTTTTCCTGACAGCCCCACCACTTTGGTGACTTCTGCGCTGGTAGGACTAATAAGTTTGTTCACCACTGATCGTTCTGCCCCAGTGTCCACTAAAAAGTCAACTTGCTGGTCCCCTACTTCTATAGTGACCATCGGCTCCCCGGGGTCCAGCAAAACGAGAGCCTGGTCAGTTCATTCCTCTTCCTCCGCATCCTCCCATTCTTCTTCTGCTATTGCAGCCACTACTGCTTCCCTCTTCTGGTGTGGAGTATAGCCTCCACTGTCTCTTCCACATCCTCTATCTCTTTCTCTGCCTCTGTCTTGACCTCGTCCTTCGCCTCCTTCTTCTCCTGACACCTTCTCTGTACATTCTCTATTTTAGTGCCCATAGCCACTGTTAGCGGGGGCGCATTGGGAATTGCATATCGCTGTCCCCGGTAACTATGTTCTTCCGCCGGCTCTTCTTCCTGGGCAAGGACCTTAATCTTGACTTTCCTTTCTTTCTTCCTTATCATCATATACTGCACTTTTTTACACTTCCGGACCCAATCAGGATTTTGGGTCACCACGTTGTCCCAGGCATCAATATAAGTATATTGATCCAGATGATGGTTAGCACAAAATTTTTCTACCTGCCTAATCTTCTTTAGGTCCCACGACCCCTCTGCAGGCCACCCAAAAGGAAAGGTGGGCCATTCTCCTATGCACAGATTCCTTAATCTGTAGTCCTTAAAATCCCCTGGATCTCCCTGACTTGATGCAGCTACAAACTTGTCAAAGTTGTCTAGCATACACTGAAGCGGAGACACTGTCTTTGAGTTCCTCCCACCCATGGCCTCTAGTGGGGAGCAAACCTTGACCTAGACGCCCGGACACTCGACGGCACGTTTTAGGAACTGCAAGGTTTGCCCCGTCCTCCCACTACCCCACGGGATACTTAGTGGTCCCCCTTCCCCCAGCGCTGGTGTGTGTTACCTAGTGTCTTACTTGACCACTTATACTTGCCGGGTCTCTGTAGACGTTGGAACAACCTTCGTCCCCCGGACTTTCCTCCTTTTGGATCCTTCTTATCACTCCTCCACTCCCAGTTGATTTCTTGAGAACCCGAAGAGTTGCGATTTACCTTGATCAAGCAGCACCGACAGAAGAGGGGAGTGTCGCAGCCGGCTATTAGTCGGGGGCCCCCTTTGTCTCGGCTAACGGCAATCGCCTCTCGCGCCCCTGATGCTGATCAAAAATCGTCTTGCCAACAAGATCCGTCTCCCCTGACTCTGGCCCGTCTGAATCAAATCTCGGTGGAACCTCCAAAAATGAAGCAGGCTTTTTCTTTCCCTGAGCAATTGCTCAGAGGCTCAGCCAAAATGCTTCGTTTCAGTTCAAATTGCGGACGCAGATGAGTCAGGAAAGACAGCCAACTGGGTTCAGCAAGAATATCAAAGTTTATTTATAGCAGCTGCTAGTGGCTCTCCGACACAACAAATGGCGTCTCTGGGAAAGCCCACCAGCTTCAAAGGTAGTGTTCCTTTTATACATCAAAAGGGGTTCGGCTTTAAGAGCCGCCCCGAAGATTAAATCATTGGTTAAGAAAGCTGTCAATATTATAATTATATTAAGCAATTAGCTCATACATTTTTAAGTTTCGCTTCGCAATAAGCAAGCCCCTTCTTGGAAACATCTCAAGATGCCGACATGCAAAATACAGCTGAAAACATCTGCTGATCTTGGCAAGTTCTAACTTTAGCCTTGGCTACTTCCTTTCTGCAAAGTTGGCAAGTCTCATGACCGATTTTTCACCCTTTCACGAAAAACTCATCTTGAGTCTGTCTTTGTCTCCCATATATGGTCAAGTCCATCCGTTCTCTTTTCCTACATGCAAACCCCGGCAGCTTTAGTAAAACTAAAGCTGTGCTTTTTACCTTTTCTATAGCTGTACCTTTCTGCATATCTACAGCTGTACCTTTCTGCCTTACTATTGGCCTATCTGCAAGTATTTCAGGTGCAAGGTGCAATGGCTTTCACCTCATCTTTCCCTCCTTCTGCAGAGTTAATTGAGAGCAAACTATTTTTGCATTGTGGATGTTCGTTTGAAGCAAATGAAGTTCAGCTGAGGACAAAGGAGGAAAGTGGGAAACAGAGAAGAGAAAAATTGGGAGATTTTAAAAGCAGTTGGAAAAGGAGGATGATTAAACAAGACTGGTCTTGATAGATTGAGCCAATTGGAGGTATGGCATTCCAGTAACGAGCTCTAAAAGGGCACCTATAAACTGAAAAATTAATACAATTTGACACCAATTTAGCTGCCATGTCTCAATACAATTGGATCATGGAAGCTGTAACAAGGTCTCTGCCAAATAGTGCTGGTGTTTCACCAACTACAACTCCCAGGATTCCGTAATATTGAGCCATGGCAATTAAAGTGGTGCCCAGTTGCATTAATTCTGCAGTGTAGATTCACCCTATGACACCTTCCAGAGCACTAGGACATCACATCCAATGCAGGATGCACTTATGAATTCCATCAGTAGGCCTGAATTGTTTCAATATCTAGTCAAATAAATATTCAGAAGAAATGGGCGAGAACAAATACTAGCAGAGTGCTTGAAGTTTTATCAATTGCTCATTTTATCTGCCAGAAGAAGAGCAGGAATAAGAAAATGCCTAATTTAACACAATTACATTCTCTAGTGAAGGCATTCACAAACTGGACCTGTTATGCTAACTGTAACTATTAATCTATCCCTGCTACTTCAAGCTGAGTACAATTCTGTGTATTCCTGAGATAGGAGAGGAAGAGCATCCATCCTCCTGCAAGGCCAGACCAGAACATTTTTGCTGCCTGAGGCAGAGCAGCAAATGCCGTTCCTTCCTCATCCAGTCATATCAAGGGGCAGAGTGTTGCACTTCAAGGCCAGTCATGTTATTTGACCACATGAGGCAGAAAGTCCCACAAACTTCTCAATCAATACAAATAATAGCACCAAGGTCAGTGAGTAACCTCTTCCTGTTCTTTCATGGCATCCTAAATCTTTTGCCTAAAGCATCTGCCTCATTTTGTCTGAACAGCCACCCTGTTCATCTGGTCAGACATTTTTTTTGCACATTTCGCAACCTTTAAACATGGAGGCTGGGTATATTAGCTGAAAATGTAAATTCTATGGGATATACTTCCTATTAGACATGCTTAGGACCAGGTCTCTAATCAAACACTGGGATCATTACACATTAGACTGAATGAGTTGGTTTTAAAAGAGCCACAAGATTCCTCCGACTATCCTACTTTTTATACTGGACTCTACATTTCTGACAAAAGGAAAGGAGATATTTTTTTTGGGGGGGGGGGTTAAAGTGTGAAGGAATTTTTCAGAAAACAAGCATAGAATCAAACAATCCCAAAATTATTTATTTATTTATTTAAAGCATTTATATTCCCCCCCTTCTCACCCTGAAGGGGACTCAGAGCAGAACACAAAAATTCAATGCCAAAACATACTAGACTATACACATAAAAGAACATTAAAATCACTTATCTTGACATTAAAATCCTCTGTTTAAAACTGTCTCAAACTACCATATCAAATCTGGTTGGCATACTCACAGTTCCTATCCCGCAATCCCTACTAACTGTTAGGAATTGTAGCAGTCTAAGTCCAAAACACCTGGATGAAATTTGCCCATATCCGATTTAGACTCACACATTTTTATGTAGGCATCTCATAGCACAGCGTGGTTTCATTGGATTATCATATAGAAAACTGGGCATGGCACTCATACCTTTAAGGGTTGGGTGGATGAGGGCATTTGAGCAGGTTACCTGGTTGCCTGACAAGCAACGCCTGCCAAAATTCCTTCTTTTACACAACCATTAAAAGAGCAGGAGCACAGAGGTGAAAAAAGGGGAAAAAAAAGAGAAAAGGGGAGGAAATGTCAAAGCAAAACAACAAAACAATATGTTAAAGAGGTTGATGTATAAAATGCAACAGTATGTAATAATTGTGATAAATCAATAAAAAAAAAAAGGAAAAGTCTAAAAAAAAAAAAAAAAAAGAGCAGGAGTCCTCTTCAGCTTTCATTCTGGCAAGCCTAGTCACAACCAAATTTGAAGAGCAAAATTTGATTAACGTTTAACCATTGGCATATATTCTAATGGTAGGAACAATAAGAATATTTGAAAATATTCACAAAATGGTTGATTGACAAGAACCATCATGGTGAAGAACCTATTCTGCACAAAATCCACACTTGGTTGTTTTGTCTAATTAAATGGTTTATTTTTATTGATTATTTATTATTCTTTTCTGCCTAGAAATATTATTTCTGGTGCTACTCCTGATTGTTGAATCCCCCTCTCCCCCTGCTTGTAGTTCTTGCTCTTTTCCAAGTAATAGACCCATTAATCAGTTTCAGTATAAAAAGAAGGAGAAAGAGGAGTCTTGCAGCACCTTTATAATTAACCAGGTTGTTTTAGCTTGAGTTTTCACTGAATACAGTTGACTTCCTGAGATGCATTGTTTTACAACATGTCCTTGTTCTTTTTAGGAACCATGCAAAAATGCGTATCTTCAAACTGGCCTTTTGAACTCTTTCAGTGTTTGCTGATTTTTGGTATTAAATATTTTAGCATTTTTGACTGGTGATCTTAATTATTTTATTATTTTATGTATTTTTTGTGGTTTGCTCGCTGCCTTGCATGCTATTTTGCTTAGTGGAGAAATAAAATGAAAGGGAATCAAAAATATGTCTGATTGTTGAACTATCTGAGGTTTTGACAGTTGCCTGACTGAAAAAAAGAGAGGGCCCCTTTACCTGTAATGGTGATGCACAAGAGGGGCTTTCTGCAAGTGTTAATTGTCCTACAACTATTTAATACACAGGCAATGCCTGCTGCAATTACTCTTTTCATACTGTTGGAAATCTGAGCTGTTAGGCTCAAAAAATAACCCTCAGTTGGGGGATTCCACCATAAGTATAGCAGAGTACTAGAAGTAAACTTCCTAACCAGCAGAAACGTATGTGTGGTGAGCCAGGATAAGCTTCCACTCAACAGGATGGGCACAGAATTGCAGAGTCAGAACTTTAGGTTCAAAAACATTTATTGAAGAAAAAGAAATACATTCTAGATAGAAAAGGTCTTGGAGCAAACTAGCTTGCTAAATCTCATCTTCCAAGAAAGGTAAAAGAATAAAAAGTCAAAAATATCCATGCAACTACATTTTGCCTAGAGAGAGACAAAATGTGTCTTCACTGAAAGAAAGTATGAGGCAGAAAAAGGAACAATGGAGGCTGATCGCACGACCAAGCCCAGGACAATCAAAATACCTTTAAAAAGGAAACGACCTCACAGATTACATGGCTACATCTTCAAAGGGGGAGGAGATAGTGGCAAGGAGGAAGAGTAAAAATAAAGTCCCTTAGGGGATAAGCATACATAGGAATGTGGGAGGAAGAATCACTCTCATCCTATCTCTAGTCTTTATTGAGAACTAGAGACTTGATGACATAAGAGACTTGTGCAGTCCAGGGAAGAGACTTGTGCAGTCCAACACATACAGTTTTCATTCTTGCAGCTTGTTTTTGTTCAACTGAAGAGAGGACAAGGGATGTGGGAAGACACAAATCATGGGTTAAGATAACTCGGCCAACATGCATCATTTCTTTTTACCAGACAAGCGATTGGGGAAAGGGAGAATGCCAAGGCACCAAGAAAGCAACACATGTATTTGTTTATATTTTAATCTATACCCCACTTTTCTTCTGGCACAGGACTCAAAGCAGTGTGCGATAATTTAAAACAAAAATATAGCTAAAGTCTTATTTACGAGTTTACAAAAAACAATTGAATGGCAATTTTGAACATTGCTTTCAAGCACCTTTCTATCCCCTGAGTTTGACTCTTAACTTAAATAAAAAGATAATTGGGGGGGGGTGCAGTTGGACATTCTAAGGCAATGTTTCTCAACCTGTGGGTCCCCAGGTGTTTAGCCTTCAATTCCCAGAAATCCTAACAGCTGGTAAACTGGCTGAGTTGTAGGGCAAAACACCTGGGGACCCACAGGTTGAGAACCACGGTTGTAAGGGAGTTCCACAGGCATTGAACCTGAGACAGGCATCATCCTCAAATGGATACAGTCCTAGAGCTTCCTCACTCACTCATCTTTATTTGCAAACTTGGGTTTATAAGAGGAAATGTGCCATATTTTCCAAAACCAGACTGTACAACACATCAAGTCAGATTCACCCAGCAGAGTTCAGGACCAGATACCAGGTTCAGACACACACATCCTAGCAGCGCCAAGCTGTAAGGTAACCACAATGGTACCCTTGATGTGGAACATTTCCCCAAGTCTTTGGGAAGCTGGTGCCCTGTGACCCAAAAGGAGGAGGAGAAGGCGCCCCAGCCTTGCACAATGAGAAATGACTCTGTCTAAAGAAAGCTGCGCCTATGTTGGCACCCCAGGCTCCTGCAAGGAGAGTTTGCTTAAACTGCGAGACTTTAACAGCTCCCATTACCCTAACTGATGAGCCCCATAAAGTTTATGGCTCTGAGTGTGCGGGGAGCTACGCTAACGGCCCTTGCCATCTGGAAAAGATGGCTCCACAGGGGCCATATGCCCCCTCCCGCTGGAGTCTCCCTGCCCCCAATCTCCTGGCTGCAGCGAGAAGGAGAATGCTGAGCCAGCATTTGGGAGGAGGAAGGCCCAGGCATTCAGTCCCCCTTCCCCAACCTTGCAGGATGGTGGCGTCAGCAAGCCTCCCGTCTTTGGAGGGTGCTGTGCATGTGTATGAAAGAAAAGCAAAGGGACGGATTTGATAAACTCCATGACTCAAGGGGTGGATATATCCTCCCAGAATAAACTACATGAGCCTCTTAACTACGCAGATAGGCCCGTCTCCAGCTGCTGCTGCATTTAGAACCCAGAGAAAAGGGGCACGCAATGACGAGTGCAACCTGCAGTTATTTTGGAAGTTAAAAGCTGCGGCTGGATCTACACTCCCAAATACTGCAGTTTGAAATATATGATATGATACACGTAGACCCATCTCATACCATTCAGTGGAGTTCAAACTGCATTATTTGGGTCCATTCTGGCCATATAATGGAATTCAAACCCCAGTGCAGATCCAGCCCAAGATGCACCACTTTCTGTGTGTGTATACATCCGTCATTAGGCCAAGAGAACTTGAAGCCCTGTGTTAGATTGCAATTCTCCATTGGTTGTGGTGTCCAAGATGGATAGGAGTTAAAATTGTAGAGTTGGAAAATAGGATTCTTGTATGAATAGGAAAAAACTGAGAAGACACAAGGCCAGGTAGAATCCTAAGTGCTATTATTTGACCGGGAAGGCATCAATAATGCAGTGCTGTTCATGTAAATTCTCTAGTAAATTCCATGATATTTAGAATCATAGAGTTGAAAGAGGCTGAAATGGCCATCCAATCCCAACCCCAATCTGCCATGCAAGGGCAGCCAACAAAGTACTCCTCAAAGATGGCCACCCAGCCTCTATTTAAAAATCTCCAGGAAAGGAGACTCCCTCACACATGCGACCTCATCATACTCACCAAATTCAGCATCCTAGGATGCTTCCAGAATGTTTTGGGGATGGAGCCCCACGCCAGCCATCACATGATGTTGTATGACTTCCAGTGGAGGACCTGCCTCCAACTGGGGTGGAAGTGTCCTTGGATGCTTCCCTCACAACCCGAGAGGCTTCCCGTGTTGCGCTGGCTCCAATGGAACTGGCACAGATCCTCTGCAGAAGGGCGTTGCCTCTCTATCCTCCTTCTTCCACAAAGCCAGGCAAAGTGGGACAAATCATCTTGCCTTTGTGATAAGATCATTAGAGGCAATCCAACAACTCATACTGTTAAGAAATTATTCCTAATGTTTCAGTGAAATCTTTTCTCCTGCAATTCGAATCCACTGCTTTGTTCTAGGACCTTATCACATTAACATATGGATTCACCATGCATTACGGTGAATCTGTGGGGTCCTGGAGGGGGGCATGGAGAACCCGTCACCCCATGCCTCACATCTCCAGACTTACCTTTAGCCCCACCCCACTGCAGGAAGCATCCGCTGCCCAGCTTCCCCTCATTGATCCAATGCAACATGGGAAATTTCCTGCTTTTCCATGGCAGTGGCGTATGTCATTTCCTTTCCCTTTTTGTCAGGGATCCCTGCCAGACGTAGATGTTTGTTGTGCAATGGGCTCCATGGCAAAAGGGGAATGTAATTGGCGTAAGACCGGCAAATTAGCTCATATGATGAAGTTGGAAGTTTATAGAGCAGTAAAAAAACAAGCTTGCCTCCTCTTAACAGTTGGTGGGAACCAGGTTGCTGCAATGGAAGTGGTGCAAAATGAGACCATTGCCCTTCAAATGAGAATTCTGCCCTTGGTGAATTTTTTCTTCAATCCCCAAAATGTTTAACGTTGCAGAAAGAGACTTTTAAAAGCATTCATTCATAGATTTGTTGCATTTGCTGTGTCTGCATTTCCTTGGTATCTTTGCCTTTTTTCTGGATGCATATTTCTAAACGGTCAACTCATGGTTTAAGTTACTTCAATGCAAGAAATTTGGGCACTGAAGGAATGTTCCTATAAGATGGTAAAATTCTTAGGAGGAGGGGGCTGAGCGATGCCTTTATTCCACCCTCCACATAGCTATCACCCTGGGAAAGTCTCATATTCCCTAGTCCTCCTTTGGGCAAATAGAACTTGCAACATGTATATCACTCCGAATGAATAAATGGACATAAAACTATTTCCCCTGGGACATTTCTTTGACACGCTTGCCACATAACTTGGGGGTGTGGGAGATGTCCTGCTGTTTCTGTGTTTGAAAGATCAGTTTGTTCTGTGGAAATCAGCAGGTGTGAAGGTTGAAGGTATGGAGAAATCAAAACATATGGAGAAATTGGTTTTAAGATAAGGAGAAATCAGAAGGCATGGAGGCCAACAGCAGTTTGTTCTGCAAAAAATAGATGTTATGGAGCTTGAGGGCATGGAAACTGAGCAGATCAAGCTGAAGCACAGAAGTAGTTGTGGATAAAAAGCTAATCTAAACACTGTGTTTGCATATGCAATGTACCCATCCTGTTCACTACCTGGAAACTGAACACAATCCCACACCACCTATGTTATTTAGGTGATATCAGCTCACAACCTGTCATACCTTAAGTTTGTCCTAACTGGTGGGGGCAAAGGAGAGGGTGGCTTATAATTAATATGTTTAAAAAATCTTATAGGGATGGGTAGATTCTCTACTAAAGCATCAGGATTGCCATTTGGGTATTATAATTTGCTAAATGGTATTTTCGTAGACACGTTCTGAACCATTTACCCAACAAACATTTTATTTTTGCTTGTTATTCTTTGAGCATTAGGTTTGGTTATATGAAACAACAGAACTAAAAAAAAACAACACTTTGCTTTCAAAATAAATGAAGAGCCAGCATGGTGTAGTGGTCTGAGCGTTGAATTAGGACCTCAGGAGATCCCCACATGAGGATGGAAACTCCCCACATGAGAATCCCCACATGAGGATGGAAACTCAGTGGGTGACCTTGGGCAAGTAACACTCAGAGAAATGCATTTTGGGAGGGTGACTCAGTGATAGGGTCATACTAGGATGTCATATGCCAGAAATAACTTAAATACACACAAAACAATAACAAAAACAAATGGGCTATAGATTCAATAAGAAGGCATGGTCTTGACCTTTAGCTTCACTTTTTTCAAGGTTATGCCACCTCATTTTGTGTTCCAGTATTCGCTGATCTGCTGTCCTCTAGGTTGGGTAGCAATTCCCCTTTATGCCTATCCAGCATATCCATTGATTTGGACCATGTTAGGAATTATGGGGTTTGTAGTCCAACGAACTGGGATGCAGCAGATCAGGGAAAGGTTGGTGTGACAAGAAGTGGACATTCCACAGATATATAAACCTCACTTGCCTCAGACCTCACAACCTCTGAGAATGCCTGCCATAGATGTGGGCAAAATGTCAGGAGATAATGTTTCTGGAACTTGGCCATACAGCCCGGAAAACTCACAGCAACCCAGTGATTCTGGCCATGAAAGCCTTCGACAACATATAATCTCTCTATTTGCTGTTCATTTTGAGTGCCTCCATCCAGCATTTCATGGATGGAAATAGGGAGACTTGTGTATTCCTGATGCCTCGTTCCACACCCAGGGAATTCTCATTATGCATTGCTGAAGGCTCTTCCCTGCTCCCCGCTGTCCATTGTATTCATCTTACACTGCAATATCCTGCCCGCATCAGCTTCTGAAATAATGTTAGTAAACTGACCACAACAGTTTCCTACAAATGTTTAATCTCACAGCAGATCTGGCTGTACTTAGTAAAGAATAGCTGCACACTCAGCAACGTTTATTCTCTGGATAGGCATTTGGGGGGTGGGAGCGTGGAAGACAAGCAAAGCAATGCTCATTTCGCATCCATATGCATGCACCCCATGCATTTTGTGCTAGTATCAATCTGGATCCCCTTCCCCAACTCAGACATTTAACTTCAAGAGATCGGTTTTAAAATGCAGAATGGCAGTGCACATCAGAGTCAATGGGAGCTCACATCCCGCATGGCCTGTACTAGTCTGAACTTGGAAAGTGTACTCTTTTTTCTTGGAGTATAACTTCCAGAATCAACCAACAAGTATAATTAGTGGTTACAAACCAGAAAAATGCATTTGCCAAATTCTGTAATTAATGAGGGAAGATCATAGGCGTTTTGGAAGGTGCTGAACAGACTATGCTCTGGAACCATGAGATGCAGAGCCAATCTTAAGAAATGGGGCCACGAAATGAAATCCACAACATGTGAATGAAGAGCAAACCACAGGCCACCACCTATTCTCAGTGGTGGCCCCTCGGCTGTGGAACGCCCTTCCTACAGATATTAGATCGGCCCCCTACCTGTTGACATTTTGGAGGAAAGTGAAGACCTGGTTGTTTGAGCAGGCATTGAATAGGCAGTGTAACAAACATAGGAATATGGAACAAATGGACGATGAGACTGGATCTTGATTTTAACTATGAGACGCTAATGAGATGTTTTATTGATTTATATTGACTGTTTATTATGCTACTGTTTTAATTGTTTTTATCTGTTTTATGATTTTTTGAGGATTGAATTTTGCTATAGTTAACCGCTCTGAGTCGCCCCAGGGCTGAGAAGAGTGGTATACAAATATAGTAAATAAATAAATAAATAAATAAATAAATAAATAAATAAATAAATATTACAATCCTGCCTGAGCCCTGCCACATGCACTAAGGGGGACCTTCTTATAGCAACACCAGAGACAGTCCAAGTGGCCAGCTACTGGTCAAAGGATATTTAGTATAATGCCAAGTTTTGTTTAACTTTTTGTTTTTAAATACATTACAACTCTACTCCTGGCCTGCTTCTGACACGATATAACTAAATGAGGGCCACAATGAGGAAGGCAACAAATATTCCCCATGTGGTCATAATACCCTCTCTCTCAGACGCTATCTGTACTATCGTATAATATGTTTGGAAACTGCAATATATGGTCAGTGTAGATGTATTGAACTTCATTATATGGATCTCCACTGACCATATAATGCAGTTGCAAACTGCATTATATGGCAGTTTAGATGGAGCTTCACACATGTATACTATTGCCTGATATTGCATTGCAGTAGTTAGAGCCGCCTAAATAAAGCACCTTACAACTCACAACAACAAAAATCCCCTACAAGCTAAGCAGGGTCAGTCTTAGTTAGTGCTTGGATGGAAGACCACTAATGAATACAGGCTACATTTTAGAGGAAGGAACTGACAAAGCAATTTCTGAGCATTCCTTGCCTAAGAAAAACCTATGAAAATATGAGATCAACACAAGTCAATAGCTGACTGGAAAGCACACACATTTACAGTTATGCTTTTGGCCCAAGTCATTTCAAAACATATATTGGCTTTTACCATTTTTCAGAAATCCTCCTTAACAAGAATAATAAGGAAAAACATCAAATTAGGGACAGATGGCAAAAAAGGGGGAGGGGGAATGTTTCTTCCAAAATCGATGCAATAAAGGGCTAAACTGATTATGGAGAAAAGGCATAAACTGGGCAAAACAGGCCGTAACTAGATTTATTTGTATTTAAGGTGCATGTTCTTTTAAATGCAAATAACAGCTGCAGAAGAATGAGAGCTGAGAATCATTGGGATCGCAGCGGGTGAAATGGGAATTAACTCTTTTTCCACCCTCTGCAGTCCTAAAGAAAATTGCTCCTCTAAAAATGTCATTTGACTTGGCAGGAAATCTTCCATTGTCAATAGAGGAAGCTTTCTTCCAGGATTAAAGGAGTGATTCTTATCAGGACCTCAAAGCAGGAGAAAAGGGTTAAATTTCCCCCTCCTTGCCAAATATAGTCCCCACAATCATTCCACACACACCCCGTACACATCCCCAAAGCAGTTGCTGTTCACTTATTCGAAAACATGGACATTAAATGCAATGACATATTTTACATCATTGCTGTAGTCATCGTTTCCCATACTTACATATTTGGACTCTAAGAATATTTTCAGACCCTTTCTGGGTGGCTACTATAGAGAAAGGGTCATTTCAGTGGCACTCCAACCGCATAATGGCTTTCTATAATATTGCCTTGCATTTGTATTATGGTATTTTTCCCATCTGGTGAATACTATTTTAAAATTGACTTCATCAGACAGAGTGGGGGAAAGCGAGGGGAAACATCTTAGCCAGTTCCCTCCCATCTTTCCCTGTCTTGAGAGATGGTCAGCCATCCCACATCCTTGCCCATCTTTTCTCCTTTTTGTCCCATTTTAAAGCCACAGCACATGGAAACAGAGCCCCACATCTGTCTGATGAGGTTAAGTGCTTTTTATGTGAAGACTCTTTAGAGGTTTTTTTTTCCTGCTGTAGTAATTTCCCTTCCCCTTTTTTTCTGGTTTTGTTTACTTTATTTATACACGGGACTCTCAGCATTGGTTGGGATTTGGTTCTACAAATCCTCGTGGATACCAAAATCTCCAGTTTCATCATATGCAATAGCATAGTGAAATGGTGCCCCTATCATGAAATGGCAAAATCAAGGTTTGCTTTTTGGAATTATTTTCTAATATTTTAAAGCTGTGGATAGAATCATCTATGGATGCATTGATACTAATAGCTGACTGACTGTATATGGTAACTGATTTCTTCTGTGTTATTTAAAAATATCTTAATTCTACAGTTTTTAAGACTTAAGAGACTGTGCATGGACCTTAGGAGGTCTTTTTTTTTTCATGTCAGGAATGTCTTGAAAAACTGCAAGTTGCTTCTGGTGTGAGCGAATTGGCCGTCTCCAAAAAAGTTGCCTAAGGGACGCTCAGATGTTTTTGATGTTAGCTGGCTACAATGATGATGTCAGGAGCAGAAACTGCAAGTTGCTTCTGGTGTGAGAGAATTGGCAAGGACATTGTCCAAGGGATGCCAGATGTTTGAGGTTTTACCATCCTTGTGGGAGGTTTCTCTCATGTCCCCACTTGGGGTGCTGGAGCTGACAGAGGGAGCTCATCCGCACTCTCCCTGGATTCGAACCTTTGACCTGTTGGTCTTCAGTCCTGCAAGCACAAGGGTTTAATCCATTGCACCACTGGGGGCTCCTAGGAAGAGGTCTGTCAACCAGTTAGAAGGAAAAATAACTTTTCCTTCTTTGATTTCTTTCATATTGTTTTTAAAATGGTTTAAATAAAATTTTATTGATAAGGTGGAGCCCCTGGTGGCGCAGTGGGTGAAACCCCTGTGCCGGCAGGACTGAAGACCGACAGGTCACAGGTTCAAATCCGAGGCGGATGAGCTCCCTCTATCAGCTCCAGCTCCTCATGCGGGGACACGAGAGAAGCCTCCCACAAGGATGATAAAAACATCAAATCATCCAGGCGTCCCCTGGGCAACGTCCTTGCAGACGGCCAATTCTCTCACACCAGAAGCGACTTGCAGTTTCTCAAGTCACTCCTGACACGACAAAAAAAAACCTGATAAGGTCCATAGCTCTCACCCATTTAACAAAGAAACCCATGCCCCTCAAAAACCACGACAAAATATTGTGCCATGAAAGGCTCAGGGAAGCTTTCTTGATGAGCATGGTTAAGAAAGAAGGAAAACATCGCTATTCCCCTCCAGATAAAAGTCAAAAGAGCCAAAAGGGCAGAAATCTGGCCCACAGGGAATGTCTGAAAAGGGGCTCTCTTTGAGCCTGAATTTGGGTTTGCTTGGGGCCTGTGTCCATCTCACAGTGGCTCCCCTACTTCAAAGCCTTGTGGCATCATGTTGAGATGTGGCTTGGACCAAGAAGGCTGCCTGCCTGTGGATCTGGTTTCATGCCTAGGGTGGCATGGACATTGCTCAAGCAGCCGTCCAACATTCAAGCGGCTCTCTGCTCTCCACGCTTGAACGCCCCTCAATAGCCTCTGCTCACACTCTTCTATTGTGCCCAGGAGGGGGCCGTGGGGGAGCCTGGCATAGCTATTAATCCCAACAATGGACCTTTAATTGGACTTTCCACTCTTTCTACAGAAAGGCTGGCGCGTGCCAGTTAAGGAATGTCTGAGGCAACAGGGAGGGCAATCTAAAAAAGGAACGGGTAGGAAGGGAGGGAAATGGTTCCTCCCACTGTGTTGCACTCTGCTTCAAGACACAGCCATCTCCAGATGCAGATGCACATCCCCTTTATTCAGGAAAGCAGATCAGGAACACGCATGTCAATGCACAAGCCACACATCAAAGCATGCACACCTCTTGTGGCATACCCGTGTACTTTCCTCCCATTGAAATACCCACAGACGTACACACACACACACACACACACACACACAAATTCAGCTGTACCAAGTACAGACATGCACTCCTCATCCTAATAATGAACTTAATAATGCAAGCTGTGTCTGACTTGTCTGCTTACCATGATGTTATGATTAAAAGGAAGTAAAGTGTCCAGATTGAGGATACTCTAGTTCAGCCTCACCAGGGATATTGCATTGAGTTCTGGGTGCCACAATTCAATATGGACCACCCGAAATGTGACTTGAGAAGGACAAACAGGATGATTACTCTATTGGGAACCAAGCCCTATGAGGAACAATTGAGGTAGCTGGGGATGTCTAGTTTGGAGAAGAGAAGACAGGGAAATAACATGATTGTCATTTTTAAATACATATGAAGGGATGTCATATAGAAAATGGAGCCAGCTGCTTTCTGCTGTTCCTAGTTGTTTTTCTTCTGTTTCTTCATCATTTTTGACTTACGATACCTCTAAGATGAACCTACCATTGGGTTTTCTTGGTTAAGATTTGTTCAGAGGCCATTTGTCTTTGCCTTCTGAAGGAATGTGACTCACCCAAGGTCCCCCAGTGGGTTTCTATGGCCAAGAAAGAATTTCAACAGGGGTCTCCAAAGTCACAGACCAGTAATCAAATAACTACACCATGCTACCTTCCATCCTTTATGGCAGTGATTCTCAACCTGTGTGTCCCCAAATGTTTTGGCCTACAATTCCCAGAAATCCCAGCCAGTTTACCAGCTGTTGGGATTTCTGGGGGTTGATTTCTGGGGCTTGAAGGCCAAAACATCTGGAGACCCACTGGTTGAGAACCACTATTTTAAGGCAATCCATTCCAGTGTCAGGCAGCTCAGATGTTAAAGAAGATAAATTATTTTAATGATTAGGTGGAATCTCTTTCTTGTAATTTGGATCTGTTGGTTTGTTGTTCCAAATGTAGCCACAAACTAATGGATTCAAGCTGCAGGGGGGATAAGAGTCCACCTAAATATTAGAAAGTATTTCCTGATGATAAGAGCTGTTCAGTGGTGGAATACGCTGCCTCGAAGTCTCAATCTTTGGAGACTTTTAAACAGAGGCTGGGTGACCATCTATCATGAGTACTTTGATTGTTTATACTTGCATGGCGAAATGAAGTTGGGCTGGATGGCCATTGCAGTCCCTTCTAACTCTACAATTCTATGAAAAGAATAAACATGTTTGTACATTTGAGCTTTCAAGCCACGTCTTCACAGATTCAGCTGATCTGCTGGGAAAGAAGGATCAGCCAGGGTAGGAGACACACCTTCCCAAAGGGTTCTTGCACTGAGGGCTATTGTGTACCCTTCGGCATTACAATTCACATTCTTCCATTGTGGGTGGAAGCTCTCCCCCTTTAATTAAAAAATCTGTATCTTACAATTTATGAAATAACCAAAGTTTACAAATTAACTAACACCATTGTAAAACATTCATGCAATGTACTGTATATAATTCAGCCTTCACAGTTAATGTCTAATTCAGCCAAGTGCATCCATCCATATATGAGCATGAGTGATTCAAGAATGTCTTCTTAAGCCTGTCAATTGATTAGCAGAGCAAATAAAGGTGAACCAAGTCCTCCATAAAGTCATCTGTTCCTACGTCTCCATTCAGTCCCTTGACTCTTTGTGTTAACTTTCCTAAGAGAGCCAAGTGTGGGTGGATTTGTTGTTATTGTGTGCCCTCA
Organism: Anolis sagrei; assembly: GCF_037176765.1. Taxonomy (NCBI): domain Eukaryota; kingdom Metazoa; phylum Chordata; class Lepidosauria; order Squamata; family Anolidae; genus Anolis; species Anolis sagrei. Next base: position 230,978,532 of record NC_090021.1, read on the forward strand.
AATCTTTACTGACCTATGGCAACTCTGGGTGGATGCTGAGAGGCAATTGTGCAAGAAAGCCAAATTTTCTTTCAGATTAGGACAATAAAACTCTCCAGCAAAATTACTAATTGTGAATTCTCCAACTCATTGTGCAAAGAAATAATAATAAAAAAACCAAACCACATGTAGATCAACCACTTTTATTCAGCACAGGGAATCAAAAATCAGGAGAATGTGGGAGGAAAATGTTTGCATACATGCAGGGGAGGGGGTGTTCTTGTTTATGGTCTTTAGGATTGTTTAGTTGCACCTACACAGTTGCTACTGCGTTTTTGTACCAAGCATTTCATAAACGTTGGGCTTGACAAACTCTATGTCCCTGGGATGTGTGCAAGCTCTTTAATGGATATTTGAGTGCAGATTTTGCACTGGTTTTTCTGACAAGATCTTGTTTTATTTCCAGACAATGTATTTTCCTCCATAGGATCTCTACTTCTGATAACCAGTTCAAATATGTTTTGCTGGTGTAATATGTTTTGAAGTCATTTCCAAGTTATGGCAACCCTAAGATGACCCTATTGTGAAGTTTTCTTGGCATAATTTGGCCTTAGGGGAGTTGCCAGTGCTCTCGTCTGAGACTGAGAGAGTGTGACTTACTCAAGGTTACTCAGTGAGTCTTTGTAGCTAAGCAGAGAGTCAGGCCTTGATCACCAAGATTTTAGCCTAACACTCAAACCACCATACTATGCCCCCTTCTACACTACCATATAATCCAGATAATCAAAGCAGATAATCCATATTATCTGCTTTGAACTAAATTATATGAGTCTACACTGCCATATAATCCAGTTTAAATGAGATAATCTAGATTTTATATGGCAGTATAGAAGGGGCCTATGCTGCCTCTTTAGGAGGTTGTTTCATTACTCTTTTTGTGGGTAGTGATACAATGGATTTGGTGAACGTTTAAGTCCTAGACCATTTGGAGAGTTATAACTTCCCCATTCTGGCGAAGTTTGCATTTGATGAGCGAACCTCTGTGTGTGTGTGTGTGTGTGTGTGTGTGTGTGTGTGAGAGAGAGAGAGAGAGAGAGAGAGAGAGAGAGAGAGAGAGAGAGAGAGAGAAAGTTATTTGTGTGAGAAGATGACTTGTTGTTGGAGGGAATAATATGGTATCAACTTTAAGCAGAATTTACCATAGTATGTATACTGGTAGCTTCTTTCACATAATCACTACAGATACATAGCAAATTTACAATTTGGACTATAACTTCCAGAATGCTGGCTTGAATTTCTAGAATTTCTAGTGCAAATATAATTATTTTTTCTTTTAAGCTCTGGACAATATGGGGGTGGACAGGCATGCAAAAGGAAGCAGGCTTATTCAGTAATTTGCAGCAAAGTGGGGGGTCATTGATTTCCCACAAGATTATTTGGTAGTGATTATCAGAAACTCAACTGCTCCATGGTGCAGTTAAAGGTGTTGCATCCACAGTTCCGTGGTGTGAATGTGCGTGTGTGATGTTTCCGCACACTGGCCTCCTCTGTCCCTTCTGAGCCTGCCGCAGTCCCCCTGATATAGACGGATACTCAAAAGACAAGGGCAATTCCAGTTCATTGGTCAGCACAACCTCTCCTTGCTGATGG